>NC_088860.1:2752703-3358953 GCF_963853765.1 Magallana gigas | reverse complement strand
GAAAGCTAAACCCGCCTGAGAAACTTCAGATTTTTTTGTTAAAGCAGAACCCAAAGAAATCTGACGAGGACTATATACTACCTAAATAATACAGGTTATTGTAACACTTGTTAACACGGTCAGGTTAGAGAAGTTGGATAACTAACTCTCATCGCGAAGTCTGCCATCTTCAGAGATGGAGGGTATATTAGTTTTACTGCCCCCACTATATACATCACTTTGGCAAACATGGAATTTCTATTCTAAGCTAATTCTTTTGAGTAATGGGTCAAGTAATAGGGTAATTATATGTACATATATTTTCATGTTTTTTTATATTCCCCACCAAATTAGTTAATAATATATGTAAATTTGTCGTTTACCACTACCCCTTTAAGAAGAAGGAAAACTTATAAAAAAGTGAAACAAAAGAAAAATGAATGAATCTACGAAAGGAACTGAAACAGGGAGGCACAAAGCTCCGACATAAAATCTTCATTTCTTGAGTCAATACTTTCCTGAACTTTTGATACAATGCAATATAAAAACGCAGCAGTGACCAAGTAACAAGATAATCTTCATCAAACCAAAAATATCACATAACACGCAATGCTTGACAGTTTGAAATACATCACCTCTGTAACAGTAATTGATGCATACACTGACATGGGTGTATATATTTAAACAACTTAACGTGAAACTATATAACACATCTTTTGGGGGTTACAAACTCAATATCCATTGAAATGGTTAAGAAATTATGAATATAAATATATACATAAAGATAAATCTGAGTTATCACAGAACTATATCACAGGCAGTTAGCACAATCCAGACCCAGTGATCATGCATGTTACAAAAGTTAGTAGGAAACTCCCACACACCATTTATTAGGGGACTTGTGATTGGTTGTATAATGTACATGATGAGACAATACACACAAAGACACAAGCAAGAGAGGACATCCCAAGAAAAAACATTGTGCAATTTCTTTCTGACCCCATGCTTTAATCATGCTGCACAAGGCAGCATTTTATTTGACAACATGCTTCCTGCTGGTCACGTAGTATAGACCCTGCTCTCTTGCTATCTGCCCTTGTAGATCTAACATTCTGGTATCTTTTAACTGTAAGAGGTGTTCAAGGCGTCGAATTTTTGAATTGAGCATCTACAAAATATGACATGAGAAAAAAAGGTGAACATGCAATAGGTTCCCCTGATCCTAATAAAAAGAGGGCGGATGAATCAACCCAAAAACTGAACCAAACAAACAGCCTGGAAATTATGACAAGAAAGTGAAAGAAGAAACACAATGGAACTGAAATAAAAAAAAAAAAAAAAGAAAATTAGCAGAAGTGGTGTTAATAAAACAGAGGATGTTAATAAGGAAGGCACATGTTAGATATTATCGTAAGAGGTTATTTCTAGCGGCCATATAATACAGCCTTTGCTCGCGCCCATATTGTCCTTGGAGTTCAAGAAGACGCGTATCTTTTAGCTGTATAAGGTGTTCTAATCGCCTGATTTTGGAATTCAGTATCTACAAAAAAGGAAAATTCTTGAGTTCATAAATACTTTTGTTCCTCCAGGGTATATAGATAATAGATTATTTTTTTGTTTTGTTTGATTTTTCAAACAGATATCTGATATTGTTCGTCTCAACTTGACAGCTGGTTCTGTCGGGCCCAAAATATTTTTCGAAACCCTTAAGCACGATGCTAGAAAAATTAAATTCATGAACTCAGTAACTATCCATTAATTAGAAAGACTAAACAAGGGTTAATTAACAGGAAACAATAAACTAAAAATGTTAATCGAGGGGGTATAGGTGGGAGCGGGGGGCAGGAAGTGCGGAGGTCAAATTATCCCAGGTAGTGCCTCCGATTGGTCAGTCTTAACATTCTATAGTCATTGAATATATCGTATTTCATGTCCGCTAGTCTCTCCTCCTTCAGTCTGTTAAGTTGCTCTAATCTCTTCACTTTAGTATTTAACATCTACAAAATAATCCAATATTTCTACAAACATTTGAAGCAGTTGTTTGTGATTGGCTCTACAGACTACATATTATCAGTGCTAGACGACACGCTACTAAGGTTTGTGTACAGACAGTGAAAGGAGAGGGAGCTTAATCACTGTAGCTCCGGAAAATCTCATCCATTGAATGGAAACTTAGTTGTTAGCAATGACACTACATAGTTTATACATGTATATCTACATGTCTCGATTCATTACCAGGCTGTGATTTAGCATTAGTTTTTCTTTGGGGCGGGGGTGGGGTGGAGGTAACTTGTGGTCTTATCATCACAAAATTCATACTCTGATACTTTTTTCACAAACTTGAAATGAAAAAGAGTATCATTAATCTATTTAATATTATTGAGTTGATAGTACAATTAAACACAAACAAGAGCGTAAATTGAAATCAGAAAAAGGTACCACCCAAAAAGTTTTTTTTAGTTTTTATCCAACAAAGTCAAAAGGTTGTGGCTTAAGGTCAGACGACACATTCCTCAATTTTAGATAACTTTTTCCAGGATATTGTTAATGGTTTACTACTACCTTGACAAGCTTTCTTGCAAAAAATTAGGGTACCTTACCAGGCATTTCTGCAACATACTAGAGTATGCAATATCCTATATAATCTTCTTGAAAATACATTTGAATTGCTGATATAAAAATAAATACTTCTCCAGCACAGCGAAATTCACTACCGGTATATTAGAACAATATCTCCGCCGGAGCGGGGCTTTGAACTCATGACCTCTAGCACCTATACGCTTTTGGCAGTGAGCGGCCACAGTTCTAACCACTCGACCATCTAGACATATAACCAAATCCAAGTAAATTTTGATCATTTTTAAAGTAATTATAAAATTAATATTTTTTATTGGAACTGTTTATTACGAGGAGATACAAAAAAGATTTTTGAGGAACGTGTCGTCTGACCTTAAGTGGTGCACACTGATAGTAATGGAAACAGGTTCAAATCCTCAATTCCTCTTGATCTTAAAATCAGTAAAATTAGAAAACTTTGTGATATACTTGGACTTATTTGACAACCTTTGTTGAAGCAATTTATAACTAATCAATATACAAAATGCTCCAAGCCAACAGAATATAGGATACACGCAGTCTTGTACCAAAAGATAAGGAATAATGAAATTGGATGAATTGGGAAATTTCTGACGATTCAAAAATATGCCTACATCTGGGGCTATGATTTACAATACTGTAGAATAGTAGATCAAAACAGACTGGGTGGAATCATACTGGTACATGTAATACTAACACAGTTATAGGACTAATCATACCTTATAGTACTAACACAGTGTTGTAGGACTAATCATACCTTATAGTACATGTACTAACACAGTGTTGTAGGACTTAGCATACCTGGTAGTACTAACACAGTATTAGAACTAAGACTAATTATACTGGCAGTACTAATGTACTTACCATTATACTGGTAGTACTAACACTGTACATGTACTAGGACTGGTCATACTGGTAATACTAATACAGTTCTAAGACTGGTCGTACTGGTAGTACTAATATAGCACTAGGATTGGTCATACTGGTAGTACATTGTACTAATACAGTTCCAGGACTGATCATACTGGTCGTACTAATACAGTACAAGGAGTGATTGTACTGGTAGTACTTTTATAGTACTAGGACTGGTCATACTGGTAGTACTAATATAGTACCTGGACTAGTGCAGACTGGTGAAAGAGTGGAATAGAAATAGTGCTGCCCCAAGATTGGAACACTGGTCTACCAAACTTGCATAGTGGTTTCTGAGTGGGACAGAGATTTAGATAATTACCCTGATTGTTTCGTCCTTGGCCATACATTCCATCTCTTTCTCCTCTAGGTAGCTACGTGGGACATTGTCGGAGGTAGGGTAAATGTAGATCGCTGGGTCAAAGTATCCCTTACCCTCAAAATGGTAGGAGCTGCAACAGAGACAAATTGTCATGGTAACACAGAGTCATCATTCTGTCAAATGTGGCCTGTTGCCATGGATGGCATCAGAGAAACTTTTATCACATTCAGTATACATATAGATGCTTGGTGTCTGAGAAGTTTCAAATCTAAGAGATCTCATTCAGCTTTTGTAATCGAGGCTCAAAACTTTTTTATTGCGACATCATAGTATTACATATGTGACCACGCCCGGATGTCTGGTACATAACTAGGCGATGGTGCACGTTCATTTGGGGAATTAAGCTCAAGGGGAATAAGTAAATTAAGAATACACAGAGTCCAAATGGCAGGATATGAGAAATGTTTTATTAAAGATTGAATGTTAAATAATCCAATCTACACACGCAGGTAACAACATTAATGAGCAAGTCTTGTTCCTAACTGTAATTTAGAGGAGGGGGCCTAAACAGATGAATTAGAAATTTGTCTCCTAACACTCTACATGATTTCCTAGCTTCGTCCTACATCCTTTCAGTCCGAAGTCTCAAAGCTAACTCTCTCTAAAAGAACTCATGTACGAGAATTAATTTTCTCTATGAATTGCCTAAGGTAAAGTTGTCACTTATGGCTAATCAAATAATTAAGTTATCAGTGTCATCCCTTTGATGTGAAGAAGTCAAAGTGGTTTTGTTTACCCTAACTAACACCTATGAGTGCCCAGTGCCATGAGCAGTGTCACTGACAATAAATATTAACAATTACTGTGAAATCACTAAATATTCTAGGGGATTAAGAAGTAAACAACAGCTTGGACAACCTTAAGAAATAAATAATAAGGAATGCTTTAGATGTCAATAAGCAATTGCTAAGTATGGGAACATATAAGATAAGAATAAAGTAAAATAAAGTAGACTATGAAAATATATGCTAAAGTTATCAAAAGTGAAATGGATGTCATTTCACTGGTGATATGCTCCCCCTACTTCACAAAAAGATTTCTCCTGAAATCTCAGAATACCATAAGTCAATCCTGCCTTTTTTTTTTTCTTCATAAATTGCAAAATTAATGACACATATTATCTGATACATGTAGCAGGTCAATTATTTTTATGAAAATATCATTAACCTAAAGGCATAGGGTCAGTATAGATAATAATATCCTAAATTTAAGAAATGTTTAAACCAGGAAAAATATACTTTAAAAGTATTAATTCCTAAGGGCGTGGATTCCTTATTAATTGAATGAATTCTAAACTATAGCTACTATATACATGTATATACAAGGGCCCATTATATAAAAAAAAAAATTGGAGAAAGAGAAAAAAAAAATATCAAGACTTGCATGTACAATGCATAAGAAAAATAGTAAACAATAGAGCTATAAAATTTAAAAGATGCTATTTCACTTTACATTGTTCATAATGAAAATATAATGTCTCTCTGAGAACAGCATCATAAATGTCACATCAGTCCATGGAATGAATAGAAGAATTGAAAGGTCATGTATCACATAATCACGAAAGTCTTTGTATTGGTTCTGTATTGGTTTGTTGATTTGCATTTGGTTTTCTTTTGTGATTTGTACTGTTCATTGGATTTGATGTCCTCAGACAGGAACTGCAGCAAGTGGACGTCTCCACAAAGAATTTCTACCAGTATCTGGGAAAATTGCAACCTGGTTCCTGATCATGACATCCCCTGAAGGAGTTCCATCATGATAAACAACAAGTCATGACATCCCCTGAGGGAGTTCCATCATGATATACAATAAGTCATGACATCCCACCAGTAGGGAGTTCCATCATGACAAAAAAAAAATATATATCAAAAGAGCTATAACATCCCATGTTTGCTATAGGAGTTCCATTATAGCTTATATTAAAGGTGTTCATGGCATTGGAAACAGGATGGCATCGGTTTATGTTGACCTGGAATCTGCAAATTTGGGCATAGGACAAGGCATGATAAATGATCAATCAGTAAGCACAACCACAAGAAATCAACATGTGACACAACGGAATTACCTATCATAGATTACTTATAGAAAAGAAAAATAAATAGAATAGTATATATATGAGATACAAAACTTTGGCAAAAATGAATTATGATTTTAAGGTATAAAGAAAAATTATTCTGATGGAAAAAGTAAGTTTACTTGATACTGAGATAGAGCATTACGCCGTTCCCCAGCAGTTTAAGAAACTACCACAGTTTCCGCTGGTTCATAACTTACAGGCGTTCTAATGTTATTCAGTAAATTAAACAAGATTCAGAATCTTTAAAGAAAAACAGAAGGGAGAATTATTTTTAAAATATTGGGGAAAAAAAATAAATAAATTTTGAGTTGTGTATATTTATCCTGGGTCCTTTGAATTTGATGATAATGTGCTGCAGTCACACTACCTAGCACTATGTACAGGACACAGAATAAATATCAGCTGACCTAATTGGGAAAATGTAATAGTCTAAGAGTGATTTTTGAAAAATTAATTTGTATTAAGCTGAGAAATTTAGAGGTTTGCATTTGTATGGAAGAGTTTGACATGATCAGAGAGTTTTGTTTTGAATGCTAAAATGCCTTCTGGTGAAGAGTTACAATTTTTCAAGAGTCTGGCTTTTGAAGGAGTAAGATGATGCATGAAAAGAGTTGGTCTGTGTTTAAAGAATAAGACTCTGGATACAGGAAAGTATTGGTTGCTGTTCCAGTTTACGAACTCGCATCCTTTCCCTGATATACAGTCACTGATTTCTTGTTCAAGTTTTCTGAAGAAAGGCTTGAATAAATGGCTTGGAACTTGATAAGCATACTTTCCGTTTGTAGTAGATCCATCATGATTTTGGAGGTAAAACATGATATGTGTGCCTCTTCGGTCAATGGAAGCAGTGTGGATCTCTTGTTGACTCTTGGGAGGGAGTGAAAGGGCTTGTACAGATTCCTGTTTGTTAAAATGTTTTTTGTTGGGTCGCTTTCTTTTCTTTCCCTTGGCATTGTAGAGGGAATGGAAGGTATCTTTAAAGGATTTTGGGATTTGGTTTCCGTCTTGCCATGAAGTTTGAGCTGCACCTTTGAATTTGATCTTGTAAATCGGCTTCCCTTGGTATAGGCTATATTCAAGAATTTTGTCTATTTGGTCCGTAGAAAATGGTTTCGATTGTTTTTCATTTGGTTTTTCGCATTTTGAATTTCTTTTGTGTTTGTTTTGATTTTTGGCTTGATTTTGTGGTTTAGAAGATGATGGTTCAGGTGGAGGATTTTGATGCTGGGGATCATGAGCTGCATTTCTGATGCTTTGGTCATCATCATTATCATCATTATTCTCTTCAGCATCATCTTCATGGAGAAGCTGATTTTCATCATCAGCTGAAAGCTGATCAGCATCAGCTTGATGCTGGTCACTTGGAGGAGGAATCTCCTCATTATTTTGGTTGTTTAATTCTTCAGGATTGAGTACAACATCTTGATACTCCGGTAAGAAATAGTGAGGTCTATCCTCAGGACTATGGTAAGTTTTTAGTCTTTTGGCATGTACGAGACTCTTCAGAATTTTGTGGTCTGAATCTCTTCGGAGTTTAAAAGTATGGTTTGGTCCCTGGTAAATTACTGAATATGGACCAACCCATTTTTGTAAAAGTTTTGGAGATTTTCCTTTAGGAACATGGCTGCAGTAGAGCCATACTGTGGAGCCAACCATGAAGTCTGGTTCTTGTGCACGCTTATCATGCTGCTGAGTGTACTTCTGTTGATGTTGTCGAATGTTTTCAGCAGCAACTTCTCTGCATATTTTAAGTTGTTCCAGAACACGCATCAGATGTAACTTGGGTTCATGTGCCATGGATGGTTTTGGTGTCAGAGCAACATCAACAGGAAGGCGCATCTTCTGTCCAAACAACAAGTGAAATGGTGAAAACATTGTTGATTGTGTGGCAGGTGTAGATCTGTATGCCATGAGGACAGCCGGAATAAACTTCACCCAGTCGGATTGGTCGTTGTTACAGTATGATCTTAGTGTTTGGCTGATAAATGAGTTCATCCTTTCACAAGCAGCATTTGTTTGTGGGTGGTAAGCACTTGTATAGTGTCTGGTAACTTCAAAGAGTTCACAAAGGGCTTGGACTAATTTCGACATGAAATTTTGTCCCCGGTCTGAAATAAGTGTCCTTGGTGCTCCGTATCTCGCAAATATTTCAGCAAAGAGTACTCTGGCAACCTCGGTCGCTTCCATGGATTTCAAGGGAAAAGCCTCGCACCATTTTGAAAAGCTGTCAACAACCAAGAGAAGGTACCTGTCTTTGTTTGGTGTTATGGGTAATTCCAGGAAATCCATATGCCATCTGCTGAAAATGTCCTCAATAGGGAGTGGTCTCAAAGGGATTGGCTTCTGATGTTTAGAGTTCTTGGACTGTTGACACGTTTCGCAAGTTTTAATGTATTGTTCAATGTCTGAATACATATTTGGCCAGTAGTATTTGGCGCGGATAGCCGCATATGTGCGCTCATGTCCTTGGTGTCCGCCACCAGCAATACAATCATGATATGAGAGAAGAATATCATTCCGGAGGGGTGCAGGAATGCAAAGTTGTCTAATAAGACTCTGATCAGGCGATTGGTTCCTAGCACGTTCCTTGTAAAAGTGAAAAAGAAGTCCATTAATAATTTCATAGTGGAAGGATTTTGCAACTATTGCGGTAGCTTGCTTAACATTTTGCGGCAAATTTTCTGTTCTTTTGTAATCGATAATCGCTTGAAAGTCTGGACAATTTTCTTGCAGATGCTGAAGGGTTGGGTTGTCTGAAATATGATCATCATGTTGATCGGCTGTATTTAGGGCAAGAATTTCAGGTTTCCTTGGCTGATTGTCTTCTGGATATTCAAAGGTTGTGGCAATAAACTCTTTTGTGGAAGCTTCAATGGATCCAATGGCTGGCAAGTCATCATCTGATGGAGAACATGGTTGGTCTGAAGGTGGATATTCACGACGAGACAGACAGTCGGCATTCTGGTTCTTAGTTCCTGGACGATGCTGTATCTTGAATTTGTACTGCTGAAGGAATAGAGCCCAGCGTCCTAGTCTGCCTAATGCATCCTTATTGGTATCCAACCAACGAACTGTGATGTTGTCAGTGAAGACTGTGAATTCAGCACTGGTAAGGTAAGCCTTGAAGGTTTTGATGGCTTCAATCAAAGCAAGTCCCTCTTTATGGTTTATATGCCATCGTTTTTCTTGATCCCTGAGTGCACGTCCTCCATATGCGATAACATTCTCAAGTCCTTGTGAGTTTATTTGTCCCAAGACATATCCAATGGCAGCATCAGAAGCATCCACAGACAAAACAAATGGTTTGCTAAAATCAGGAAAGACAAGGATGGGTGCTGAAGTTAATTTTCTCTTCAGAAGGTTGAAAGCATCAGTGTGTTCTGGTTTCCACTGGAATTTGATATTTTTCTTAAGAAGATTCAATAAGGGAGCACAGATTTTGCTATAGTCTTTGATGAATTTCCTGTAATAGTTGCACATCCCAAGGAAGCTGCGGACATGTTTAGAATTTCGAGGTTGTGGGAAGTCAGCCACTGCAGCAATCTTAGCTCTGTCTACTTCAACTCCTTTCTCAGAAATGATGTGTCCAAGGTATTTTACTTCTTGGGCAGCAAAGTGGCATTTTGTTGGCTGGAGAGTAAGATTGGCTTTACGAAGTTTTTGAAAAATAAGATCTAAATGCTGTAAATGTTCATCAAAACTTTTAGAAAAGACCAAAATGTCATCAATGTAGATAAGAGCAATTTTCCAATTTAGTTCCTGTAAAACTTTTGTCATCAGCATCTGGTAGCTTGTAGGAGCATTTGTTAAGCCGAAAGGAAGTCGTTTGAACTGGTAAAGACCTTGATGTGTGATAAATGCAGTCTTGTGTTTGGTTTTCTCATCCAAGGGCACTTGCCAGAATCCACTAGCTAAGTCTAAGACACTGAAAATTTTGGATTTAGAATCAGCTATTGTGTCAAAAACTTCATCTAATTTTGGAATCGGAAAGGAAACAAGCTCTGTGATAGAATTCAGTTTCCTGTAATCTACTGCAAATCTGTATTGTCCATTAGACTTTTTCACCATAACGACCGGACTTTGGTAAGGAGAAGTTGATTCCTCAATGACATCATTTTTCAGCATTTCTTGAATCTGACGTTCTGTCTCCTGGCGCATCTTTGGATTCTGGGAATATCTTGGGGTGCGGACTGGCTTATCAGTGTTGGTGATGATAGAGTGTGTGTGGAGGTTTGTTTTACCAAGTTCGGTGGCATCTTTGGCAAATACATCTCTGTTTCGTCCAATCAGATCTTGGAGTTGTTGAGTTTGAGCAGGAGAAAGATTTTGCTTTTCGATATGGACTTGCAGGGTTTTGGCGATAGATATATGATCTGTAGTAGAAGCCTTTGACTGACTGGTGTGAGTGTCAGAGGAGTGTGTGTCAAAGCAAATAATGTAATTGTTGTCTATGTTGAACACTTTAGAAACTACAGAATTTGCTTTCAATGGAACTGATTTGTTCAGAGGATTTAGTATCCTATATGGAAGTGTGTTGTTTAGACATGTAGCAATGCATTTGCTTCCAACCAGATTCTTGTTTGTAAGAAGGTTGACTGGTTCAAGGAAGACTTGTGAACCATGAGGGATGTTCGAGACAAAGAGTGAAAGTGTGCTTTCTGAAAGGGGTGGTAACATAATATCTGATTCCGTTCGAGCAAGAGAAACATGTTTCTGGTTGTCATGTTGGATATCAGGTGTTGAAATAGAGGCAATGGTTGTTTCATTGTGAAAAGACACATATTTATGGGTAAGATCTATTACAGCGTTGTTTTGCTCTAAAAAGTCTTGGCCTAAAATGATAGTGTGGGGCAAATTTTCCAAAATATGAAAGGTATGGGGCATTTTTAAACCATTGACATCTATTTCAAGATCTGTTTGACCAAGAATAGCATGTGATGTTTTACAAACACCTGTGACAGCACAGAGATCTGATTTGTAAATATGGGGATTTTTGAAAAGTTTCTTCAAAAATTTGTTGCAAACAACAGAAATAGTAGCACCGGTATCAACAAGGGCATTAATATGAAAGTTAGAGAGCTTGATTTGAATTTTGTTCTTATTGGTAATTGCCGCTGAAATAGTAGCCAAAAAGTTGTTGGGATTGGAAGTATGTTGGGACATTGATGGGATTTCAAGTGAGGGAGCCATTATCAGTGATAAAAACAGCTAAACAATAATCAATCTATAAATGTCAAAAAATGATAACAATAGAAAGTTATCTAAACTGTGTCACATGTGATAAAAGTGGCTGTACTCACCAACAGGAACTGGCACGCTGTCTCTGTATGGATTGGTCTCCTTTTCTTTTCATAAGAACGTTAGAGTCACAAATCACAGTTTTTGACAGCACAGAAATCCTGCAGAAATCCAAAAAGACCCAGAATGTTTACTTCAGTTCAGTGTGAGAGGAATTCCATAAGATTCGAACCGGATTCTCGACCACTCTGTGACCACGCCCGGATGTCTGGTACATAACTAGGCGATGGTGCACGTTCATTTGGGGAATTAAGCTCAAGGGGAATAAGTAAATTAAGAATACACAGAGTCCAAATGGCAGGATATGAGAAATGTTTTATTAAAGATTGAATGTTAAATAATCCAATCTACACACGCAGGTAACAACATTAATGAGCAAGTCTTGTTCCTAACTGTAATTTAGAGGAGGGGGCCTAAACAGATGAATTAGAAATTTGTCTCCTAACACTCTACATGATTTCCTAGCTTCGTCCTACATCCTTTCAGTCCGAAGTCTCAAAGCTAACTCTCTCTAAAAGAACTCATGTACGAGAATTAATTTTCTCTATGAATTGCCTAAGGTAAAGTTGTCACTTATGGCTAATCAAATAATTAAGTTATCAGTGTCATCCCTTTGATGTGAAGAAGTCAAAGTGGTTTTGTTTACCCTAACTAACACCTATGAGTGCCCAGTGCCATGAGCAGTGTCACTGACAATAAATATTAACAATTACTGTGAAATCACTAAATATTCTAGGGGATTAAGAAGTAAACAACAGCTTGGACAACCTTAAGAAATAAATAATAAGGAATGCTTTAGATGTCAATAAGCAATTGCTAAGTATGGGAACATATAAGATAAGAATAAAGTAAAATAAAGTAGACTATGAAAATATATGCTAAAGTTATCAAAAGTGAAATGGATGTCATTTCACTGGTGATACATACATGAAAACCACTTTAATAGTAAGGACTTTTTTGCTTACCGGTAATTACTTTATCATTACAGCTGATCAACGTCTGACAACTATCACAATTATTATATACACACACATCTGTAGTTCTTATTGTTAATTGTTCACTTCCACTAAACAATATCATAACAGAGATTCAGAGTGAAAAGCAAGCATGTAATAATCTGTTAAACAAAGTTACCCTTAAATTACTCATCATCTAAAGAAATACTCTGGTTACATGTGTGAAGGCTTTAAGCAGCTATGATAAGTGATCAAAAGTAGTCTCCCCTAAATTCCCTGTAGCAGGGGAAGCTCCGATTACATACAAGGGAGATAAGCCGTTAAGTGATCTGCGATTTTGATCCGACTATACGTGATCTTGTTCTAGAACTAAGAGATTGGAAGAAAGTGCTGGCCTACATACCCCATATCATTGGATCCACCCTTCGTTTTAACACCAATACTTCAAAACACGAGGTAAATGTTTCATAATAAATTAACATAATACAAAGTAATGAGCAATGAGTATCTTAATATAGGAATTATTCCTTATGTAAAAAGTACACTGTACAATGTTAAGTACAAGGGATCATTCAATTATCATAAAATAATCATAACTTATTTATTTTTGTTATTATGTACTTATTTTAAGTGCAAAGTTGACCTACTTTTTATTGCAGTTGACGTGTTAATGCAGCACACAGCATGTTTTATTGTATGCATGTTAACTGGTAAGCTAAGCTTTCAACCGTATTTATTGGCATAACAACTACATGTACTTTAGAGTTATTCAAAAGCATCAGTGTTTGGACTACTTTTAATGGTGTTCAGTCATTATACATTATAAATGTATAGTTTTAGATATTACTACTCATCATTTATAAAGAGCTGCTGTCCTCTTTACTCTAGGCACCTATAATTTACAAACTAATCCATGAGTTGCTTTGCCTGAACATTGCTGTCCATCCTAACCTTTCTTCAGCATCATTGACAGATTGTTTATTGGTAGAAAAGAGGGTACAAACATTTCAAACCAAAGTTTGTGAAAATTGCATGTTGCCCTAACCCCTGTCAGTCTGTTATTCCTTGCCTACAATAATGACCTTGACATGTAATAATCTGACCTTGAACCAAACAGTGTATCAATTAATCTTAAGGGCGCTGGTAATACAAAGTAAGAACAGACATTGTCTGGTACGACACATGTATTGCATTCCTTTATCTATTACATCTAGAAGTCATTCCATTACCTCTAATTCATGCAATTTAGACTACATGTTCTATAGATATATATCATATCTTTATTCATGCATTTAAATTTACTACTTTGACAAACTTTTAAGTTCTGTAAGGTCAGGGGCATGCAGATTATATTACACACCACACACAACACTTACATCACAGCATGGTAACCATGGAAACACTCAAAATCCCCCTATCCTAAAATACACCATTTCATCCCTCAAAAATCTCTCAATTTTACTGTTTTTAAACTTGATTGATTTATTTATAAACATCCACCTTTGGTGTTAACAATCCATAGTCATATTGTTGAGAAACAAACCTAAATTTTATACCTTGGTCGTCCCCAGAAATCGTATATCTTGGGGAGATGCGATTCTAGTTTTATTTCTGCAATACTGAAACAATACACATTGGTGTTACTGTTAATCAAATCACATCATATGCCAAAGAAGGCTGATAACAACGCCACATAAACATAAAATGTAAAACCCAGGACTGTCACCTCAGTAATTCTGGCGTGTATTCAGCATCAAACAGATAACTGAAAAAGAAGCCCTACAGTGATTGAGGAAGGGTGCCCAAGCCTTATAAAGATTGTCAAGGGAATTATAGTATAAAATCTATAACACTGCATTGTATCAATAATCAGCTAAATGTCTTTATAAATCAGTTTAGCATACACTTTAGAAAGTGAGCTAGTGCATCGTTAGCTGGGGGTTATGATATAACTACGGTGTTAAGACCTAATTATTTAAGGTAGCTCGCGGGTTTACATGCTTGTGAGAAAACCTACCTCGAAAATTTGTTCACGTGATCCATAGGTTTCAGAGTTTTATTTCTAAAATTTATTTGAGATTCGTCTGCACGGTAATAATGTTACCGTGTTTTAATTACAGTGTCATTAATAAAATCAAGCAACGCCATTTCAATGAAATATATAGTAAAATGCACATCTTAATCGAAAACGCATTACAAAACTGTGCTCCAAACTTTTAAACGATTCAGACGAAATTAATTATACTCAGCACAATAACAGAGGAGATAATTTTGAATCAATTCATGAAAAATAATCAGTATGTGTTCTCGGCCAATTTTTGGCAAAACAACTTTGAAGATTTAAAAGATTTCTCAAAACCGTATATTTTCATTACGACGTATGCCCGACGTCATTATTTCCTTACGTCTGAGAACCCAAAAATTGAAATGCATTAATTGACAAGACTAGCTGATTAACACATTTTATAACATGTAAATACTAATTATACATTATTGTGAATGTTATCAAATGTACAAATGCTATTAATGTAAGGCTGTAGAGATACAGAAAATTGCTATTTTTGTTTTTATGAAACTCTGAGTCAATCAATGCAAAAAAAAAATGCCAGGAAACTACTGAAATAAAAGTTTGTAATCGTATAAAATAATTAGCTCAAGCCAAAAGAATTTTTAAAAATTTGATCGGTAATTAAAATTACGGAAGTTATAATTGTAAAAAAAAAAAATAGCAAAGTTAATGCATACGGTTCAATTAATTTACTTGTCTATTTTAAAACATGATTCTAAATGGAAAAGTTCCAACGCACACTCATACTCATAGAACAAAATGTGACAATTTATGTGACATCTTTAAATTTTCAGCACTTGATGATAATAAATATTTGTAAAAACAGTAATAAACTGCATTTAAGTTTTTTAATATATTTCCCTTTATGCTTCAAAATATCTCATTTGTCATTTTGAAAAAAATGTAGCCTATTAGTTTACTATGACGGTCAACTCTTTACGTTGATTCCTACTGTGACGTCAGCAAACCCGCGAGCTACGTTAAATACTCAACTTTTACCGTAAACTACATTTGAAATAATAACTTCAAATCATTAGAAACATTATATTTAAAATACATATACAAGGAACCAAATCTACTCATCTCACTGACTCTTACTTTATATGGTAATTATTATACACTAATTAACTCTAAGGGTTAAATTATGCTAACCCTATAACACAGAGAGTACTGTCCTTCTCAAATAATAATTGCTAAATCATCCTTTTCACCCATTTTGTTATATGAACATCCAAGTATAAAATTCATTTTATCATCTGCTTTACAAGTGAACTTCTTATTTATAATGAACTTTCTTTAAAAGAAGAAATCAATGGGAAAAATTTTATTTGATTTTGTAAAATATCTCTCCTCTTTCATAAATTTCAAATTTCTACTCTACATTTAAATGAATGCAGACAAAATATTTGTTCATATAAGACAGGTACATACTGAAAAGCTCCCAGTTATGAAAAGAATCATAGTCATATACACATATTAGTTACGTAGGTTATAGATGTGCCAACAGAAAGCAAAGGTGGAGGGGTAACACTAAATATCGTGTGAGCAAATGTTTACTGAGAGCTAATTTACTGATCCAGTCATTACCTAAGAAGTTGTTTGTTCTTTTGCCTACAGATAATATTCAGAGGGTACAGGTATAGATGTAAGAACAAAGGTACAGAATAAAAATTAAACAATACTGACATGCGACCAGTTCTCGCCAAGTACCATTTCTCGCCAGTGCATCAAGAATCATATTTCTTCATTTGTAGTTTTTTGTGTGAACAAAATGACGTAACAATGCACAGGTGAGAAATGGTACTCTGCAAGAACTGGTCACATGCTAGTATAGTTTCATCAAAGTTCAAGATTCAGTTCAAGATTGAGATCAAAATCCAATTGGACAATAATTTTCAGAACATAGATGCTTCTACAGGGGGTGGAGCAAAAAAACAAGCATGTATCTTTAAAATGTTTAAGCCAATGAATAAGCTCTATTTGTATCAGATAAAAAAAAACATGTCATTTTATAATTTCTCTATAAAGATCAAGATTATTCTGGTTGAAGCAATTTGCAGCTGCCAAAGTTGGTTGGGTTCATATCTCTAATTATCTAATAATGTCTTTCCTGTGAATGATATGATCAGCACAGATAAACTGTAAACCTGCATGAGTGTACTGATAAAGTCCTACATGTACATGTTGCCCGATACTGTGCTTATGCCATTGTACTGTCCCGGGCAGACTACGCTGCATACTTACGATCTGTCAGGGTGATTGTGAGGGATTTCTCCTTTTCCCAGTTTCCGTGGAGATGAAAGTTTGCCTGGAGATGACCTTCCAGTTTTTACTGGAACTAATGCCTCTGAAAGAAACAATTTTTTCTTCCATTACACATCAAATTCTGAAGAAAAAGTTCTACAGTGATTTTTTAAGCTATATACAGATTGAAATTTGTTAGTTGCAATTTCTTAGAAAGCTTGATTGGAAACGCTCTAGTGCCCATGCAGTTATTGATTTTCTTGCTGAATTTTATACCTTGACATGGTTTTAAATATTATATATATAAAGCTTTAACATAAAAAGAATAAAACTGTTAAATTTCATCTAGGAGAATAGTACATTGCCCTGAATGTTTATTTTGGAAATCACATATTTATCGATAACAGTATTTTTAACTTCAGTACATGTATTTAAAATATCTTTCTGTGTAGTGGTTACCAGATTTTAAATTTTATTTCAAGTCCTTTAGATAATCATTATTTTCAAGGTTTCAATCTTCAAATATACTTATTAAATAGATACTTATTGAAATGATTCTGCAAGTTTCTTTGATTAAACCTTCCTGAAATTATTGAAGAGAATGGAGCGCACCCATTACTTGAGATTCCTTATATCAATGTGTGGCCTTCACAAGGGAAATTTAAACTCCTAATTCAATATAAGCAAGTAAACACAAAGGCCATTACACCTGATGGTTGTTCAGTATTTTTTACCAGAAAGAAACAGTGAAACATATATAGAGTTGTCAGTCAGCCGGCTCCATTGACAAGCCTAGCGACAGACCACCTCACAAGGACTCTCTGATTTATCTGAACAATTTCAAGAAAGCCAAAGTTCAATAAAGGTACACACTGGATCAGCAAGTGTTCAATTCATATGGAATCTTCAAATACACTGCCAGGTGTAATGCACACCTTGATTTGTCATTCTGCATGTTTCTTTCTGTTCTGTTTTTGTGCTACATGCAAGTACATAGTTTTCTTTACTTAAGGAAGAAACATTTATACAAAAATATCCAAATGCATCAAAAAGAAATTTAGTGAATACTGAAAAAAAAAATATAGCCCTTATAAATTTGTAACAAATACAGATTCCAAACCTTGTTATAACATATACTGTATTACTGGTTATTTTTCTGATGATCTAATTTAATTTGGGTTTTTTAATCATTTTCACAGCAAGAAATTATATCCAGTATTGTTTGTTCTTATGCCGACACATATAACAAAGTTACACATTTAGTCCTTTTCCTCAATTTTGTCACACGAAAAAAAACTTGGATGTAATGAATATGTATATTACATGTAAGCATTAGGCAATATAACAGAAAGAGACGTTAGACCTTGATTCAACAAATACAGGTCCTAGATCTTGTTATAACTGATTTAGACCTAAGATAATGGTATCTTTAATCAATGTGTCATTTTTTTTGGAAGGGTTCTAATAAAGCCACTCAAATATTGTTGGCCTGACAGCTATATCTGATCATTCAGCTGTCAACAAGTAACCTGGCACATTTTTGTACCAACAGGAACCAGCATACTACAGGCTGTCGTCCACACAGATCTATATCCTCAAGTTATGAGCCCATTACATTTAACATTGGTTGCCTACCAGATTGAAACTGAGGATCTTTGGTTTGCCTGCCTTTGGTTTTTGGTGCTTGTTTACTGCCATTGCTTTCTCCACCCCCTCTCACAGATTTATTGCCATTATATTCGCCACCCTCCCTATATGACCGGCTATAATCAGTCTCTCTGTGTTTACTGTTCATTTCTCCACTTTCTCTGAGTCTCCCATTGAAATCTCCATTCTCTCTTTGAGCTCTGTTCATATCACTGTCTCTGAGTTTGCCGTTGGGTTCTCCACTTTCCTTGCGTGAGGTGCGACTTCCTTGAGTGTATGCTGTATTGCTACTATCCATTGTGCCAGGTTTGGATGGTATAGAGGCATGGCGGCTATCTTTAGAACCGAGTTTACTACGACTGTCTTTAGAGTCAGATCGTGAATATCTCTTAAATCTCTCAGAGTAATCCATAGTTCTTTCCCAATTATGTGGAGTTTAAATCCATTAAAACTGAAAAGTCCTAAATTACAACTGTCACTAGGAATAAAAGAATCTTTTTATAAATTGGTTTGAAAAAGTTCACAGTAACATAAATCCGAAGCTTTTTTATTCACTGTGCCATTGGCAACATTGTACGGTCCAGTGTTGATGGTGGTTTCCAATCAGAAACAGTTTAACTTACTTACAATTACAGCCTATTGTCAAAAAGCCACCGGAACCCTTAATCTGTACTGTTACTCTTGAGAGAACAGCAAATCCTTGCCTGGATTAAATTAAATATATTTACGCGAAATGGCCCTCATTGAGCTTATGGTCAATGGATACTGGAGCTGTTTACAATTTAAAAAACCAATTACGTGGACACTCGGACAATGACACATCAAGCTTAGCATCTCTTGTTTACTCTCATAACAACACGAGGTTCTGATCTCAAATGAAGACTGCATGAACTAGATTAAAAAACATAAATTCTTTATGAGCAATTTTTATTTCCTTGATACAACAAATATCAAAGGAATTGAAAACGTGGGGGCACCATGACAACCAGTGACATCTCGTGTGTTTAGACCAACCCTATCTCATCGACGGAGTTCCGCCAACTAACTACAGGTTAAAGAGGAAACTACCTAATGTATAACTTTGACATTTACGGATAAATCAAGCACTTTATTGATCCGATGTTTTGAAAGTAAAGAATTCGGGTCAAAAAGCCCAAAGAAATGAAACACTTTTCAATAAACGGCACTGGCACTACTTTGCAGAGTTTGTCGTTTTAATCCCCGCGTAGTTTAAACGCTGGTGCTCTGACAGTTAGATTCTATTGTATTTCCATTCAAGGATCAAAATAATCTCTGAATAACTTTTAATAATCCATAAAACCTACAGTGGATGTCTTAAAGTATTAAAACAGTGCTTAAATTCCCTAGCCCTACAACTTCACAGCTCAAAAGGTTTGTTCTAAGAATGCATAATAAAGCTTTAGCCTTATGTATGAAATCAACACGTATTACATATACTAACATTATAGAAACCATGTTCATTTCCTCTATTGCAAAACAATTGTTTTCATCTATTATAATCTTAATACTAATAATAATCCTGTTTACAATTACACTCAGTATCTAACATTTCATTTGTCTTTTATACAAATATCAAAGTTTTCAAAATTACACATCTATGTTACTTTTAAACAATTCTTCCTTAAGCATTCAACTGATAAAGTGAATGCAAGGTGCCCTTTTAGAGGAATTTTATTACATTGTAGAAATTATGCCCATTTTCTCTATTGCAATTAAAACACTTTTTTAGTTAATTAGGGTTTAAGAATTCTTTCACAATTATACTCAGCATCTTATATTCAATTTGTCTTTACCAATATCATCTTTTTGTTATATCTAAGTTTTCAATTTTACACATCAATGAAATTTAAATCTAAAAAAGTTTTTCCTTATGCATTCAACTGATCATTATTTGTATATTTTAGGTGAAACTAAATTTTGAATCTATATCTTCTGTTTTGTAAGTCTACATCCCAGTCAATAAGTATGAGGTCCTCTGGATTATTAGGCCATGGTATTGGTAACATTGATTGTAATTTCCACGTGTAATATGTGATATGATTTGTAATAAGTATAGACTACGTCAACATTTGCCGCACTCACAAGCACACTACAGCACCGTCAAGAGCCCAGCTCAATCGACTCGTTCTCTTTGCATAGAACTTATTCTGGGTTTGGATATAATTCAAACAATATAAGCTTTTAAAAGACAGACTTAAATTGCAATATTGCCAGCTGGATTGCACAATGTTTAACAATTACACCACACCATGTAAAATCTGAAGCGGGCAAAAGTCTAGTTACCCTTCCCAATAACAAGCCGTTAATTGCAGAGTTTTGGACATTCCTCAGAGTTTTGTGCTTCCATTATAATGTGTATTGATTCCAATACTACCATCTAACAGGCCCTTATCTACATTGCCCACTTTATTGCATCCTATTCAGACATACCCTAACACCTTGCCTTTTTAAATCTAATCAATATCTTTTTTATTAAAAACAAAATAATCGATGCAAACATTATTACTGAACTTTTGAAGTACCGGTATAAGCTAGAGTATGCAGACTGCATGGTACATATGACACAGTCGTATTAAGTAAAAACATCATCATTTTCCTGACATCATATATCAAAAAATCATATTTCCTGACAACATTAATTAAAAATTCATATTTTTAATTAATGATAACAGCAGTTAATGACCTGCAAAGAGTTAGTTAACTTCCCAACGATTCGAGTGAATTCACGCTGCAACACTTTCAAAGAAATCCATGTTCACTTAGAACCATGTCCTGTGCATTAAAATTCAACTGTAAAAAGTGCAGTGCAAACTATTCCATAATTAACTCACATGACTAATCATTCATAAAATCAAACTCATCTAAAAACCTATAAAGTCTCACCCACCTACTAACATTTCCCGAGCCCCATGTGTTTTTAACGGCAAGCTCTATGCACAAAGGTTCCAATGACCAATAAATGTATGATGACCACAAAGGTTCCTATGACTGATCAATGCATGATGGTCAAACAACCAAAGACCCCTTATGAAACACTCTATTCACCTTCATTGACCAATTAAACCTAATTTCTTTTTCAGAATCACTCTATTCATTTTGTTCATTTTACCCATGATCCTGTTTCCTGACCACGTGAGCAACTCCATAAACATCATCTACTGACCTCTTTTTCTTCTGTGAACCCTCATTTGACCCCATTTCTCCTCTGGGAGCTACCACAACCTTTATGCTTTTTTGACCCTTGACCCCACAGTACTGACCAGACAAACCCTTACAGAGAGCTGACCCAAACCAAACCCAAGGTCTGCCTTCTGTGTCCACTATAGGTCTACTTTGAGTCTGCTAGGGGGGACCCAGACTTGACCCTGAGCAAACTTAAAGCTGATGCAGAGCAGACCCAGAGCGAATACAAAGCAGACCCATGCAGGGTCAGCTTTTGGGGTTTGCCTTGGTGTAAGGTTGTGTCTGGTCGGTACTGCATTTCTACTATCTTAACCGCTACAACAATCATGTTTCTTTGACTCCTTGACCCCATTCTTACCATGAACCACTTAATTCATTTTGTTCTTCATCCCATTGAATTCATTCCATTTGAACCAGTCTAGCAATTAATGCACTCCCTTGGCCCAATGTGACATGCTAACCTAATTTATCACTTTTAATTGATACAAAAGACATGAGAATCCAAAGTCAAGCTCATGTATAAGTATGACGGTTAGTTTTGATTTGTATCATTCAAATGAACAAATATACTGAAACTGTGGAAAAATTGATAATCATGCATATTATAAGACAGTGTGAAAAAAAAAGAATTTTAAAAGCCTTGCACCATCATTTTTAGTTGGCTTCAAAGAGTAACTTGATAGTGAGAGTGACAGAGTATCATGTTGGTTACATCAGAAATGGCAGTATGTTTATGTACACCATATTCTTCAGAATGGTGGAGAACTGACCAGGAACTACCTTTCGTCAGAAGTGGAGTGATAAGCAGTGAAGAGTCCAAGCTCCAGAATACACAGACAACAGAGAATGTGAAGGTCCACAAAACAGCAACAGCCATCAGGGCACGGATCAGGGGGTCAACCAGGGGATCAACCAATGTAATGACCGTGACATTGATACTGCGGTAGCTCCATCGAAAGAAACCAACAGTAAGACTTGCGAAAGGTTTCTGACAATGCAGTTACTTTTTAAGAGCTTGTTTTAAAACAATTCACAATATCAAATTTGAATTCCTTACCTTTTTTTAAATTGGGTACTTTCTTGTTAATAATAATGTAACGTTAACTTAATTTTATACAGATGTAGATTTTCACTTGATGGGAATGGGAGCCTGATGCCTGCTGAACAAGTGCTGGGAAAAGGACCACACATGGAAACAGATGACTTACGACTATTTTCGGCTGCGGGGGCAGATTGCGATTTTTTTGTTTCTTTAGTGTCCATACTCTGGGCGAAGTTGGCATCTATTTCCAAGCGGCTCCTACCTTGTCTCTGGAGGTTCTTGTCGATCTGAAGCCGCAGGAGCATCAGGACTTTCTCGACCACTTTAGGCTTGCAGTTCGCTAGAGCTCGAATGACCTCATCAGAAAGGTCAAGGTCAAGCTTCCGTAACACTCGCCTGTAGGAGAAAACATCATATTACGTGCATGGACATCGAAATTTATCTTTTAATGAAATAATGTTAATTTTAACATTTTGAAAAAGAATAAAATCAAAAATCAGCATTAACTATTGTGAGCAAACAGTAATATACATATATATATCAAGGTAACCATTTCATTTTTAGAGACTATATTTCAAGGAGCTTTGTCATTAGGGGGTAAGGCCAACAGTTGGCTAGTTTTAGAACTAGGTGGTGGATTCTTGATTTTACTTTAGCAATAAAAAAGATACCTGAGAGCTTGTTTACCTGCCTATTAAACTCACCTGTTCAGTAGGTACCAGTTCTCCATCTTCTGCTTCGTGGCAGCAGCAGGGGAATAGTTATGGAGCTCTACAATTTTGGGGAAGTAATGGGCAACAATTTCTGCTAGGAGTACTGAAAGGAAAACAACATTTCATGTAAACTTTTTGAGTACGGTTATCTTTTCTGATGTATTGTAACATGATCAGATGATCTATTGTTAGAGCTGTAAAAACTTACAATATACAATGTAAACTTATAATTGATTGATTGTTGTTTAGTCTCCTTTTCAGCACATTTATTTATGTCAAGAAAATACAAGAGCCAATAAAACTTGGACTTTTCTTCATGTAATAGAAGCAGTACTTTATTTTAGAATACATAAGTACATTGAAAAGACCTTTGCTGCCCAATTAACAGAAAAAAAATTATTGTTTCTCTTATAGCAAATAAAATACATTATAAAGGAACAGTTTACAACCTCTAAACTGAAAGGTTAATGCTAGATGATTGAAGGGGGGGGGGGTGTCGGTACCCCTCCCAAGCAGCCAAGCCTGGGACACAGAGTCATGGTGTAACGGATTAACCTACTAATATGGTTACAGGTGAGTAGATCAGTCCCACATTTTAGTGTACCTGAGTCAGGTACAGGTAAGGTAAACACGGCTCTATCGATTGGCAAGCCTTTACTCTGCAGCTCTTTTGAGGATAATGTTTTAATCAATAACTTCATATTTTTTATTGATTTTAATTAATGGTGGATCATCCATGGCTAATTTGGCCGAGTCTCTTGATCAACACTGAACTAAGGACATACATATAACAGTGCCATCAAATGCTTTATATTCACAATGTACTTCTATTCTATTAATTTATTTTACGGAATGAATGTACCATTTACCTGTCTGTCAAAATAATGTTTAGTAATATTATGTAAAACTTACCTGTATTTGATTCTAGTAATTTCAGAGGGTAAGAAGAGAAGATTGCAGATTGGGAAAGGGAGATCTTACTTTTATCAATAAATAATAACTCGGAATTTTGGGGAAATTCATTGGCAAATAGATACAATGGTCGATTCCACACATTACAAAAACTTAAAAATATGTGTCCAATCTTTGTCTATTTGTCCTGCTGAAGAAAACTTGAATATATTTATTATAAGGAAGAAACAGCAAACCTCTGTGTTACTTGAAGTCATTTAGAAATAGAATGGTTCAGGGAATCTGTCCAAGGAGTTCATTGTTTCTTATTTCATAAGACTGACCAAGAATGAGTCTAAACTAACCAAAGGTTTAAACAAAGTTGTTTTACTTTTTTAAAAGCATTCGAAAGTAGCTAATTCCATAGCGGACTTGAATTTAATTTTGTTGTTCAAACAGCCATCAGATATTCTATAGCATTGCATGTTTCCTAGATTCACAAGAAGTAAAAACGGAAGATGAAGGAACTGAGCCTACGTTGGATCTACCTAATACTTAATACCTAATATGATACTTGAAATTTGAAGGAACGGTTCACAGAAAATTTCCTGCGGGTATAGCTTGTGTTTGACATAGCCCCAAGGGGTGCTCTTCCCACCTTCTGTTTTGTGTCCTTAACAACTAAGTATTTCATTTTTAATGGGACTAATCACAAATTCAAACAATTTGGGCGTCCCATTATCTCCAAACATTGTAACTAAGATATTTAACTCTCATTTACCTAAGAACTTTACTACCCAGTCCTCCAAATATGGCCTAAGACAGAAGTGCTTGTACAAACGGCTAAATTTAAAATAGAACATTCTAAGTGAAATTAGGTAGTGCAGTTTTAATGGCCAGGTCTGAAATGCAAATATGACCTGTTCAAATATTTTCTTTTCAGTACTGTCTGCATTTGAAATTCAACCTTCTGGATATCTGGATAAGAGAGAACGAATAAAATAGACAGAGAAACTCTACCTCTTAGATAAATATTTAAAACCAGATAACGAAGACATACTTTAGTAATTACTCAGTTAAACCAATCTCCAAAAGCTTGTTTGCTTGAATGGTTTAAAAATTATCATGATTTCTTTCATCAAATTACTTGTACTGTCGTCAGTAAATCAATGGAGTTAAACAACTCATAAAAAATGTTTAAACTTGCATGTTAAAAAAATTGGTCACTTCAAGAAATTTTGTAAATGAAAAAATTTGATTATTAATGCTTTAAGTTAAAACATTTTACTTTTCACTTTGGCCAAGACTTTTCTTTTTTTTTCCAAGTAGAAAACTGAGCAAGATACTGATCAAGGTTTTTGAAATCTTTCAAACAATTTAGTTAGCAACATTGTGAAACTGTTGACATGGTATGATGTAACACTGCTCTCTCTCTCTCTCTCTCTCTCTCTCTCTCTCTCTCTCTCTCTCTCTCTCTCTCTCTCTCTGTATTAGCCTAGCGTGGGCATTCTTTTTTTTTTAGGGGGGGGGGGGGTGTCTGTCCAAAATTGAACACTTAGCTTTTGGTAGAGTTAATTGAAACAGCCATTGAGACAGTTTAATGACAGAAGTGGTGTGTCTATGTTATAGCTCTGACACACATAATTCTGCTAAGGAAACCCTAAGTAAGAAGAGGTTGCAATCAATATGAAGGGTAATAACTCTGATAGGGCAAGGAATAGCTATCAATTCATTAAACAAAGATCTCAGAGATTTGTACCACATCCAATAAAACAGTCATATTTTAACTTGACAAGTTTGCCTGTTCTCATTTCCTCTATAATTAGAAATTTATTATTTAATCAAATTCAATGGTCTTAAACTTTCTTCTTCTACCTCAGTCACTTGTGTATTGATCATCGATGTTTAGAGGCTTACAAACTCAATTATAAAACATGGATAATCGGGGAACTGTTTACACAGAACTTTCTCTCTTGTTTAACGCAGTGATAGGAGAACAATGAATTATTGAATGGGCTTTTTCCAAAGCCAACTAAACAGCTTTTAAGTTTACCATTTACCAACCTGTGTCAATAAAATAATTTGAAGAAAAAAATGTACATGAACAATTTTTGATTTTAAGGAAGAGTCAATTTCAAACCTCATGTTTACATTTTAATTTATTTATGAAGGTTATAAAGTATAATATACCAGCTAAGTTTTGATTTATTATGTTGTAACAGTTAATAATGTGGTTTAGAATTCAATGTTGCTGCTGTTAATGTGTCCTGCTAACAAATATCAGTGAAATTTTATCAACATGCCTACATGTAATGACATTTCTTATGTTTAACTTCTACCATAAACATAATAAAAGAGGTAGATTTTTTTCAAATTTAATTATAATTATTTTATAAGTAAATTATATTTTCCATGGTAGATTGCTCAGTACGCAAAAAGCTTAGTACACTGTTACATCATTAGAGGGATAAATTTCCCTGTATTTCTTAAAATAAACCAAAGTTTGCATTCAATGATACAATTTAATTTATTAAGTGGGCTGATAGCTTCAATGTGACATCAACAAATGTTTAATAGATTTGGATTTCCTTGTTTTTCTTTAAATCTCCCCCATTTGGTCCTTGTTCTCACACACTTTGTAGCAGTAGATAGCTCTATATTGTTACATCAACAGAGGTAGGGATTATATAAATTCTGTAAATTATTTTGGACATAAATTTTACTATACATAAAAAACCACTCTAGAACAGTTTATTTTTCAATATCTGAGGAAGGGGAATGGGGAGGGGATATAGTTTCTTCATGGTTTAGTTTTTGTTCTGTATTGAATTTTGATTATGAGCCGTGCAGTGAGAGTTGGCTTCATTATCTGTACATCTACATAAACCTACAATGCAGTTCCAAAAAGTATTTTCATTTGACAAGGAATTTAAAGACCTGAAGATCAGAGAGTTTAGGTATATATAAACCATTGCCAAATTCCTAACCATGGTTTAGTTGCTTAATTTAATTCAGGCTTATATAGGATTAGTGAAGGAATATTATCCTCTATGCTGAAGAGAAAAATAATAATAAAGCTGACTGATCGAACTATCAGATCTGTTTCAAACTGTAAAAAGTTTGAACAATTTTCAAAATTATAAGTTGCGTGAAGCAATGATGTTTAGATTATAGTTGTAATATTCTCTAAAAAATGTTGACAAATATTTAACAAGAAATCTATATTGATAGCAATTGTATTTAATTATTCATAATGCAATTTATATACTGAATCTCATAAAATTAAAAGCATGCTTTATTAATAACTTTGAGAACAGGTTGGAAAAAATCAAAGATCCAACGTATATACAACTACATTATCATGAGAAAAAAATATGGCAAATTTATCGACAGCTTATATAATTTCCTCATTGATTTAGTTGTACTGAACAAGGAATGGTTAGTGAGAGTGAACTAAAATAAAATAAACCTTTTTATCTACTAAGCATACAACTGTATTGGCAGGTAATCAAATGCAAACTGCACAGGGTCTAGTCCAGCTTAATCTGGCAAATCTCCATTATTGTGTACACCAGAAACTCAAAACTTCAAATATTGCATTACCTCCATCTGAAAAATCTTTTCCGATGTTCTTTTTTGGCCTGGTTAGTGGAATTCTATCAATCCATTGGTATAAATTTTCTAATTCGACATCATCAAAATACTCTTCCATGTCCACGCGCGTTAACCCGTTCAATTGTCGTCTAAATGTTAAAGTTTCCATTTCTTACTGAGACTGTACATTGGTCGATTGAAATAAGAATAATTGTCAGTCAATAAATAAAAATCAAACTCCTAATAACTTTTCATCGGAACTTCCGATTGCAAACTCGCCCATGAAACCGTTCAATCCGCTTCAATGCACATGGGGGTCAAAGTGGAAATCCGCTTTGTTGTCGTTAGTAACAACTGTGCTTCCGGATTGACAAAAAACGAAAGTTGAAAAGGAAAGTAGCAAATTGAATTTGTAGGTGTTGTGAAATAACTATTCATAGTTTTTTCCAAACATTCATAATGTGAATTCATGCTGCAGTTGGAATTCCTGATGGTAATTTCTTTTTCTCTTTTTATTAAAATAATTTTTGGCTAAGGGAGTATTTGTTTTGGTTGAATGTTATAGGCTATTTGTAAGTTTCAACCCATTAACCAGTGTGATAATGCTACACGCCCACTAATTCCATAAATGAATTGCTGTACATTGTTGCGTATTAGTTTATGCAGATTCAATTGAGTTTGCTTTAGCCGAAATTACATTGTACCGATTTGTTTAATGATAGCATAAATTCTTGCAAAATTAATTTCTGGATCTAAAAATAACAATGACAGAAATGGTATGTCAGCATTTCAATATGTTGCACCATCATAGTTTTGCATTTAACGTATCTTTTATGCCAATATAATTAGCAGTGCAATATATAGATAGTCAAATATGATTTCTCGACTTTTCTAGACATGAACTCCTTTTAAAGTTCAATAATGATGTATATTCTATGATGTTTTCAGCATTTTGAGATCATTAAGTTGAAATTATGAGCAAAAGTTCATAGAAATAATCATGGATACGTCTGGCAAATCTCTTCTTTCAAAGTGGTCCATTGGGGGCACAGGTAAGTAAAGTATTTTCTGGTTAGATATTAATTGTGGTGCCGTTCTTCTCTCATGTTTTATGCATGATAATGATTATCATGTATTGACTTTTTAAATAATGATTCTGAAACTTTTATGATTGCAAAAAAAAAACTAATGGCCATTGGTTTCCAAATTTATTGTGATCAGTTAATTCATTTTTTTTTTTATTTAAGGTACGAAGTCCAGCTTTGAGAGTACAAAGTCCAGTGTTTTAAGCAACAAGTCGAGTTTGTTGAGCTCCGGACTTGAGAGTAAGCTAATCAAGAGTGGGGGAGGATTGTCTGCGGACAGGAAGAGGAAACAGCTAACCACCAAAACTTCCGTCCAAGACAAGAAACTGCTGGTGGAGAAAACAGCTCTCAAGAGCAGTCTGACAACATCTTCCTCTCTGTTGAATGGAGGAAGTTTGAAGAGTTCCCTTCTTGGGACCACCTCTCTGAGCTCTAATCTGACAAGCTTACAGAGGCCTCTGACCCCAGAGACTAAATCTTCAGTGGGGATTAGCCATGTTACCTCACAGACGAGGCCACTCAGTGGTGGCCTTTTGGGCTCCACATCCCCCGCCCTCAGTATCACCAGTAAGTACACGTCCTCTGGACTCTCATCAGGCCTTGGGAAGTCTCTGATTGGACAGACTGAGTCCTCAGCCACCCACAGCAATGTGTCACAGTTATCAGCCCTGACCAGTCAACAATCAGTGGGAGGCTTATCTATGAAAACAAGCCAAACATTGTCTTCCACTGGGATGTCATCAGTTTTAGGCAGCCTCAGCAGTAAAGGGAAGAAATCCCAAGCTAAGGAGAAGATGGGATCCCACAAACGAGCTGCTGAAGAGAAATCAGAATTTGAAAAATACAAGGTCAAGGCTCCTCGTTATGACCTTGGGCAGGTGTTACCCAAAGACAATGGAGTGGAGGTGCCCAAGTTTGTGAACCCAAGCAAGGATCCCAGTCTAAACAGAGCAGCCATTCCCCTGCATGATGTTAATGGACTCAAGGTAAAATTAAAATCACCAGATTTTAATCTCTATTGTTGCAATAAAATATTGGGATGTTTTTTGTGGATTTGAAAAAAAAAGATCAAGAGGAATATATAAAAACTTTTACGTTGTGATTGTAATTTCAAGTTCTTAATTATGCAATTTGTCCAATTCATCAGCCTGCTAATTCAGACAAATAAGCTAATGAATCATTGTTGTAGCTATGTAGTACAATAGCTGGCCCTGATCAATGTTATATGTTTCTGTGATGTAGCTGGCCCTGATCAATGTTTTTTGTTTCTGTGTTGTAGCTGGCCCTGATCAATGGTATATGTTTCCGTGTTGTAGCTGGCCCTGATCAATGTTTTATGTTTCTGTGTTGTAGCTGGCCCTGATTAATGTTTTTCTGTTTCTGTGTTGTAGCTGGCCCTGATCAATGTTGTCTGTTTCTTTGTTGTAGCTGGCCCTGATCAATGTTATATGTTTTTGTGTTGTAGCTGGCCCTGATCAATGGTATATGTTTCTTTGTTATAGCTGGCTCTGATCAATGGTATATGTTTCTTTGTTGTAGCTGGCCCTGATCAATGTTTTATGCTTCTGTGTTGTAGCTGGCCCTGATCAATGGTATATGTTTCTCTGTTGTAGCTGGCCCTGATCAATGTTGCCTGTCTCTGTTGTAGCTGGCCCTGATTAATGTTTTTCTGTTTCTGTGTTGTACCTGGCCCTGATCAATGTTGTCTGTTTCTTTGTTGTAGCTGGCCCTGATCAATGTTATATGTTTTTGTGTTGTAGCTGGCCCTGATCAATGGTATATGTTTCTTTGTTATAGCTGGCTCTGATCAATGGTGTATGTTTCTGTGTTGTAGCTGGCCCTGATCAATGGTATATGTTTCTGTGTTGTAGCTGGCCCTGATCAATGGTATATGTTTCTGTGTTGTAGCTGGCCCTTATCAATGTTGCCTGTCTCTGTTGTAGCTGGCCCTGATTAATGTTTTTCTGTTTCTGTGTTGTACCTGGCCCTGATCAATGTTGTCCGTTTCTTTGTTGTAGCTGGCCCTGATCAATGTTATATGTTTTTGTGTTGTAGCTGGCCCTGATCAATGGTATATGTTTCTTTGTTATAGCTGGCTCTGATCAATGGTGTATGTTTCTGTGTTGTAGCTGGCCCTGATCAATGGTATATGTTTCTGTGTTGTAGCTGGCCCTGATCAATGGTATATGTTTCTGTGTTGTAGCTGGCCCTGATCAATATTGTATGTTTCTGTGTTGTAGTTGGCCCTGATCAATATTGTATGTTTTTGTGTTGTAGCTCGCCCTGATCAATGGTATATGTTTTGTGTGTTTGTAGCTGGCCCTGATCAATGTTATATGTTTTGTGTGTTTGTAGCTGGCCCTGATCAATGGTATATGTGTTATATATTTCTTTGTTGTAGCTGGCCCTGATCAATGCTGTGAGTGGGTCCCTCATCTGTCAGCCCAACTTCTCCAACAGCAATGACCTGACCCGTAGAACCCTGTCTCAAATGTCAGATAGAGTCGTGACCTATGACCCAGAGTTTATTCTGAAGGTAATTGCTATGAATAATTGTTGATAAAAAGATCAGAAATGAAATTTAATGTGTTAACTATGAAGATTTAAAGAGATTAAAGTTAAAGATTTATTGTTAATGGAGATACATGTATCAAATGTCAATGGGAACAATATTCATGTCCTCGTTTGAGTGGATCTAGAGGATGGAATCAATTGGATATGTAATATTTTTATTTTCAGGTTGCACTTTACACAAGGAAGGATCTAAACATCCGAACTACGGCAAACTTTCTCCTGGCCCTGGCCTCCAATGTAGATGCTTGCCGACCTTTCCTGAAGAAGTACTATTGTGCGTCTATTCAGCTGCCGTCTGACTGGATTGAGGTGGCCGAGATTTATCAGGTGAAAAACTACTCAGATACTAATGTACATTTATGACACAGGTGTTCACATCAGATACTGGTAGTCATGTCAAATAAAATTACGTACATATATATCAATTTCCAATCACGAACACTACATAGGTGAAGTATCGCAGCATTATCAATTGCACTTTATAGTTGTCTATAAACATCAAATAGATATTGATTAAAATTATAAAATCATATTCAAAGTATTTTAGAATGGTATATTTAAATATTAATTGCTTGGTAAAAAATCCCTGAAATGTAACATAAAGGTTTATCATCGCGTAAATTTCTAAAAAAAAAAATTTAAACTTAAAACATCTAGCATTTGACCACAGACGAAAGATGAAGGCTGATGTCACCCAAAAATTAACATCAGTAAATGAGAAAATCCTCTGTTTTACTTGTTAGTTTGCAGTTGAATTTCATTTCATTTTGTAAAAGACATAAATCAGATGAATTCGTAGTGAATGTCAATAGAGGTGCTAATGGCTGATCTTTGTTCCCGTGCAGGCCTTCCACGACACGAATCTGACCCATGGGTCGATCCCTGCTGCCCTGCGTAAGGTCATGATCATGAAGTTCCAGGATTTTGACAAGTATCAGCTAGGTAAGGGACCTAATGGTAGAGGGTAGATTCCTATGACCAATAATCTGGCCATTTCCTCAGATGAGTTTACTCCCTTTGGTAGAAAACAGATTTACATAGCTACTTGTAATTGATTGTGGCTCATGAGGTAAGATTCTCACATCCAATTACTGTTTGTCTCCTCAACTAAGTTAACTCCCTTGATAGGCACAAGACAGAAACACATACCCATATACTGATTGTCTGAGTACTGTAAATAGTACTGAATATAGTTTTATTGTATGTACTCTTACTTACTATGGTACTTTTACAGCTAAATACAACAAGGAGAGCTCCATGAAGAAAAAGAAGAAGAAAGAAAAGAAAGAAACCCCTAAGGCAGACAGTGGTACCAGTCTGAGGGGGGCCAGCCGAGGGGGCAGGGTTGCAGTCATAGCCCGTGGGGGCAGGGTTGCAGTCAGGGGCCGCGGAGGAAGAACTGCATACATAGAGCCCAGACAGGATGACTCTTCCAGCGAGGACTCATCCAGTGATGAGGATGGAGATTTATACCGACAGGTTGGTTCTACATCACAATATTAACGGGTAATAGGATGACAAGATGACTGTAATCTCGCCGTAACTTGGTCTATGATTGAATGTAGATGTAACGTTAAGAGGTGACAGAATCTGATAAAACAAGGTCTTTGTCCTGTGTAATAATTAATGGTGGGATGTTTTACATAGAATAGGGCCTAAGGATGTGTGAAAAAGTATACAATTATCATTTTAGACTGATCAAGTAAATTTACAGAAATTCAGATTCTGTGGATTCCTTATTTTACACAAGTACTTAATTCCTTGATTCAACTTTTTTGCATCTTTACTAGCCAAGGGTTTATGATCCATTCTGCTCCTCTATAATAGTTGTATAGTGGATCATAAACCCTTGGCGAACGAAGATGATAAAATTGCAAATGCTAAATTTTTATCAGTTTCATTTAGACTCAGTTTACGTCTGTCAAAAAAATGTAAGCAAGATTTTAAAATCTGCGAGATATTGATTCCTCACATTTAATTAGGAATCTAGAGTAAATGGAAAAAGAGCATAAATGTGTTTTATGAAAACTTTCCACAAAAAATTTAAAGACCAAGTGTTGACTACCAAGCCTTGAATCTTTGTCAACAGCTGAGTGATATTGTGCATGACGAAGAGGAACATACCCCTGAGGAGATGGAGAAAATCAAGTTCTCCATAAAACAGCTGATCCGTAAACTCCACATCGTGGAACCAGTGGAACATGTCATGTCAATCATCGGCAAAAAGTGAGTGCCGTCACCACACAGTATAACCTGTGTGTCGTTGTATGTGAAGGTGTATTCCATTGTTCTAGTCTTAGGGAAACTTGTATGATGTTGAAAGCTTGAATTTTTTAAAAGAATCATCACAACTTAATTGCAAATAGATATACTGTATACAGAGAAATATTCGCCTCCGTTTTATTTTGACCCCTATCGCCCTCGTCATCAGTGGGCAAATGTAAGACTGGGAGAATTCCAGTGTCGTAAATTATCTCTCTTTAAACGCAAATTCAAGAAGGGTAGAAAATGTTTGAAAGTGTAGAAGGGTAAAAATTAAATGAGGTTAAAATAACCCTGTATATAGAAAGACAATTCTTTTCGGTCTGAACTGAGATTTAAATATTGGTTTGCAGACTGGAATAAAAAAAAAAGCTTATAATCTTGAATCTTTGTTTCTAAAGTTTGAATAATTTCCAAAATCTTTATACAAAAAGGTCTTCTGCTATAGGAGATTGATAAAGTCTAAAATTGGTCACAATCATTCAGCCCTCCTAAGTTAATAACACATTTTATCAGCCTGAACTGTTTGTAGGTACCCCGACACACTGGAGGCCTTCTACAAAGCCCGCCTCCCAGGGGTGTGGGAGCAGGACAGGGCGGGGAAGAGGATGAAGTTACCTGTCCCCGAGACCTGGGAGACACAGGTGTCCCTTAAAGGGAACAAGGCGTCCACATGGGAAGATCTGATTGGTTAGTTATGTCCAATCAGGATATTGTTTGTACTGTCCAGTCAGAAAAATTATGTTGTCTAATACTGTAGATGTGATTTATTATTTTTCTTTAATTAAAGATGAAATAAAATTAAAAGACATCATGAATATGGTTATCAAAATGAACACACTAGTCTATAGAAATGCTAGTATCCTCCAATCTCTATTCTTGTTTTCATATTTTGAAGTGCATTATATAATTTTCCAAATCTGTGTTTCATTTATAAAGATCACAAGAAGCTTCCATTCATGGCCATGTTGCGGAATCTAAGAAACTTGATCAAAGCCGGGATTTCTCCGAAGCATCATCAGAGTATACTGCGCAGGCTTCAAGATGAGGTCAGTTTATGATGAATTCTTAATTCACTCAGAGTCCAGCTAGAATTGATCATATCGTCATTAATACTATATACAGGGAAATTTTTGCCACCATTTTATTAACATGTGCATGTCATGTTCCTTGATTTTTCAGAGACAAGTTGCCAACAGTAAGCAGTTTCCGTTCCGATTTTTCACAGCGTATGAAGTACTGAGCAGCCTGGAGAAAGAGTATGAGGAGACTCGTAAGTTTATGTCACAATCAAACTCATATTACTCAAGTATGTGCATATGTCACAGTCAGACTCGAAAGAATACATCACAATCAAACACATGTGTATGTATCACAATCATAATTATGAGTATAAAAAGCAATCTCATGAAATATTTCACCGTCAGATTCATAAGTACCTGGTACATGTATGTCACATCATACTACTTTGTATATGTCACAATCAGACTGAAACTATACCACAGTCAGGCTCATAAGAATATGTCACTGTCAGACTAATGAGTATATGTCACAGTTAAACTGGCGAGTATTTGCCACTATCAGGTTCACAAATATGTGTCAACTATGTGTCCAATTAGACTTCTATACCTTAAAGTCATAATAATAATAATAACTCTGACATAAGTTTTTCTTACTATCAGACTTTTAAGCATTTCTCATTAAACTGATTTATAATATATATGATTTATAATTATTACACAATATAAGTACAATCCCATGTATTTTGAAAAATCACAATGTTTCAGAGAAAAAGCTAGTAGAGGCTGCTGAGATGGAAGCTTCTGGAGATTACACTTCTATGAATGTCGCCAGAGGGGATAGAGGAAGGGGCAGAGGGAGGGGCAGAGGGAGGGGCAGGGGGGGAGGAAAGGGGGATAACTGGTGGATGGAGAAGAAGAAAAAACAACTGGAAGAAAAAAGGAAACCCAAGTATGTTGACATTTTTGATGATTGAGATTATACACATCAAGATGAATCAAGGTTTTATAGGGCCATGTTATGGTGTGTAATTCATTATATCCGTCAAGTTTTCAGCAAGTAATAAAGTCTCAGGGGAATGAAAATCACTTCGCTGTAAGCGTCATTTCATTATAAACGTATTTGCTATAACCGTTTTTTACTGTATAGTACATTGTAAGGACTTTGCAACATTGAATTTTTGGTAGAAGATGTTACATCTTTCAAGCTTGTGAGTTAAAGTAATAAACTGTTGGTTTGTTTATTAGATTATTGAATTAATGATATATATATTAAATTACAACAAACAGTACATGGAGTTCATATTTAAAGTAAGGCATCTAATGTTGGAATAGTACATTCTGAATTACCAAAACATTTACTTTACAGAGAAACTGCCTACGACAAATCAATTATCAACCGCTACAAGAAGGCGCTGGATACTGCCGTCAAAATAGCCACTGTCTACAATGTTCAGCCGATCAGAGGTCGAACAATCGTCATATGTGACTGCAGCGACCAAATGAGGGTCAACTGCACTGCGGCCAGAGGCCTGGGGAAACCTCGACAGGTAAAAATAGAACCAGTTACATGTAAAATACAAACCCTGAGTCAGGGTCCCTGACAGGTAAAAATAGATCAAATAAGAAGTAAATTACAAACCCTGACAGGTAAAAATGGAATACAATCATAAACTCTACCAGGTAAAAATCGAGAAAATAGAGCAAGAGGGAATTTCATGTGAATAGGGTTGGTTAAGTTAGAAGTTAGATACAGTGAGAATTGATATAAATGTACATGTATATGGTGTGGCTTAATACCTTGTAATGTTGTTGTTTATATTTGACACAGATGCTGGAGGTGGCACTGTTGATGGGGCTGATGTGTAAGTTCTCGTGTGAGGAATGCGAATTTGTCACCTTTCAAGAGGCATCTTGGCACCCCGCTCAAGTGGAGCGTGGAACCATCTTGGACACCCTTCAGCAATTACTGGAACAGCAAAATGAAATCAGAGACAAAGTATGTGTTAAAGCAAACTCATTTCATAAAGATTTTTAACATTTTAAGGATTTGAATTTTCCAATTAGGAGGCATTCTTAACAAATTATTTCAAACATTATTTCAAACATGACTGAGGGTAAATTTTATAGAGGTAAATGATAAACAGTGTATTGATGATTTCTTCATACTTTCCAGATATTGATTACAGAATTATGATATTTTAAATGTATTATCATACTATTATATAGGATCTATGGAACAGAAGTAAGCTGGAGAATTGCTTTCCGGAATCCATCCTCACTGAAAAACTGAGAGACAGAATCCAGGTAAGGGATTTCCTGGTTCAGATCAGGAAATTTCCTGTTTAGATAGAGGGAGTTTTCCCAGTTCTTGTAGGGAAAGTTCTTAGTTGTGGTAGGGAGAATTTCAGGTAGAGGAAGGGGCGTCTTTCCTGTCAAGAAGGAGGGACTTTCATGATCAGACAAGGGGATAATTATTTAAGTATGGGTAGTCTACAGTGAAGGTTCTGTGTACTATATTTGGCGGGAAATAGTTTTTCAAAGGGTTGACGTGGATTTGAATAACTGTATTCCTGAATATTCCTATTCTTAGACAAGTATGCATGGCATTTAGAAAATGTGTACTTGATTTAGTGAAAGCTACATTACGCCATGACAGCTACTGTAACGTTATGGTGAGCTTCCTTGGTTACAATGATAAAAATGCTCTTATTCAAAGAATTGTTCAGTATGGTGGAACATGTCATCTCTGCTAAATATAAATTCACATGGTAATTGAATTTAATGTTCTCTTAGGAGACTGCATGCATTACTGGTACATGTAATGTAACATAATGCATTAATTTGTGATGGTTCAATGAAATAAATTCAAGATATTAAGACAACATTAAATGTTTACATTTTGGGATTCCAATTCTTCAGGTTGATAATATCGTTGTTTTGACCGGAGGAGATCTCGCTCAGGCAAATCAGAAGATTCTCTCCAACTTCCTGAAGAAATATCGACAAATTGTGAACCCCAACCTCCTGTATGTCAACATCTCCTTCGCCGGCAAGGGCTGTGGGTAAGTTCCCGGGCTATTGATCTAAATGTTGGACATTTCTGGTAACAGTGAAGTTGGAAACACTGTTTCTTCTAAACTTAAGTGAAGATGATATGTTTATCAGGCAATTGATTTTGTAATCCACTGCTTGAAAGACCAGAGATAGGGAGACTAGTTCTCCTCTCTGCTGATCTGTCCTTCTGTCAAGTGTGTCCCATTTAATATTTTAATGAATTAAGTTTGAATTTAGTCATAATTAAAAATCTAAGCATGGTAAATAAGTTTTCCCCCAAATTTGAATTAATGCTGCTCCAAATAAGGATTTACATTGCAGTACATGTAGTAGGGGAATGCTAAAGGGGTGTATTATACTCATTCCGTACCCTCAGAGTACTTGTTATTGGACTTTGAGACCCTTTGTTCTGTTTCAGCTTCTCCCAGTCGATCAAGCCAGAACACGACAATGATATCTACATCTCAGGTTACAGTGATGCCATTCTCAGGTACGCATGGCTTGCTCTATTTGTACAACATTTTTATTTCAATATCTCTTCTGAAACACTGGAACATTGACATTAGTTTTACTCTTACTTTTGCTCTTTTTTCCTTCAGATTCATTGCAGAGCGTGGAGAGGGGGGACAATTGATTCATGTGGAGAAAATCGACGAGGCATTTCATCTGAAACCTCTGGCTGGAGCAGGCACAGAAAATGTCAAAAGTGTTCCCAGCTCTGACCCAGAAAGGCCCCTTTCCTTGCTCTCAGGGAAACCCAGGTACAATGTGTTTCATGTGTTAAAACATTTTTTATAAAACATGAAACAACCTGTTACTGTAGATGTGGTTATTTCTATATCCATTAGATCTGCTATTTCATTGTCACAAAGCATTTGCATAGGGTTATTTTTGTGGAGAAAAAAGTTACCTGAATATGATATCTATGTTGTGTTATGGCACCTCTTTATGAAACTGTGTGGTATTATTTTGTAAAATTTCAGTCACCATAACATTAGCAAAGCTTTCCTATTTTGCAAACATTTCCACATATGATGGTACAGTTCTTAATCCTTTGATGTCTTTAGCTGGAGGAAGACTCGAGTGTTCATCTCTTCCACATTCCGCGACATGCACGGAGAGAGAGATGTCTTGACCCGCTTTGTCTTCCCAGAACTCCGAGCTCAAGGCAAGAAACACTTCATTAACGTACAGGAAGTGGATCTTCGATGGGGAATTACAGAGGAGGAGACCCACAGGTCAGTGTTTGAATAAAGATCATAAGGTCAAAGTTCCAAGGAAGATGTGTCAAAGTCCAGTACTTTCATGTTATTTTCTGGGGTTTTTTGCAGAGCTGTTGAACTATGTCTCACGGAGGTGAAAAAGTGTGAGTTCTTCATTGGTATCCTTGGAGACCGCTATGGCTATGTTCCAGATAGTTACAATGTCCCAGATATGGAGGAATTTGATTGGCTGAAGACTTACCCACCAAAGGCCTCCGTCACTGAGTTGGAGATGCACCTAGGTGCCCTGTCCAACCCCAGCAAATTCCTGGACAAGGCTTTCTTCTATGTCCGAGATTCAAGTTTTGAAAAGTAAATTGATTTCATTTACAGATATGATTTTAAAAGTTAAAGTTAGGAATTATCTTACTTGGCTTCTTCTATATATGTTTTAAATGATTTTCCAAAGAATGGACTTTATAGTAAAGAAGCTGGCTGTAAGCATTCTGCTGCTTTCTAATACAGTACTATGGAGTCATTTGAATTCGTTGAGGCCAATTTTCTTAGATTGTCAAATTTTCAAAGGTTTCTAAGGATCTTATTTCAATTTAATGTATTTAAATGAGGACTGACTTATTATTTTTTTGGAGATGTAACTTCTGGGTAAGGCTTTCCATAAAACTTCAGGAAAGTTGAGCCTCCATGAAATCTAATAATTCTACAGTATTACATGTTTGTGTATTCCCATTTAATTTGTGGACAATATATTTTTACTTAGAGACCTCCCAACAGAGTTTCACTCCGAGTTTCTGACAGAAAACCCTGGAGCTAAAGCCAGACTGGAGGCACTGAAAAACCGGATCTACTCCAGTAGTATAGAAGTCTACAAAGGGTGAGTTCTGGAGATTCCTTATTTTATGCGATTACTTAATTCTGCGATTCAACTGTTTTGGATCATATCGCAAGAATATAAAAACACAAACGCTCAACTTTAAGTATACATGTAGTTTTTTCTAGTTTATATCTGTCAAAAAAATAATATAATGCAAGATTTGCTGCGATTTTACACGGGTTTTAATTCCTCGCATTTAATTTGGAATCTACATGACAATTATATCATACATAAAGTAACTATGGCTCTCAAAACTACCAATTATGAAGTGCATGTTGATTGTATATAAACCATTTGTGATGTGGTTTCTATGGTAACAGGTACCCATGTCGATGGGTAGGGGTCAATGAGGGTCGACCAATGGTGGCTGGTCTGGAGCAGTTTGCTGTCCGGGTCCTGAACAACCTTTGGAATGCTATCCAGAAAGCCTACCCTGATGAGGTGGGGCATTGAGTGATATATAGTTACCTTTAAAATGAAATCAAGTATACTGAAACCCTATGTATAAAGTGAAACTAAAGTTAGATGGAACCCTTTTCAAGCCAAATGGCATTTTTGCTACCAAGGGTTTCTATTAAACTACAGACACCTTTGGCTAGCCAGCCAAATGGCTCCTGAATGTATTTAAGAAAATAAGACAAAAAAAAGCCCAAGTGCCCGGATATCTGTTAGGTAAAATTGTATATGACATTATTTATTATAGTTATCTGACTTCTATTTTCCAGGAGGCCATTTTAGATGAGAACATGCATGTTGCTAAGCAACACGAGGCTGTGGTTGAGTGTTATAAAGAGAGATTTGTTGGAAGGAAAAATCTGATCAAGGAATGCATGAAGCACATCAATGAGAAGACCGCCAACATCATTGTGTTGAACGGCAAGCCAGGCTCCGGAAAGTCGGCTCTTCTGGTGAGTGGCTGATTTGATCATTCAGAGAAAAGCGTTTATTGACAAGCCTTTTCTTTAAACCAAGGATTTATATGCCTGTGATAAATATCTGCAAGATTTTTTAGCAGCCTTTGTTTACTTTTACATGCACCTGTATTTATCATTGCTGACAAGTGATTATTTTTGAATGAATGCTGAAAATGACCTCTTTTTGTGTAAGTTAATTCTTGTGGAATCAGATCTCTACCAGCCATTTGCGTGTAAAAACTATCAATTATAAGGAATCGTATTTTCTCTGTCATGGTCTCAGATTGAGCAGTGTATTGATGATTCTTTTAGGCTGCGCTGGTTCACACTTATGTTGAGAGCCCCCAGGTGGCTGGTTCCCAGTCTGTACTGGTTCACATTGTGGGTGCAGCCCCGGGCTCTGCTAGCATTGTCGCCACTCTGAGGAGACTTTGCTTTGAGCTAAGGAGACAGTTCTGTGTAGACACGGAGATTCCTGAGGACTACAAGTAAGTTAGGGAAAGGGAAAGTTATATCATGAGAATTTATTCTAAGCATCAATCAAGCATGCTTTCTCTTTATCATGCTTTATAAATACATGGAATATTTCTGTCCCATAGAAACCTGACCCAGAAGTTTTCTGACCTCCTTGAGGAGGGAGCCTCCATGTGTGGATCCCCCTTTGTGATTTTTATAGATGGCCTTGACATGATGGAGAAGACTCATCAGCCTTACAACCTGGAGTGGTTGCCCAGAAATCTGCCTAAAGTATGGGAACAGTTTTATCTAGTATACTCCTATCAATCTATAAATTAATCCTGCAATATTTTTGAAAAACAATCAACAAATCTTCTTCAGTGGACAAATGATTGACAGATTTTGGTTGAGTAACCAGAACTGAGTTTGGTTGAAAATGTAGGTCTTGGCCTTGATTCAGAATGATCGTTTTGATTACAGAATGTGGTGTTTGTTATCACAACTATTGACGGTGGTAAAAGTCACACGTCCTTGAAGAGACGTAACCTTGGGGTCACTGAGGTCACCGTGGGTGGCCTTGACATGTTTGATAAAGCAGAGGTTGTCAGAAATAACCTTGCTGTGTACAGGAAAAAACTGGATGAATCTCCATTTACAAACCAGGTAAGTCTTGAATTTCCTTTTCATCAGATCAAGCTCAGGTAAGAAATTGCCTGGATATACAGCTCATCTTAGAGAAAATTAAGAAAATTCATAAGGCATCATTCTCTTTTTAGAAGTTTCTCATTATTTTTAAAAGTTATGTCTTTATGAATGAAAGTATCTATTTTATGTTATTACAGTTTGGGAAAATTTGTAAGAAAAACAGACAAAAAAGTGTTATCATCCATTAGACAGAAATGTAAAGTTGCCAAGCTTCTCTGTACAGTGATTGTTTTCAGATGAAGTTCTTGATGGGAAAAAGAGATGCTGGGAATCCTCTGTTTTTGAAGTTGGCCTGTGAAGAACTCAGAGTGTTTGGAAAGTTTGAAATGGTTTGTATGCATTTCACTTTAGCCCTACGTAGAATTGCATGATACAATTACTGTGGAATCATTAAAATTCATGGGGGCTAATTTTCGTGGATTGCTGAAATTTTATATGTTGGTTGGGACGTAATGTGTATTTTCTATACCTACAAAAGTATATCTGACTTTATAACCCTAATTTATTAATACATGGAGGATGTTAATTCCTATTTGAGAGGTACCCACAAATTCCACAAAGATTGAGCCACCACGAAATCTAAATAATGATTTCACAGTATTACAGGTACATAAGAACTCAACATGGACATTAACTCCATACACCTGACATTACAGGTGACCAGTAAACTGAAGTCCCTGCCCCAGACTGTTCCCCTGATGTTACAGGAAGTACTCGGTCGATTGGAGTCAGACTTGGGTCAGGAGGTGGTTGCCTTGGCAATGTCTTTACTGGTTTGCAGCAGAGATGGTAAAATACTTGTATTAACATTTCATGTTTGTTATATTGGTGCTTAAATCTTATCTGTGTTAAACAATGAATTAGAATTCATTCATTAAAACTATTAACATATGAATGAGTTTATAATGCAAAATTCAGGTTTGAAACAATGAACTATTGAAATGTTGATTTGTTTTGTTATGTGTGGGATTTGAAATGTGATTCAGGATTGATGCCAGAAGAACTCCATGACCTGTTGAGTCTTCACACTCTGCTAAACAAGGCCAAATTCACAGTGGATGATGTCTCAAATGTCCTTCTGTCCCCTGACAAGATGCTCCCCTCTGCTGTTTTCTCTCACCTTCGAAGATCGCTACAGACTTTCTTAAATCCAAATGAAAGCGCGTAAGAGGTTTTAGTATGAACGTCAACAGTTATACTCTTTTAAGACAATATACAGACAAATAAACAGTACTGATATTTTTTTTACCATCATGAAATGTTAACCTTTGACCTTTGACAGGGGCACCTGTTTGTCCTTGGCTCACCTAGATGTAGCAGTGGCGGTCAGATCCCGCTACATGAAGGGATCTGGGGATCAGGAACCCAGTCTACACCGGTTAATGGCCGGTTATTTCCTCCAACTAGTGGACCCTGAGCGTGATGGGTCATACACAGGAAACAGTGTCAGGGCATTCTCTGAGTTACCCTATCATCTGGTACGGACAGTTGATCGAGGGATTGATAAAATGATTGATTTATTAATTTTTTTATTGTTTTATTCTAGCTTTACCAAATAATTTTTTTGAAAACTAATTTGCAATAATTTTTCAAGACTATTAATAAATGATTTTGTTCTCTTCACAGTTGGATTAAATTTTTGAGGATGAAAATATTACTTTACACACTATTCAAGACAACGAATTCATTGAAGAGGATTCTGTTATACAATGTACATTTATTTGCATTTCATCTGCCATGTTTTCTATCCTACAGGCCTATGGTGGGGATTTTAATACTCTGTCACAAGTGGTGTGTAGTTTGGAGTTTATCAGCAACAAATGTCGACTGGGCCTGGGAAATGTGTTGCTGGAGGATTACCAAGAAAAGGGTGAGTCAGAAACATTCTAAGTACAACTTGTCTACAGTCCATGGATTAAATTTGATGATGTTTTTTCAAAAAAAATTGAAGGAGTTGATGTACACATGCACAGGTCTCTCATTATTTTGTTTAAAGAATTTAGTACCAAATCATTGGAGCGTGACCAGCAAAAGATGATGGGGAACCCTCGTTTCCAGGAATACAAAATGTTTGTGTCGCATAACATCCATCTCCTAGACAAGTAAGTGACCATACTCTGATAGTAACTTTTTATGTTGGTATTTCATGTTCAAACATGATTTGTAATCTTTTGCTCATGTACTATTGACCTCCTGTTTCTATAGATACCCCTATAAGTACTTTGACCTTCTGTTTCCTTAAATACCCCTCTGTTTTATAGATACCCGTCCTTGACCTGGCAGCAGGCGGTCAATGACCTTCAGAGCAGTGAACCATACAAGGACGGAGTGGCCTCCCTTGACACCGCTCACAATCAGTGTGACTTGTGCTTCAGGTGGAGCAACCGGCCCCAGGACCAGGACCCCAACTACCTGACACTCAGCAACCTGCCTCAGGTAACTCAATATAACTTGCATTCAGAATAACAGTTAGAGAACAGTCACAGGTAACAAACCACACACTCAGCAACCTGCCTCAGGTAACTCAATATAATTTACATACAGAATAACAGTTAGAGAACAGTCACAGGTAACAAACCACACCCTCAGCAACCTGCCAAGATTACATGTGTTCTGTTACATACAAAATGACAGTTAGAGAACAGTCACATAGCATATAACACACCCATCAACCTTCCTCAGGTAGCACAAAATACTGTTCTTAAAGTAAAAGTGTACATTTCATTACAAGTGGTAAAATACTCAGAAACCAGTTTACAAACAAATATTACAAACAAAAGAAACACACAAGCATCACATTTATCAATGTGTAGAAACTATGACATTGATTGGTGTATATTATATATCAGTCTTCGGGCTGCTTTGTATCTATTGGTAAGTCTGTTTGTCCATTGTAGCCAGTGACCTGTGTAGCCGTTAGTCCAGATAACGAGTACTTCCTGTGTGGAGGCTTGGACTGTGTTGTTCATCTTCACACAATGGAAACTGGAAAGGTACCCACCTCTGTCCTCTGACTAACTCCAACAATAGAAATGCTACTGTTACTGTGTCTGATGTACTTTTTCCTACAATAGAAATGTTACTCTAATTGTCCTTGAAGCTGATTTATTTACCTGGTACTCCAATCTTAGAAATGTTGTATCTGATGTATATTTGGGGTGCTTTACAGGAAGTCAGGAGTTTCCATGGACATGCGGACGTGATCAGTGACGTCTGCTTCGCGGGGAAGACGTACGTCTGCAGTGCTTCACTGGACAATCTGGTCAGTGTGTGGAACAGGGAGGACGGACACAGGTGAGTGAACCGTCAGCCACAGTCACCGTCATTTTTCTCTAAAGTTTATATAACTTTTTTACAGGAAAAATTGTAAACAAGAGAATGTGAAAAGCATGTTGTATTTTTTCTATTAACTGTTTTTAGCTCAAATGAATCAGACAGTACTTGAATGAATATATTGCATTGCAGCAAAATAAAGTCATCCATTAACAATGCTGTATTTATACTGACATATATCCTAACACATCAACAGAGTGCACTCATTAAAGGGACACACTAGAAGAGTCCAGTCTATTGCCTCTGACTTGTCGGGAAAGTTCTTGGCAACTGCATCATGGGATTGTTCGTTCAAAGTTTGGAACCTTGCCAGAGGAGAATGTGTGTGTGACCTCAAAGTGGCAAGGTGAGAATACCTGGTTAAATTTGTAGAAAATAATTATCCAAGTTTGAAATGTCACCTAATGATACATGTACATTCAGATGTTAATTCTAGCACACTGAGAGACATTTTTATTCTGAATATCCTCTATTCCTTTCATTACAGCCCAGTGAACTCGGTCTCGTTCCACCCCGAGGGTCAGCTGATCGTGACAGGGCAGTGGGACACCACTATTGCAATCTGGGATGTCTTCCACAAAACCCGCAAAGCTGTACGACATCTTTTTATACCATTATTATTATTTCTATTGAGAACTTACTATAATTTTGTCTATGAAACCCACATTATACAAAGGAACTGAAAACTTCTGACCAAATTAAGAAAGCTAAGTTTACATTCACTATTTATATTATGCATACTCAGGACAAATATCTTACTGTAATATCCGTAAAAGTGAAATGTGATAAAGTGAAAAGGAGATAGGGTTACACTGTTTTAGCTTAAATTTTTTAACAAATGTTTGTCACAGATTCTCAGCAACTATTTATGATAAATCACAGATGCTTGAAATTTAAACACACTCTTTGTTAAGGTATGCCATATGGTGTAATTTACTTTTTAACAAATTGGATGTCAACTTCCTGTGAAATGTTGCCTCTGCTTATTTTTTATATTCACATCAGTGGAGGAGGAGGGGGGGGGGTTCACTAGTAACCAATGGCTTACAGATATCTTGTTTAAATTTTGAGAATCATTCCACCTCACATCTTTGTCGTAAGTGTTTTTGTAAAACACACCCAGATCTATTCTGAGTATGGAGATGTTTACCTGCTGTTGTTGTTACACAGGTGCTCCGTGGCCACCATTCCTCTGTACGAGATGTAGCCTTCTCCCCGTGTGGAAGATACATTGCATCGGCTGCTCTCGACGGTGATGTCAAACTCTGGGAGTCCAAGAAAGGAACTCAGGTAATGCCTCAATAAGCTCAGTATTAAAACAAGTGTTTACTAATATACAGCAAGAAAATGCATTGCTTGAAAAAAAAATTAAAAAAAACCTTACATGTTCATTTGTTGTAAATCTCCCATCTTTTGAAGGTTGGAAACGTGCGAGGTCATTCACTGCCAATCAACAAGCTGACCTTCAGTCCAACCGGGAGAAACCTCATCACTGTCAGCGACGACCATAAAATCAAGGTACCTGATCAGTTCACCCTGATGTATAAAACTCAGTGATGGAGAGTTTACACTATGGAAGATTTAACATTGCTAGCTCATATAATATTATATATTACTCTATGTTTCGTTGTTTCTATCCAGGTGTGGTCTGGTCACCTGGGTAAGCCCCTGCAGTGCCTCGGGGAGGAGAAGGATGGTCCAGTGAAGTGTGTTGCCCTGTCCCCTGATGGAGAGTGGGTGGCTGTGGGACACCACGAAGGGTTCGTCAAGATGTACGAGGTGTCTTCAGGTGAGGTTAAAAATGGGCGTGTCTATAGATACATGTAATGTACATATAATTTACTTGCTAATTTTAATTATTCAATGTTTTGTAGAGGATCATTTGCATTCTGATGTTATATTCTTTACCACATCATGTTGTATATTGACAATGGTAATTTAGAACAAAGAGGTTTCATGTTAGCCTTCCTGGGTATGTTTTCAGGGTATCTGATTTATACCATCACCCCCCACTCCGCTGCAGTACGACGCCTGACCTTCAGCCCCTGTGGGAGCTTTCTAGCTACAGCCTCAGCAGACTGCAAAGGAATGGTAAGTTGTCTGTTAACCTCTGTAAAGTTTGGGTATGCTTCTGTTAAGGTTTATATTAGAGGCTTCAGCTGCTCTCTTCCTAGCTGTAAAACTGTAGCTCTGAGGACAATTTTGTTTGATAGAATGTAGAGCTACAGTTCCTCCCATACAAAAAACTTGCAATTTACTGCATACAAAAAATTGCATTAGTTTTGGACTGGTTAATCTTATTTTCTAATATTTCTGTGCAAATAATTACTACATGTACCAAAAAATTTCTCAGAAAATTTTTCTACCGATGTTGTCACTTTAAATGCCTCTAAACTTCTTTAAAACATCATCACAAACTTCATAAAAAGTAAATGTTTGGTTTGTTTACATGTGAATCTAACAACATACAGTATTTTACTTTAAGAAAGTCTGTCAGTGTGTTTAGGAGATCTTGGGCAAGTGACGATATAAGAAGATTTTTATGATATTAAAGTTTTCACAGAATGTGTTAGATAGAAAATAAGTAACCACTAATCAGCGCAAAACTAGTGCAACATTTTGTGGGCTTTAGATTGCATTGTTTTTTTATGAAAGGAACTGCAGCTCTATAGCCTATCAGCCTGAATTTTTCCCATAGAACTACTGATTTGCAGCATTGCTATTCTCCTGTCATTACACTTTCATTTTGTCATGATTTTTGGTACCATTGTGCTTTATTTGTTTCAGATATTCAAAGCAGCCTCTGGTGGGTTGATGGCCACACTGCCCTCTACAAGCCCCCTTATGTGTGTGACAGTGACTAAGAACTATGTCGCCATGGGAACAGAAGACAACCAGTGTCTCTTGTTTCCATTTGCCAACAATAAAGCCAAAGGGTAAGTATCAGTTGGGATGAAGTATCTTTTTAAATAAAAATGCAGCATGAAATATCAGCTTGTGGTTGAAAGTTGAAAAGAATATTGGTAGACAATAAAATGCAAGTACAGGAAAAGTTTCCAGATCATCAATCAATTCTTCAAAAAATGAGACTCGATGCCTATATAAATACATGCAACCATCAATCCAATACTGAACCGACCACACCCAACCTAACAGAACGCAGACCCCGAACCAACCCCCAAGTCTGATTTCTGTGACTGCTCAGGGTCGGCTTCAAGTCTGCTATGGCGGACCCAGAGATAAAGACCCAGGATGACCCTTGAGCAGACCCAGAGTGGACATAAAAAGCAGACCTATTTCAGAAGCAGACCCTAAAATCACTTTCCAATGTCTTTCCAAGATTGCGTATTTGGATTACACAAGGGGCGGGCTTACAGGTGGTAAGAAAAAAGACGATTCTGCTTCACACTTCAATGGGTGAGCGGACCACAAGAGCTGACCCCGGTCAGCTTACAGGGTCTGCTTTGATGTTAGGTTGTGTCTGGTTGGAACTGTATTCATTATCTGTGGTTTCTTCCATATTTGATAATGGTGAGATGAATTATTGAACAATCTGTTTATCATCATTTGATTACCATCTAAATAAAGAAACTTTGATTGTATTCTCGTAGTGAAACAGTTTTGAAGACCCTGGCAATCTTACGAGGTCAGGAAGGACCAATCACCAGCTGTACCTTCAATCCTGATGTGTCCCAACTGGCCACAGCCAGCAGAGACGCTGTAAGATTTCTGATTTTGTCCCTTTTTATCACTTCTCACTATGGTTTTATGCATTTATTCATTTTGTTTGTGAACTGAAACGATATTTACAGAAATGTTGCTTTATGTTATGGCACACCTTCCCCAATCTGATCTGCTCCACTACTCACAAACATTTTATGTAGAGTGGATCAGAAATCGTTTTCTTGGGAAGATGGATATGACACTGAGAAAGGAATTTTATTAATTATTTTTTGTTGTTGTTGATTGTTACATAGAGCGTTGATGTTAGTTGATGATTTTGTTTATGTTTGTTTCCCACAGTCTGTGTATATCTGGGACGTCCGACAATGTCTGCTGGACGGACGTAACTCCCAGCCCCTGCGGAAACTCCACGCCTGTCACTCTGACTGGATCACAGACTGTCAGTGGTCCAATATCGGCGACTTTTTGGTTTGTACATGTATTTGTATTGTAGGCCACTGTGTATATTCTAGGAGAAAATCAATCATTCAGTGGAGGAAAAACTGTTTGATTTGTTGGAAATTCACAACAAATTAGGAGAGAATAGGATGTTATTTCTTGAATTCAAAATTTCACAAACATATCACTTTATTCCACAATTCTAGTTTTTCGACTGTAAGCTTTTAAAGAGCACTAACTGTTGAACTTCTTAAGTCAGAAGTTTGGCAATGTAAAGTTCTTGGGATGCCTCGGTCTTTTTGATAGTGTAGAGAATTGGTGCTTAGTCCTGTTTGGAGTATTATGAATTCTGACCAATAATTGATCATCATAGTCTTTTGTATTGTCTTCAGGTGACGGGGTCTGTGGACTTCAACCTCAAAATCTGGGATGTCAAAACAGGTGAAGAGAAGTTCAAGTTGACAGGTCACATGGCCTCCATCACCTCTGTCGGATACAGTGTAAGTATGGGGGCACCAAATCTAAAGTACATGTTCCATAAGACAACTGATTTCAGAAGAGATTATCAACATGTAGCACTGAATAAACCAGCAATATCATACCCATGTCTACAGATTTCCAATTAAACAAGAGGAATTCATTTCAGTTAAAATCTTGAGAAGCACCCCTTGTGAATTATAGAGTCTTGTTATTATTATGACAGTTGAGAACAACTGAATACAAGGAAATATTTGCCCCTGGTTTTTTTTTCACCCATTTTACCCTTATTGCCAGTGGGCGAATTTAAGACTGTGCGAATGCCAATGTCTCATATTATCTTTCTCTAAACACAACTGTGTCTTGGCAAATTCAAGACTGGGCGAAACTGTTTGCATTTGTAGAGGGATGAAAATTACATGGGGTGAAAGTAGCCCTAGATACATTATATGAAATTATAATATATATTTTAAATTTTGTGTTTGTGGATTTATATTCTTACAGTTTGATATAAAATGGTGGAATCATAAAATTATGTACTCGCATAAAATAAGGAATCTTCATTTAGGCAAAAGATTATATAAGAAGACAAATGACAATTATTGAATATCGTTAAAATAAACAATACAAACAATCAAACATATTGTTAATGTTTTACAGTATGGCTGCATCGTGTCGTCCAGTAGTGATGGGACTGTCAAAGTGTGGTCCCAGAAAGGCACGGAGATCACCACCCTTCACGGCCACACCCAGTGTGCCAACGATGCCGCACTCCTCGTCAAAGTGTCCCAGTCCTCCATCGTGGATGAAGGTATCTGTCTGTCTGGCCATCTGTTTGTCCATCTGTCTGTCCATCCATTTGTTTGTCCATCTGTCTGTCCATCCATTCGTTTGTCCAGCTGTCTGTCCATCCATTTGTTTGTCCGTCTGTCTGTCCATCCATTAGTTTGTCCAGCTGTATTTCTTCCTCCTTTACTCTGTCTATTTGAGATATTTAAAATGTTACCCCATTTATGACAGTTTCTCAAATATAACGTCAGAAGATTTCCGACACTTAAATTTTTGACACTTCAACTACACCAAAAGGACAAACTACAGCTATAAATATTAATTGAAATCTACTAGTCAGTGTGTTTTGCTGGTTTTTCTTACTGTAGATAACTGTGTGTCTCTTGCCTGTTGCCAGTCCTATTAAATTAATTTTATACATATTAATTAGATAGGGTTTCAGTCAAATTAACTGTCTCTTTTGGTTTATTTATTACCGTTTGATATCCTTACTTTGTTCAGAGGAGGACAACAGTGATTGGGCCGCCGAACCAAAGGAGGGCAAGCCGGACAGGAAGAGGAAGCCCCAGATAGAGATGGAGGATGTCGTGGTGGCCAGCTGCTCGGATGACGCCACAATTCGGCTCTGGAATCCATTACAGGTGATTCATCTTATAGAAGCTAAACAGTCTCTTACACTCACTGTGGAATAATGAACATTTCTTTGTGGGTTAATATTTGCGGTTTAGTGGGTCCTCATTAAGCTTTCACTTTGGAACATTTTTTGAATACCGGTATTGTTTGTTTCAGGCAAATGAGCTGGCAAGTATGACAGGTCATGACGATCGAGTCCTTAGTGTGGCCTCTGATTCCCATGGCAACCTGTGTACAAGTTCACTGGATAAATCTGTCCGACTTTGGAAACCGACCCTTAGTTCCAAAACAGAGAACCTTTGTCATGATGACCAGGTGAACTTCACCTCCGTCTCCAGGAACGGAAACTATTTGTTGACAGGAAGCAGGTGGGAGTTTGGTTCTATGTACAGTTTATTTTATATACAGATATTTTATGTACAGTTATATTTTCCTGATGATGTACAGAGTTTGCACATAGAAAACTCTATATATTGTTAATGTATTACATTTGGCTGTGCATTAATATATATTTAGCGTTACATTAATGCAAAAAAACAAATCTACATTTGTATTTTGTCTTGTTAAAACTCTATTTCAGTTACATTACTGACAGTAAAGTACAAGATCCATTTACATATCGATATACAACATGTAAATTCTCTCTCTTTATATTTTCATTTGGTTTGCATTTACCTGGATTCAGTAGATATAATTAAAGGACTAAGTGCGGTTTTATGCATTTTTTGCCCCCAAAATCAAAGTTTTAGAAAGAGCTTTAAAAATAAGGTGAAAGATAGTTAAAATCATATTGGAAATAAAGGTGTAAAAGGTTATCACCACAGTGACGTCATAATGTAGATATGACGTCATGAAGATTGCATAATTTTAATAAATTGATGTTTTGTAGCGAAATATGGGTGTTTTCCGATGGTTTTTCGACTGGGAAACATCGAGCGCAGGCTTGCTCAAGTACCATATTTTAGTATAATGTGTATAACTATCTGGAGAAAAACATATGTTAAAATCGCACTTGAGCAGACCTGCGCTCTATACTTCCGAATGCAAAATATAAAGCAAAAATGAGAATATTTTCATTTGTTTGCAAATTTGCGAGATTTGGGCCATTTAGGTGACGTCATAGATACACAGCGAATGAGTAGTGATGACTAAAATCATTATTAAAGTTATAGGCATCCTCTATACAATGATTTGTAAAGATTTTATTTTTATACGATACTATTTAAAAATTGGTTGAAATCGGGGGCAGATATTTGATCATACCGCACATAGTCCTTTACAAAGTATCGTATTTACATTTTGTAAGACTTTGTCCATAGTGAATTATTTTTGTTTTAATGTGGCAGGGATGGCTACATCAAGTTGTGGTGTGTCAATTCTGATGGAACAAACATGGAGTTGATGCTGTCACAGAAGGTAAGGGTACAGAGCCACAAACAACAATCTGTGTAATCTGAATAACAACCTCAACCTCACAACAACAACCTGTATCTGATAGCAAGCTCATGTATAACAGTTAAGGACCGATAACTCGTTGATAATTTGTCATCTCATCTTAGCATTCTCTACAGGCATGTTTCTCATGTATTTAATTTTATTTTAGGTAATCCTTGTCAAATTGTTATAATTTTCATGTAAAATCAATTAAATAAGAATGACATGGGTTTATGAATGTAGTGGTAGTACATGTAGGTTTTGTGTGTAACACAGGCGCACGCCAAGTCTGTTAACTCGGGCTGTTTTATTGGAGCCGCTGCTGAGAAGATCGCGACGGGAGGGGACGATTCCAGGGTACTTGAGTGGAAGTGTATCAAGGGAAAAAATGCTAATTCTGTAAAGAGGTAAGGTATAGAAAAGAATCAGTAATCACACAAGTTGAGAGGCAGAGAGACTTACAAAAATGACACATTAATTATTAGTTTAACAATATTGACACAAAGACTGACCTAAATAACACTGACCCACAGACAGACCTGAATAACACTGACCCACAGACAGACCTGAATAACAATGACACACAGACAGACCTAAATAACACTGACACTAAACAACAATGACACACAGACAGACCTAAATAACTAAATAACACTGATGACCTAAATAACACTGACACACAGACAGTTGTAAATAACAATGACACACAGACAGACCTAAACAACAATGACTTACTTACTATCAAACAACACTGACACACAGACAGACCTAAATAACAATGACACACAGACAGACTTAAATAACACTGACACACAGACAGTTGTAAATAACAATGACACACAGACAGACCTAAATAGCAATGACACACAGACAGACCTAAACAACAATGACACACAGACAGACCTAAATAACAATGACACACAGACAGACCTAAATAACAATGACACACAGACAGACCTAAATAGCAATGACACACAGAAAGACCTAAACAACAATGACACAAAGACAGACCTAAATAACACTGACACACAGACAGACCTAAACAACAATGACACACAGACAGACCTAAATAACAATGACACACAGACAGACCTAAATAGCAATGACACACAGACAGACCTAAACAACGTTGACTTACTTACTATCAAACAACACTGATACACATGCAGACAGGTGTAAATAACAATGACACAGGTACAATCAACAAAACTGACACAAAAACAACACTAACACACATACATCCTGACTGATTTGCTATTTCAAATGTTTTGGCTCCAATACCAATTAAGTGACAAAACTGTTCATAACTGGAGGATGATATGATTTTTTTGTTCTTCAGACTAAAGAAAGTGAATGACTACAAACTGCTCTCCCCAGTGACATCTGTTATGTGGCATGAGTGGGCAGTGGCCTCAGGGGACATTATTGTCTGTGCAGAGTGGGAAACTGCCCGAGTAACCATCTTCAACACTGTGTGCAAAAGCCCAACAAAATACATAGACCTAGGGTAAGGAGTATAATTATATCCAAGACTCTCTCTCCCGCTAAATACATAGACCTTGGAAAGGAGTATGAATGTATGATAATGTCCAAGACTCTCCCCCTGACACTTACTAGTAGACCTAGGGTAATGAGTATATTCCACTACACTATAAGTTATTGCCGAGATCAAAGAGATACCATGGCCATTTTTCTCTAATAAATCATGAACGACATCAGTATAAGTAAATGTGGTCAGTATTTCTATAGCTTCATGATGTATGTGATTTTCAAAAGAGTCTGTATTTGTATAGGTCTCCAGGAAGTGGTCTGTGGGTGATGAACTTGATGTTCCAGGAAGAGAAGATTCTAGCCCTGATGTCAAACTCTACGGTCCAGACCCTGAAAACATCTGGCATTCCAGATCCTCAAGTAAGTTCAAACTCCAGGGTCCAGACCCTGAAAACATCTGGCATTCTACATCCTCAAGTAAGTTAAAACTCCAGGATCCAGACCCTGAAAACATCTGGAATTCCAGATCCTCAAGTAAGTTCAAACTCCAGGGTGCAGACCCTCAAAACATCTGACATTCCAGATCCTCATGTAAGTTCAAACTCCACTGTCCAGACCCTGAAAACATCTGGCATTCCAGATCCTCATGTAAGTTCAAACTCCAGGGTCCAGATCCGGAAAACATCTGGCATTCCAGATCCTCATGTAAGTTCAAACTCCAAAGTCCAGATCCTCCAAAATATATGGCATTCGAGATCCTCATGTAAGTTCAAAATCTAGGTCCAGACCATGACAACTCCCAGCACCTTTTTCCTCACGGTAAGTCTTATCATCTTGGTCTAAACCTTGACAACATCTAGTTGGGATTTTTTCTTTCAATGAAAGTTCAAACTCGACTGTCCAGGCCTTGACAATTAACCTTTGGCACCTTTTTCCCTAAGGTAAGTTCAAACTCCATTGTTTAGACCCTGACAACTTCTAGTATCCCTTCCCCAAAGGTAAGACTGGTTGGAAAAATATCAGTTGGTATAAGAATTTTGCTAAATTTACCCCTATATCATCCAATATAAAAAAGGATCTACGTAGTCACCCTCACACGCCCTTTCTTATTCAGTATTTTTGGTTTTTATGTCAATTTATTGTTATGAATTAAGTAATTAGCAACCCAGGCCAAAATTTAAATTACTGTATATATCATTATACCAATAATGAGAGCATGATGATTTCAAATATAATATAAAACTGATGTACAGTAATTGATAGAATTATCGCCTCCTAATCCCAGCTCGTCTTAATTATGCTGATTTTGTTGATAGCAGAAAAACTATGACATTAAAGTAACAAAGAAAAATGAGATCAAATGCATGGCTGACATCACACAACAAATACCAGAGCATAAGCGTGGTCTCAACATGGTGCTGTGTGGGGCGTCCCTGGGGTGGGGCGTCTACCTGGATGGAGAGCCGGAATCACCCATCTTACTGGGGGACACCAAGGGGCAACTGACCGCTCTGTTCAACGAATTCTCTAACAAGTCCTCCTCTCTCAAGGTTAGTCCTCGTTGGTGTGTATGTATGTACTGACTAAAGTATTAATGAATATATGTATGTATTGAATATGACATGAATGAATTTATTTCTAGGAAATGTTTTGTCTTGGTTAGTATATATATGCATGTATGTACTGACTGAAATAATAATGAGTTTATATCGAGGGAATTTTTTTGTCTTGGCTTGTATATATATGTTTGCACTGAATATACGGTAATATTACTGAATTTATGACTAGGAAATCTAGCAGCCATGTTATTGTCTATAATTTGCTACCTGCAGACTATAGAAATATAGAATGCAATCATGTGACATGTTTTATCCAATAACAATATGTCTCCTATTTTGTAGATACTTTACGTACCTGTCATGTATCATCCTATTTTGTAGATACTTTACATACCTGTCATGTAACATCCTATTTTGTAGATACACGACAGAGATGTGACCAGTGTCAAGGTTATAGAAGATGTCATCTTGACAGCATCCCTGGACCGGTCCGTTAAAGCCTGGAAATTAAACAGTACCAGATCTTACACCGCACCACAGCAAGTGCTTCAAGAAGGGCTGGAGCAGGTATGAATGTGTTACCAAAACAACACTATCAAACCATAGCACCCAACCCCTACAAAATTGTTATGAATTAAAAATGTAAACCAAATTATATACCAATTTCAAACATTTATATTATGATAAGACAATTGATGTAGTATTAATATTTCTTACTTTTTGCCCACTTTTTGTACACCTCTCTCCTATTTTTGTGTCTCTACCTTTAGTGTGTGTGTCTGTTTGTAGGTGGGACAGTTCCTGTGTCCGGCTCCCGTAACGAGCATGGAGATTATAACAGAATCCTCGGGACGGCAACTAGTCTGTGGGGACCAGCTAGGAAATGTCCATTTCTTTGTTTTACAAGATCTCCGATAAAAGGTGTTTTTAGAAACAAAATGTGAAGTTGTTAAACATATATTGTGAATGAAATATGTGAAAAGCTGAATGTAAAACATTGAATAAAAAAAAAAGGGAATGACTTACTCTGTACACACACAGGTATACCATAGCAAACAAGTTGTATGATGATGTAGTGAAATGTTTATTTTTATTTGTATCAGTTTGTGTGTACAAAACCTTGTATAAGAATGATGAACTATATATTGTATTGCACACTTTGATTACCGTTTAATCATGAATAATGTTTTGTTTTGTAAAACAATATTGTAAATTATCCGTATATTTGTGTCTTCATATTGAATCCAACTTTGCAGTGTACTTGTAAAGATGTATATAAAGTTTCTTTTTCTTTCTTGTGTACATAATATTGGTCAATATTGTATGCCACTAATATTTCCTTGCGTATAAGTGTTACACATCAAACATTTTGGAAATTTAATTTAATATATTTTAATGTATACAGTACAATTGGTCTGACAATGTTATATGTTCTTGTATTCTACTTATATTTTGTTGTATATAGTCATAAACATTTAACAGGTTTTGAAGTGAATATTTTCAATAGATGTGTATGAAATTGTATATAATATTTCATTTGTATGAAGGTTTGCAATATGATGTACCAATTTCAATGTGCGATAGGATAGATTTGTAAATACAAGCATACCATTTCATACCTAAGGTGCAAAGCCCTGTGTAGATATGACTGTTATCATAGATAAGGTAGATTGTTTTTGATTATTATTTATACTATTTACATTAATCATATTAGACTTAGTTTTTGATCTCAAAGACATGTCTGTTATTAGTACCTCATACAAATGTACAAATTAGTAGATGTATTCAATAGTATCATTTAAATCCGTATAAAAAGATCCTTATTAAGGAAACAGAAATAATTAACCTAATAAGGAACTATTTATACATGTATGCATAGATTTTTATTAATGGGTTTTGTCACTGTTTGATTATGGATGAAGTTTAAAGTAGTAGTTGTCTAGTAGTTATGAAAATTATTCTCTGCTGCTTGATCAAAGTACATGTACCAGCAACTTTGATTAACTTTGAGTAAAATTGTTCTTTTTTTGATTATTTAATAAGATAAAAATTAAAAAATAGAGAGAAATGCAAGAGTTTGAGTGGCACTTAGATATATATAGCAAGTGAAAATATATAGATATAGTATAACTTGCTGTGGCCAAATCAATCCAAATGAATTCTGCTATCAAGATAAGACTAATGTGCAATGTATATACAGTGAGCTACAAGTGTGTGTGTGTGTATTTTTTTTTTTACCAAAACAAGGTAGACAACCATGGGTAGCAGATTGTATACGTAGACATTTTATTGATATATTTTGTTAATGGCTGTGATATTACAGTTCCAATCTGTCTGAAAGATTTATTGAAAGCAGTGAATGAATACCTTATCTAGATCAAAACTTTCCCAAACAATTGGAGGAAAAAAAGAGTTATTCAAGAACTTGAAAGATATATCTACTAGAAGCCTTAAGTTGGACTGAAAGAAATTATCAGATACACTAAAGAATAATTATTTAGACATCTTTTATTTACTAAATTTTTAGATATAATCAATGATTTAGTGATTTTGACTTGTATTAAAGGAAATCATGCAACATCAAAAAATATGCAGCGAATGATTTGCGGTTATATTTTTTTCTGGAAACCGTTATTTTTCAGACTTCATAAAGTGAGTCTTGTTTTTTATTTCATTTTTCATTTTTTCCCAATTTATTATTTTGGGTGGGTTGGTGGGGGTTCAAGGGTTTGGAACAAGATTTTGCTAGGAAAAGCTTGCGGGGGATAGTGGGTTGAAAAGTGGTAAGGATTTGATCATCTTTCGTACATGTTAATAGTTTCCGGGGTGGGGTGGGGGTGGGAGGGGGATTTAACACAATTAATATGAAAGGTAATAAAAATGTTTGCAAACAAATATTTCATTTAGTTCGGTATTAAACTGAAATCTGAATTATAGGGTATATTTTTACGTATGTGATATTTTTTGTATAAATTTACTACATGGCTGTGTTCACTTGCCATCTCCCGCACAGGAAGCTAAAGTGCATACACAAGCTGTTTATTTTCTTTGTTGATGTTGATAATAAAAATGTCAGTTCTATTTTGGACTTTTCCTTTCTTGTGTAACAGGGATGAAACCTGTATGTACACAGATCTATCATCATCAAGGACCGTAAGCCACTGCACTCCTATTTATAGAATTTCTCGAAACAGTGCTTTATTGCTTCATTAATAAATTAGTTTTACAGGCTAGCACACTTTAATAGTCGACGGTAAAATCATGTAGAAAAATAATGTCGTACTTTTTAATCTTGTATTTTATATAATAATTTGAAAATTTAGAAAAGACATATTAATTTTACTTCACATATATAATTTTAATTAGTCAACAGTGTCCTTTTCTTCCGGACAGTTTGGATGAACGGATATGTCACAAACGCATAAACCTCCGACTTTATCCCAACTACCGGAACATCAACAAAGTCGAGAGCTTCCTGTGTAGTACTATGTACTGGCAGCATACTTGTCAGGAAAAATAAAATATCAAAATCGTTTTTAAAAAGATCCAGTAAAACGCCAGATATTTCGGACTATAACAGCTTATGTTATAAAATCAGTCTCCTATCTTAACAAAATGTATACAAGTGGAACAAAGTCTAAGATGACATAATACTCCAAATCTGTAGGTTCCATCTATGGTAGGATGAACTTTAGCAAAAGAAAAAATATTTAAGCCGCACACCCAAAGTTTCTTATTACACTTAATTGTATGAAGTCGAACCAGCAACAACATATAAACAACAACATATAAACAACAACATAAAACAAAACAACAACAACAAAAAACTCGTTGGTTTTTGTTTTCTTCTATATTTCTTGTTTAATTGTCTGAATTTAACCCGGTGTCATTTTGGACTTTCCTAATGTGTAATGAAAAGGAAAGCGAATTATACAAACGGAAAAGATATAAATTCGACCGTATTTTATATTTTGATAGTAATTTTTACAAGTTTTAACGATGTTGAATTTAAGATTTAAATAATCACCCCTCTTAGACAACTTATCTATTAGCCGTATTTTCTGTTAACCTTTCAAAAAAGGTTACATCTTTATTGCAACACAAGCTCTTACTGTTGTAAGGTTGAATTTTTAAAAATATTTTTAATTTTTTTTTTGGGGGGGGGGTGGAGGGGGAGAGTGGAGAGTTCAGAAATTCACATTCTCTGGTTTTCTGATTACCTTTCGAAAAAAAGGTTACATCTTTATTGCAACACAAGTTCTTACTGTTGTAAGATTGAGTTTTATTAACCGGGTTTTCCAACGGAAAAATCCTGTTATTAAAATGGTGAAAATGGCGGGCGTGGCGGGGGGGGGGGGGGGAAGGGGGGGGGGCTGCCAAAAGGGTACCCTCATTGCACGAATAACTCCTCCTACAGTTTTCAAGATAGAAGGTTGTTCTTTTGCAGATCAATTATACATATATCAGAGGTGTGCATATTGCTATGATTTTGATTTCTGATAATTTATGAAAAAAATACCAGCTTTTGAATTTAGTCATTTTTTGAAAAAATATTGCATATAGGGTACCCTTATTGTACGGATAACTCCTCCTACAGTTTTCAAGATAAGTAGTTGTTCTTTTGCAGATCATTTATACATATATCAGAGGTGTGCATATTGCTGGGATTTTAATTTCTGATAATTTATGGGGGAAAAAACAGCTTTTGAACTTAGTCATTTTTTGAAAAAATATTGCATATAGGGTACCCTCATTGTACGGATAACTCCTCGTACAGTTTTCAAGATAGTAATTTGTTCTTTTGCAGATCATTTATACATATACCAGAGGTGTGCATATTGCTAGGATTTTGATTTCTGATAATTTATGAAAAAAATACCAGCTTTTGAACTTAGTCATTTTTTGACAAAATACTGCATATAGGGTACTCCATTTCACTGGATACGGTTGGTAGTGTTTATCAATTCAGGGTTGACATGAATTATGGATACAGTTCAAAAAAAGAAAACCCGGTTTGCTCTCACATTGACAGCTTTTCTCTTGTTTCATTTTTATGTTTTTGGAGAGTCCAATATTTACATTCTCTAATTTTGTAATACAACTCTGAAAGTAAAGTATTTTCCTAATATAATATTTTGTATTGCAGCATTTCGTTCTGTGCAATGCCCTGATGTAATAAAGTGAGCAATAAAGTTTTTGATGACAGAGCAATAAAATCAGTCAGGGAAATCGTTTTTAATTTAAGGAATAAATATCAAGGAAATTAAAATAAGATATATATGATCATGCTTAAAAGGTATGCTGGTATACCCACATAACTTTAGACGAATTGTTGTTTGGGCATAGATTGACAGTTAGAATCCTTAGATCAAGACACGACTTTATAAAGATCTGAGAAACCCGACAATGCCAAAAGAGTATGCGTCGAAGAATAGCTGTCAATGGAGTTTAGATTCTATTACAATCACGTTGCAATCTGCAGAAACGCCTAAACCGAGGTGTTGACATCAAAAAATGTAAATGACATAAAATATATAGTAATTATTATATCATTATAATGTCATTAAAGGCGGTTATTCCCATGGCGACAATAACCATGTTTGTCTGCCTCACTGAGGGGGGAATATCCAGAAGATCAAATACAAACATCGTTGTTTATTTGTACCGTTTTAAAGCCCTTTAAAACATATTTTCCGTGTCAATTTAAACGTCAACATGTGAAATCTGAGTGTTGTTTGTTTGATGTTGCATCGAGCTCCCTACCCACACCACGGTCAGTTGTCCATCCTAGTTACCTGGCAACAGCATGTAATTAAGAATCCTGTAAATAACAGGTTTTTAATTGTACGTATACAAGTCGATAGAGGTAAACAAATGACATCCATATCAACAGAATTCTTCGTATTAAATATCATAATCAGAACTTTTTACGTTTTATTTATCTAGGTCAACATGCATATGTGACGTGAGTAGGAATACCCAATAAAAACAAACGCAGTTTTGTTAGATCTGAGGGGGAAACCAATAATTGGTCGCAAGTCTGTTTACATAACTCTGTGTATTAAGACGTAAAAAGGGAATTAATTAATTACAGGTCTACTACGATAATTTACTAGACTAGCAAATATACCCTAGAATCTACAGTGAGGTCGATAAAGGTGTCATGCTTGAAATCCCCCTTTTGTCACCATAGAATGTAGACCAATTGCTAACTCCATCTTTCAAGGACTTTCTATTCCAAGAAAGTAAAGCAACCGAAAACAAGTATGTGCACCGTTGATATAGGTTTTTGGCTTTGAGTGTCACGGAACAGTAGACCTTGCCGTGATACCCCATCCCCTTTCTGGCTCCACCGTCACCAAAATTTTTAAATCCCTCAACTCATTCCTTAACTCAAATCCTGTAAAGAAAAGTGCATAAATTTGAGGTCAAACCTCAGATTTGAGGCTGAGTAATGACTTGAGGAAAGTTGGTGACGGCGGGTCCTGAATCCGTGAAAAAAGGATCCCCTACCGGTCCTTTAACAAGTCATCGAAGAATTGTTTCATAATACATGTACAGGACTGGTACTTTTTGATATATATTATAAATTATATGAGGAACATCTATACATGAGTCAAAAAGACACATTCATTTGTTGTGCTGTGTCAGAGCATGAGGATATACTTTGTTGTACCGAGTGCTGGACAACAGCTAGCTAAAGCAACAATTATCAAGATAACAGTGGGCCAAAGCAACATGTGTCATGATATCATCAGGCAAAAGCAACAAGTATCAAGATATCAGCAGGTCATAGCAACATGTGTCATGATATCATCAGGCCAAAGCAACAAGTATTAAGATATCAGCAGGCCATAGCAACATGTGTCATGATATGAGGAGACTAATGCAGCAAGTGTCAAGATATCAGCAGGCGAAAGCAACAATTTTCAGGATATCAGTAGGTCAAAGCAACAAGTATCAAGATATCAGCATGCCATAGCAGCATGTGTCATGATATGAGGAGACTAATGCAGCAAGTGTCAAGATATCAGCAGGCCAAAGCAACAATTTTCAGGATATCAGTAGACCTCAGCAGGAAGTGTCCAGATATTAAGTTTCAAGATATCAGCAAGCCAAAGCCATAAGTTTCCAGATATCAGTAGGACTTAGCAACAAATGTCGAGATAATAACAAGCCAAAGCAACAAGTGTTATGATATCAGCAGGCTTTAGCAACACGTGTCATTTTATCAGGGGGCCACAACAACAGGCCAAAGCAACAAGTATCAAGATATCAGCAGGCCATAGCAACATGTGTCATGATATGAGGAGGCTAATGCAGCAAGTGTCAAGATATCAGCAGGCCAAAGCAACAAGTATCAAGATATCACTAGGTCAAAGCAACAAGTATCAAGATATCAGCATGCCATAGCAACATGTGTCATGATATGAGGAGGGTAATGCAGCAAGTGTCAAGATATCAGCAGGCCAAAGCAACAAGTATCAAGATATCAGTAGGCCACAGCAACAAGTGTCGAGATATCACTGCAAAGCAACATATTTCAAAATATTAGCAAGCGACTGGAACAAATTTCAAGAGTATGTTGCAACAGGATATGTTGCAACAGAGTCTGACAACACGTGTAATATGGCAGAATTGACTAGATATATTGTGAATACTGTTTGATGACAAAAAAATTGAAACCATTCAAAGCAATGATAACCCATCCATGGTTTGTCTTAAGAACACTAGGATCAATAAGGGCGTAGTGTATTCATTGTGTAGTACCAGTGCTTGCTACAGAAAGCTGTTGGGGGGGGGGGGGCAAACATTATCATACAACAGAACTGTTCACATGTCAATATAGAAACAAGGAGGTTTGAGATGATACACATTTACGAAATGAAAATTTCTGTTTTGTACAGATTCGCGGGTTTATTATTTCAGCTTAATCCTAATGCATAAGTTATATGTATCATTCAAACCATCTGACCATATTTGTAGTCACTACTCCGTACAATATTGTTGGTTATGAACAGTAGGACTACGGCGCAAAAATTGTTTTTATAAGACTTTTCTAAAACCTTCTAGATACATTGTACATGTATCAATACAGACAGCTGTGGTTGGTGGCAAACTTCATCATACAACATGTTCTGTGTGATCATACAACAACAAAGCCTGTGACAGGTGAAATAATGACGATTAGTTTCAGACTTGTTCACATATATTCAATATAGATACAAGATGGTTTGAGGGTATAGAAGTTCGTTAGTCATTTTATTTAATAAAATGAAAGTTCCTGTTTTATATACAAATGATGTAAATTTTGAATTTACTGGGTTGTTGTATTAAATACAATTTTTTATCATGTTGTAAATTGTGTATTTACACCCACCCAGTTAATGCAAAATTTACAACATGACACAAGTCGCGGATTTATCATTCTTGTTTGATGAGAAAATTTTAAAGTTATACGTTAAATTGTTAATTTATTCACATCTGGCCCTATTTGGACAGATGGACTACGCAGAAAAAAATGTGTTGATGACATTTTTCTGAAACCTTCTAGATTATAAATAAATGCGACAGGTCGTTGGGGGAATCCGGATCCGGGAATATTCCAGTGGTCTTTGGTGGACTGTTCTGGATGACGTCCGCACACTTCCGGTACAGCCTGGTCAATGGATCACGGAGATAGACTCGTGTATGACGTGACGTGATACAGGATTCATGTAACCAGGGATTAAAGGTTGACAATGTTAATTGTCAATGTTTTACTGTGTAACCTCGCGGGTTTTTTTTTCTTGCTGCGCCGCACATTGTGTTGCGTACGTCTTTATTAATTTGTCCGTCTGAACTCAGTAACTCGCTCTGTCAGTCAATAAGGAAGCAAACTGTAATGAACAAATAAAATATATCCCGTTTTATGTTGAGTCTATCAATAAAAATTAGTGATCTCGCGATTTATTACATAATTTATATATCAAAAGCTTGCACTCTGGTTTGTTTTGTGTATTCCTGTGTGTGGGTTTATAGAAACTCTCGGACAACCCAACATCACTGGAGTGGATAAGTACATGTACTCCAACTTTGGAAATATCCTCCGTATCGAGTGTCAGGACAACCACGCGTCATACAAAGCTATTGGTAATTACACTGACAAGTCTTCCTGGAAGTGTTGACTATCGATGAATTATTTATTTTATTGATGTTTAATGAGTAAATACTATTACAAACACCGCTGTATCCAAGATAAAAGAGCAACCACACACAATCATAATTCTTTCAATTTTCTTTTCATTTTTTTTTAAATTATTTATGCCGCTTCTAGCAGAAGAAAGGAAAGTACCTAATATCTACATTCTAGTAATGATATAACAGAACGTTATGTATACATATGTTACATGTGTCTAGTTTGAATATACAGGTGCCTCTATTTCGCCCCGATTTCTCTCCCAAGCTCAGAGAGCTGACATTATACAGCATGTCTGGCATAAATACTCATATATATATATATATATATATATATATATATATATATATATATATATATATATATATATATATATATATATATATATAATATATATATATATATATATTTTATATATACATATATATATATATATATATATATATATATACTAGTATATATACATGTATACATTTATCCCCTCGACCCTTCCACCACACCGGAGGATACACAACATATATATATATATATATATATATATATATATATATATATATATATATATATATATATATATATATATATATATATATATATATATATATATATATATATATATATATATATATATATATATATATATATATATACTAGTATATATACATGTATACATTTATCCCCTCGACCCTTCCACCACACCGGAGGATACACAACATATCAAAAACATCCTACTATAAAACGTGGGGCGGACACGAATGGACTCAAGACCCATGAAGTTGTAAAGATGAGTATAAAACTGGTCACAAAATATCACCAAGACAAATCCAGTACAAAATTACCATGACAAATTCAGTATAAAGTCAAGGGCGTTAAACCAACCTTCATCTGATATCATCAAAATTCCATAAAAATGTTGTGTATTGCCATCATCATTATCAACATCATCATCATCATCATCATCATCATAAGTGACGTCTTATTAGCGAGAAGGTCAAAAGAGTTGGAAAGACAAAGTTCATTCAAGCTTAGTGCATGTTGCTTCGTTTATCATTTAGGGAACAAACTGATGTATACATCGAGTGTTTCGTTTTTCATATGTTTTATTATAAGAGGAAAATAATGCCTCAAATCTTTAGAAATTTTACTCTCAGACTGCTGTCCCATTAAATCTAATCCTATTAATTTTTTTCTTCTCCGTATCTTTCGCAAATCGCAGTATACCCACACACTAATAATCTTTTGTCATACTTCAAATAAACTGTAACTTTTCATTAATATTAGAACATATTTTACAATTAGAGAATGTAGTTCTTTTAGACATGATGCAATCAGTATACATTCTCCTCTCCGTATCTTGTTACGTTTAATTGATTCCATCAGTCTAAGAGTTTGTATTCCTACATTCGGTTCATCCAGGATTTTCCCCATCGACCGAAGCGTTTCTAGGAAATTGTGTCTCCATTTCTCGTTAATTTTATTTCCTGGTTGTAGGGCATGAATGAGTACAAGTTTCCTCTCAACAAATCATTGGCCATATTTAGAGAGCTGTTTAAACATCAACATAACGAACACAGCGGTCTGTCCAAGCCTCGCCGCCTTGTAGGAGTTGTCGCCCCTGTCCAAGCCTCGCCGCCTTGTAGGAGTCGTCGCCCCTTTCGTTCTTTACTCTTCCCCGCGGACCCCCAAGTCTGCGCGCTTCTGGCATTTTACTGAAAAAAGGAGAGACAGGGGAGTTAAAACGAATGAGTAGCGACATCGATTAAGACACGACGACATAATCGTCCGTGTCTCATTAACCCCCCCCCCCAAAAAAAATGCTATCAACAGGGATGTGAAAAGATGTAACAAGGATAATGCAAGGTCATCGCCATAAGGGGTTAAAATGTAGGAACAACTACAGAAAACAGGGGTCGTTTACCATAAACAGTGTTGTTTTTGATAATACATTGTATAGCATTTAAGCTAAAATTGACATTTTATACTAAACAAAAACACTTATATATATTATAAATATGAAAAATGTGACACATTTAATAACGTTAAAATCCTAAGTTTTTCCTACGCAATGATTTCACAATCGGGGAAAAGTCACCAATTACTAGAACTTGATGTGATAATGACATGGTCAGAAATGGTGATCAGTAGTAGTGATTTAGAGAAGACACGAAATACTTATTGAGGCACTGTGTACTTACGGGCCAGACGGTGACGCCGCTCCCTCAGGACCTGTAGCTGGTTCTTCATCTTGTAGACCGTCAGCAGGACGTCCAGACAAATCTACAGGTACAGACAAATCTACCGGTACAAACGTATAGTCCAGACAAATCTACGGGTACAAACGTATAGTCCAGACAAATCTACAGGTACAAACGTATAGTCCAGACAAATCTACCGGTACAAACGTATAGTCCAGACAAATCTACGGGTACAAACATATCTAGTCCAGACAAATCTACAGGTACAAATATATAGTCCAGACAAATCTACAGGTACAAACGTATCTAGTCCAGACAAATCTACAGGTACAAATGTACAGTCCAGACAAATCTACGGGTACAAACGTATGGTCCAGACAAATCTACAGGTACAAACGTATGGTCCAGACAAATCTACAGGTACAAACGTATGGTCCAGACAAATCTACAGGTACAAACGTGTAGTCCAGACAAATCTACAGGTACAAACGTATAGTCCAGACAAATCTACAGGTACAAACGTATGGTCCAGACAAATCTACAGGTACAAACGTGTAGTCCAGACAAATCTACAGGTACAAATGTATACCTCAATCTACAGGTACAAACGGGAGTTTTAGTTTTTAAAACTACCTTACTGTTAATATAATAGCTTTTAGAATTTTCATGGATTGGTACCAAAATCTATATACATGTATATATATAATCTGATAATAAAAAGCAAGATGCAAAACATTGATAAAAAGTCGCATCGTACATTTCATTTTCTTCGAGAAAGTCAGTGCCAGTGTGTTAAAACCTTGAAAAATCCTTCTGTATTTGGTGAAGGATCCAGTAATCCAGTGATCCTTACTTTACAAATATTCTTCTATAACAACAACAAAAAGTCCAACACTGCAAATGTAACCTTTTCAGTTTTTGAGAGAAGAGACAATTCAACAAAGATTTACCTTCTTCATCTTGAAGGTGCAATTACCTTATACAATTCCTACCTTTCACTTCTCGATAGTGCAATGATATGGATAGCACAATCTTACCGAAGCCCTGTCTTCGTCTTCTCGGAGTTTGCGCTAAACCTTATATAGAAATTGCCTATCCGAGACCCCCCCCCCATTGATTTTCGAAGGTGACGACAAAACCTAGCCTTATTGTCTTCTTTTTTTGGTAAGGGGGGGGGGGGGGGGGACATTCCAAAAAGGTTCTGCCTCACACTATACTACTCAAAGATGGCAATAACACAGGACAATCAAATCCTAACCGTCCTTTTCTTGAATGTGATATACATGAGGACAACCCAACAACAGCCGTACACCGTACACTTCTAGATAGTCGCGTTAATCCTACATCGTACACTTAGATCCCTCGTCTCTGCTTGTGACGATACTATATAGAAATCCTGAAAAAGACTGACCATTACTAAAGTCCTACCTTCCTCTTCTCTGAGGCGCTGGTAGCCCTGCGTTTTGGGGGAGGACTCGGTGTGAAGTTGAATATGCTGGCACAGTCGTAGGGTGCGGTGTCCGGTACCTGGACCAGGTGATTCTGTACGGCAGAGATCGCTTCGGACGTCATCAGCTGGTTTGATTCGTGGTCAACATTAGCTGTTTGCCGTTCTATGCTTTTCAAAGATTTTGGGGCCAACAATGAAGGTGACATTTGAGTCAGGTTTGAACTCGGTGACGTCACCGCTCTTTCTGTCGTCTGCTTCGCTTTCTGATTTCGTTGTAGTCTTCTCACAAACGGTTTGCCCATGGGTAGTCCCGTTTCCTGGGTCTGGTGGTTGTTCCTTGGGGTGGGCGGTTTTGGGGTCTTGAGGAGTTCAGGTGTACTACTGAAGATGGCGTCCGCCGGGTCTGAGTACAGACGCCGACATTTAGGCGTCCCCGAGGAACCGGCGTCTGGTTGAACTGTCCGCGTGTTTGTGCGTGTCGGGGGCACGAACTTCTGGCTGCCGCGCATTTTCTTTCTGTGACCTAGAAATAAAACACAATAGCGTGTGAAGGAACCAAATTCGTCTGGTTTCATTTAACGTGAAGTAAAAGCAATGACAGTTGTGCGTTTATTGAATTAATGCAAAACAATAAACAACTTATTTTCTATTGCGATGTACCATTCATCCCCCATTTATTTAATGTAGGTCAAGGAATTGTCATATTTTTTTCTTAATCTGGTGACATTCAAACTTACAAAACGTTTTCTAATCGTGTTAAATCTATTTAAAGCTTCCAATTTGATATTTCTTTGATATGAAAATTCTTATATTAATAATATATTTGAATACATGTACTTGTTTCCATAAAATGTTATTTATGTTTCCATTCAAGTACAGGCGCACCATAATTAATTTGCATTTTGCGTAACATTTATAAATTTTATGAACGAAGTATTTTGTTTGCAAGTATCGATCATTCTGCGATGATGGTGATACATTTCTAGTTTCAATTAAAGCACACTTATTGCAAACGGCGATGGATTACATAAACATACAGACGATTTATCACATCCACTATACATCAAAAATAAATTAAAGCTGTTCTGATATTGAATTATTCGCTATTCTGTAAAATATCAGCAAAAGTCTTATTGCAAGAGACGTCGTCTTGGCTATTTTAAAAGAATCGCTGTTTATAGTCTTAAATTAGATTATTTTATAAGTTATAAAAGCTGTGTACGTGCCGAAAATCATTTAGCGGTAAATGCACGTGAATATCCTGGTTTGGGGATTTGACAGTGTATATGGCATCATCTCTCTGCCCCAGTCCACTACACCTGTGAGGCCTATATCCTCGCTACCTCCATCACAAAACTAAACAAGACATGTTTTAGAAACATGTATGCCCAAAACCATATATGTGGCGACATTGGAAATGTCGGCTTTTTTTCGCAAGGTAAGTTCTGAGTGCACCGCAAAGCAAGGGATTCTCAAGATATTGATTAATGGGGAAATATCTACCCATGTTCAGACTCCAGCTAGTAGTTTGGCCCTTGACCCTACAACTTTTAACCTTAGAATCAAAAGAGTTCTCTACTTTCAAACGAGAGCCCAAAGGGAATCATATACTAGTATAAGGCTTGGTGTTTATTTGGGAAAAGGTTTTCAAGATAAACAGAAAACATCTTTCTGTTACCCTTGACCTTACACCTTATAACCTTCAAATCAAAGGGGGTTCTCTGCTCCTCATTTATAAGGAGTGTCATCGAAAAAAAAGCTTGGTGTCATGGTTTTCGAGATAATCGGAAACTATCTCTCTATTTCGGGGCATTTTCACCCTAAACCTATTTATCTGGAAACTCATATGAATTACTCTGTTAGCTACGTCTGGAATTCCTGTAGCCCGAGATGCGTGATGATTCTCAAAGTATAAGTGGACAACATGCAGTTGATGAACTGTAATATTACCATTGGCCTTGCGACTAAAATAATAGCAGTGGTTAACATCTCCATAAATGGTACCATTAAATCTTATTTGGTGTTAATGTTCATCCTGCCAATTCGAGTCTATCGGAAAGCACTTGATCAACCAATCGATGACAAACCTACATAGACCTTGACCTTGTGACCTCAGAATAAATAGGGGTCATCCACTCCTTATGAGGTACCAAGGTTTTAAACCCAGACGGTGATTTTTAATATATTGATCGAACATATTGAATTTTGATTTTGTTCAATGACTTGCTCGTTGCCCGACAGGTGAAAAAAAAATACCCCCCCCCCCCCCTTTTTAAGGGGGAAAGGGGGGGGGGGGGTTAAAGCTACATTTTGTATTATTAAAGGATGTCTGAATATTAACGTATAATTGAAAAGGGAAGGGGTGGCAAGTAAAACATTGAGCGAGTATAATAAATTATTTATATATGCATGTGCATATATAAAGAGCATATGCATTGTCCCCAAAAGCCGCGCAGACGTCAACTTGTATTTATGCAATCACAGAAGATAATTTGGAGAAAGGTGTCACTGTTTTAACCTGCATCATGTAAACCATATGCATACTTTGTAAATGATTGGAAAATAAACTGTCGTAATGTAAATCTTATAATAAATGAATGAAATTTAAAAAAAAACTACCTCTAACGCCGCTTGAACGGAGAATGAACTTTGACCTCATAAGCCACACCTCTTGACGTCACTGTTATACGCTATACACAACGCGGTGGGCAGTTGATTCATAATACGACGATGTTTGTGTTCGTGTTGAAATATTGAAGTCTTGAACTATTTATACCAGTGATTTATATACAGGGAGAGGAATTACAACAACTCTTCTTCCAGATAAGTTACATTTATCGACAAAGAGAATTCTGACATTAAAATTCCGCTGACGTCCATTGTCAGCTGGCTGATTTGCATGTCAGACGAAACATGGGCGAAAAAGTGATAGATGGTATAGAAAAAATAGACTTAAATGGTAAAGATAAACCCAAAATTATCATTATTGGTGCTGGGATATCGGGTATAGCGACAGCCGATACTCTGATCAGGGCAGGATTCACAGATTTCAAGATCTTGGAGGCCTCGGGGCGAACGGGAGGACGAATATGGACGGTTGAAATCGGTACGTTAATCATGAGAACGGCGCGTGATTCATACGTTTTGAGTTTATTTGATTTAGATTGTTCTTATTTGACACATTGTTTTATTCATATCAACTTTGATAATTTTCCCCTATCGAATTTTTCCTTAATCTGGTTCAAATTGATTATGAATGAAGGTCGCCAAAGGACGCACGTAGACACTTTAAAATGACCAATAAAAATTGGTTTATTTTTAGATTTGATATATTTAGGCTTAAACTGAAAGTAAGGAACCTCTTATTTCTTAAGAAAAGCGTAAACAAATCTTCCTTCTTTCTGATAAGATTTGTTTTTAAATAGCGTGTCATCTATTCTAGGTCATTCAGTACAAAACCATGAGAACAAAAAACCCATTTGATTAAGGAAATGAATTTCATTGATCCCCTTTGTCATTTTGAAGAAAAAAAAACAATTTAAGGTGTCAATGACACTGTTCAGAAATATGCTATGGCATGTGAATTATTGATGAAAATTATCACAGCCAGATTTTTCCAACAGTAAAAGTTCTCCAAGGGTGAATGTGTATTGATTCATGATGCGTGAGAATAAACATCAAACTTAGGTCTCTCAGTACATGTATATATGGTAAACAACACGATTAGATAAGAATCCAGCTATGCACGCTCTAAAAATGATTTCCTGTGCTTTAATCACAACATTTTTACACTAAAGAGCTTCATTTAATTTGATGAAGATTGTGAAAACTGGGATTAACTAAAGAGTGTGTATTCAAGTATTTAAAAGTGCAGAAACATTTTATGATCAGAGCATGCAGGAACAAACAGGATTTACGTGATAATAGAATTCAATTGTCATATCAAAATGGGTCCCCAGGAAATAACAGATAAAATTAAGATGTTAAGCTTAAAACTGTAATGTTGTGTAATGAAGCAATAGGTAGACATCTCTAACAGGCACTGAAAGCACGGCCCTTTTGTAGAGTCAGACAAAAGATAAACTAAACAGAGTTGCTAGACGATGACCATCTTGGCCGACCCTGTTATGGGTATTACTTTAATGTAACCTACATACAAGCTATTGCTTAGCATCAAGAAGTGTAATATTCAATAAGAGGAAGTCTCAAACTAAAAAAAGAATTTGTTGTATTACCCTGTGTTTGTGTGTGTGGATTTGTGAGTGTGTGTCAGAGAGAGAGAGAGAGAGAGAGAGAGAGAGAGAGAGAGAGAGAGAGAGAGCTACAGTAGCCCCAGGGCTGGCCTTCACACCAATATGACTGGGTCGGAGCTTAAAGTGTTTGTATTTAGGTCATCTGTGAGATATGATGTGTCAGAAATGTCAGACTGGGGTCAGTTTATGTGTATTCCCATATTTACCCACTAGTTTGAATATGTATTCTCATACATCTATTATTAATTGAATGTGAAGAAACACTTTTAAATCTTTTAACAACCTCTATGAATTTTTTAATATTCATGAACCACTTAACCACTATCTATGTTAGTCTTTTAAGAAGGTTTAGGCATCTGGTTTTTCTTTCATTAACTTGGGAGATGATTTACACTGTAAATCTATGAAAATTACACTTGCTAGAGAGGAGATCAATATTTTCCAAGAAATCAATTTGCATTATAAAACCAAGTGACAGATTGTGTAATTTCATAGAATAATAAAAATCCAGATAATATATTACAATAATTTGAAAAAGAAATGTGATGACATGTAAAGTAATACAATATATATTGTGAAATCGTCTATAATCTCCTTACTCCATTTAACAAAGTCTGCTTATTTTCAGATGAAGGGAAGAAAGTGGACCTGGGAGCCCACTGGATCCATGGCATCGAGAGAAATCCCATCTACAAAATAGCCGATGATAACAACCTGCTAAAGCTCCGCCACGGTGACAAAGGTCTGCGACATCGCAACTGTTTCCTAACCGAGGAGGGTAAGGAGGTCAATGAAAAGGTGGTAAACTCTGTGAATCTGGCTTACGGACAGCTGATCATCCAGGCGGAAGATTTCTACCAGAGCAGCATCCCGACTGAGGAGGAAAATGACAGTGTGGGGGCCTTTCTGGAGCGGGAGTTCTCGGAGAGACTAGAGAAGTACACCAACGGCGACCGTCATATACGAGAGATGGTTTTTAATCAAAGGAAGTTGCTGGAGTGTTGTATATCAGGATGTGATAGACTGGAAGATGTCTCGCTCAGCGAGTTTGGTGGTTACGAAGAGCTACCAGGAGTGCACTACTCTATACCACCTGGTTTTGAGGCAGTACTAGAAATCCTTAAAAGTTCAATTCCCAAAGACAACATTTTGCTCAATCACCCAGTGAGGTGTGTCCACTGGAGCCGGAAAAACTGTAACGAAAGCGACTACAAAGTGATGGTGGAGTGTGAGAATGGTGAAATGTTCTATGCAAATCATGTGATTGTGACAGTGTCTCTGGGCGTGTTGAAGGCTGCCTACGACCGCATGTTTGACCCTCCCTTACCCGAAGAGAAAGTGGGGGCAATAGATCGCCTAGGCTTCGGAATCGTAGACAAAGTGATCCTAAAGTTTGACAAACCCGTGACGGAACAGGATGTTTTTCGCATTGAATTGCTCTGGGACGATGACAACATTAAGTGCAATGATTTGAGACATACATGGTACCGCAAAATTTACTCCTTTGAAGTTTTACACGAGTCAGTTCTAGTGGGTAAGGAAAACACAAATGTTCTCTATTTTTGAGATGTACTTTGCACTGAATTATTTAAGTGGCTTTTTTTCTAATTAAGGAATGTAGGGATGGGGGAGAAGATATCTGGTGTGATAGCTACATTGCCTCCTTTTAAAGCATTTCCCCAGAGTAACAGACAATCAATGCATTCATCCTTCAAGTTCAATGAACCTGTCTCAGACAGAGCCCTGATATCACACACACACACACAGACAGGCTCTCTTTGATTTCGATATACATACCCCTTTAATGTTATGTAAAGTAGACAGATATTGCTTTTAAAGATTTTAGCTTTAGAGCCTTTGTTTTTGATGTTGGATAACAGTTCCTTCATGCTTCAGTTGTCCATCAGTCTAACAGAAGGCAGCTGTAATTGTACGTTGGTGACAGGAATTTGACACTCCAGTAGTACTGTACTAGTGGAAGCTCAGTCCTACTGTGTGATAACATCTAATTACATACTGTAGATTAGAACTAGACTGGAGAGTCAGGGGGTGTTGTGTCACGTCTGAAAACATCTTCCAGCGATTGATTCATCACTAAGATTTCATACTGCTGGAGGTTATACAGCTTTGTACAAGATTTTACAGTCAGGGAAGCCCAGAACTGTGGAAGTCTTGTAGGGCCCTGTGAAATGATAAGTCCCAGAATGTCACCTGCTGTCAGGCTTGTGGCGGTAGTGTTTAGTATTCAGAAGATGCAGTCTCACTCATTGAATTGTAGAGACATGACTGGGGGAGAATCTAGTACGGTCCATGCTGATCATCCCCTCACTGCATGGTCCCCAGGCCCCAGTGATCAGATTGTCACATGTACACTGACTAGTTGGCTCAACTCGTTAAAATTCTCTGAAATAGGACAACTAACAATATTCATGCTTCATAATGATCAACTACAGAAGAAAGGAAGAGATCTGTGTACAGTGGAATCCTAATTAGCCATTAAAAAATTCAGGTTATGCAAGATACCGCTGTATACATGAATCAATTTAATATACAGTGTGTGGTTTTAAAGATTTTATGATTAATGGTATCTAATAGGAATATTTCACCTCTGGTGAAAACTGAACAAATTTTTTAATTGTACAAAATGTTAATGGTGGCATTTTAGAATGAAGGGACTCCTGTTTTCAGAAATTGGGCTAAGAATGAAGCTAATGTACACTTAACCACATTTATGTCAATCTTTTTTCATACTTAAACCTAATGACCTCTAGAAAACCACTGATGGTTTTTTTTATGAATCATAGCAAAAACTGTTGGGAAAAATAGCCCTCTAATCAGGAAAGACCCACTATTCATTACCATGTTTTATCAATTAAACATTTTAATCTAAATAAGATACACTTTTTGAAAAAATGATTTCCAAGGAAATTCCTCCATTCATAAATTGGGTCTGTTGGACCATCCTTCATCGGTCTTGTGAATCCCAGGTTTTATAACTTCCTGCGAGTGTCTAGACTAAGCACTACTATAACATGGTTTAGCATTACACCACAAACTCTAATAGATATGAGAAATTTTATTAACAATGTAGTTTTAAATACGAGTAGGAGTCAATAAGTTTGACATTGTGAAATACGATGCCTTTCCTAGTAAACATCTGGCCCTCAGGAATCAATACACATTTCAGAAACATGTAGTCATTGAAATGTAAATGGGACCCCTGCAGTTTGTTGACACCAACACAAATTCTGGATTATTAGGAGTGTCCAGGCAACGTGTTACATGAATTTACATCTATATATATCAAATAATCTGAAACCATTTTGGAATGTCTGAAATTATTTTTGATAAGAAAATAAATGTAAAATTGTTTGGCCATAACATAAATTTGATGAAGCAGTCGACCTGATAAATTTGAATGTTTCTTTACATACTACCTACTTTGATGTTTGTATACCTATTTATGGATGGTTTTCACTGAAGAATCCATGACATTTAAAATTTTGTGCATTGTATTAGAATCTGTATTAGAATCTAACAAAACATTGTATCCTGTGTATCATCAAGTCATGTTGGCATCCAAACTGATTATTCATTTTTGATATCGTTTGATACAATATGATGGAAACTGAGTGCATTGACGACTGAACTACTAGTTAACTGCTACTCTGTGTGACCTCATTCGACAAGCCCCAGGGTTCACAAGGTCAATGTTTGTGTGTTACAGGAGTGTTAATCAGCTTAATAAGATTACCATAACCACCGTGATGAAAGAGACACTCACTGGATGTACCACATCGAAATTTAGAATCTAGAAAATTGTTCTCATTTTAAGAATCATATTTATGTCAGATTATATCTAAATCCATTGTTGCCAACTTCAAATGATGATGTTATAATCTGTGTGAATCGCCTGCATAACAGTCCCATTGTTTAGCAACCCCTGATTATCTGCTTAGATGAGGTTTTAATCTTAGTGAGTGGTTTGATAAATAAGTCCTTATTGTTTGTGATAGAGCAGTTTATGAAATTTACAAATGGTATTTTCCTGGTCCTCTTTGTTTGAATGATAAGATTACCATCCACCAGTTCTCTCTGTGAATGACTTTGTAACTAGTCCTCTTTGTGTGAAATGTTGATATATATATGAGTCCTTTTTCTGAATGATTTATAATGAATCAATGCTTTTACATGTAAATGAGTTTCTCTGTGCTTGGTTTTAGATTGGTTTTATGCCAGTCCTATTAATGAGTACTTTTTGTTAAGAGTCTTCTCAAGAATTGTTTTAGATGAGTCCTCTTTATGATTGGTTGATAATGAGTCCTTTTTGTGACTGCTTCTAGATCTGAGCTCCTTAATGAGTAGTTTGATAATGAGTCCTCTTTGTATGTTGCAGGCTGGCTGAGTGGGAAGGAAGCTCTATACATGGAATCTCTGACTGAGGACCAGATAGCTGAGGACCTGGTGGAAGTCCTAAAAAAATTCCTCCAAAAGGATCACATTCCCTCGCCCTCAAAAATTGTCAGGTAAGCTATCAATTTTATCACTGTTGGCAAAGTCAGGATGCTAGAAACTCTGTCTGATCCTTACATGGATGTCTTCCTTAGCTTGTGGGTTCATGGTAACAAGCATGACAGTGCAAGATCCTTCGTAACCCTTGAGTGTTAGAGAGTTTCTTTGCAAAAATATAGACTCGATAATCGTAGGGCAAAATGTCATGCTTGTATTTAGATGTGTTTTTCTAATCAGAATGTTTTTTGTATATTTTTCTGACATCAGTCGATACCCTTTGTCCTTGAATGCACATTGTTGGGCAGTGATTCCATGTAGTTGTCATAACTTGACAGTATTCATTTGAGATGTATCAGTCAAGAAATCAGCAGGCATTCCTCTTCCAAAAAGGCCATCTGTCACGTTTAGTGTCCCCTTGATTAAACTGTAGGTAAAAAAAGCCTCTCTTGTAGGCAGGTTTTAATCGGGGGATCCCTGGGTCAAACTCCTACCAGTTGATGACATGGTGGAGCAGTAGCCAGAGAGGGCATCTGTCATAGAGATCTGTCACTCCTGCAGCTATTGTAATCTCCTAGGTTCCTGGAACTGTTTGCCTGTAAACATCTACACAGATATATAAGCTCTCCCTGTCTTGGTGAACTTGGATTTTGCAAAAAAGACTCCGATGCTCACTGTATAGATGAACTAGATATAACTCAGAAAACCAAGGTGTGGATCCCTCCTCCTTTCTCTCTCTCTCTCTCTAATAATGGAGCAGTTTATTGTGTTTTCAGACAGCCCCTGTCATAAAACCCGTTTATTAGGGGCTGCAGACCCAGGCACTTGTTCTGGTAATATATTTCCCCCGTGTGACTGTGAGGTCAGGTGTCGGGAGAGCAAGGAACTTTTAACCCTTCCTGATCAATAATTAGGCAATGACACTGGATGGAAGAGGTGACAGGGGGATCTCGCTCTCTACCGGCTATTGTTAATGTCTAGCTAGGCCTCTGCAGATTGCATTTACTCCGCATGCTTCAGTGCTCATAATCATGCATGGTTTGTACAAAGAAGCTGAAAATCTGATGTTGTTTAGGCCAACATCAGTCGGATTGATTTTGTTTGGAAAAGTCATTGCCTTGCTCGTTCTGACAGGGTAATTCATCGAGAGGAGACTGACACCAGCCAATCAGATGGAGCTCAGGTGAAAGGAGTTCTATACATAAAGTAGCTATTTATTCTGCATCGATCAGCAATTCTCTGATACATACCTCAGGTTATTAGACAGGTAGATAATAAAATGCACTCCCATTTCTGTGGGTCAGATTTAGACATACTAATAACAGGAAATAGTCCCGTCCCAAGACTCCCAGGCATAATATTAATTATAGGGTAGAGACGAAATGAGAAAGGACACATAAAGTGTAATTTTGTATAAATAGAAACTTGCTGACCCTCAAAATGTTTACAATGCATCATGATTTAGGAGAGTTGATAGTGTACAGTGTGTCCTTAGGGGACTGGCTTGACCTCTGTAATCTTCCATCATCCAGTCCTGTACAGCGGACAGATAAGCCCCCAGATAGGCCCCTGTTGCTGGGATCAAGGGACTCCTGTCATGTAGACAATCATATCTGTTATGTTCTGTTGACTGTCTCAATGGTGAGAACAATCGATTATATTGTACTTATTAGCTCATAATTAGCAGGTAGTTTCTGCTGCATCATTCCTCCGAGCAGTTACCAAGTACCGATAAATTCCAGTGCCTATTATGTTCATCATGGTTGTGAAGAAGCAGATTCTCATACATCAGCTATGACTGGCAGATTACTGCATTCTGTGGCTAATTGTACTCAGAATACAGACACCTTGGTTGTCTGCTGTGAAAATTTCATGCAATTTAGAAGTCTGTTAAGGTACTGAATTCTCTCTCCAGCACTGTAAACCTTCATTAGCCATGTTTTTTTCTCATTTAAGAATAGGTAAATAAAGGTTTTTGCAATAGTGTGAAATTTAGGTCAGTGGTTTCACCTGTGTACTGTATGCTGAATACACAGCAGTGGCTTGGAGAATCAATAATCCAGTGGTCAGGGCCCAGTGCCTGTGTTTATTTGGGTTTTCAGATCAATGGTTGGCAGGGAGAGATCAAACCTTGGCAATTTAACAAATCCTGATGACTGCCGCTTACACCAGGCCAATAACTGGGCCAACGAGCTTTGTTACACCTGTATAGCAGCTACCTGTAGTAATTAATACACCAAAATAACAGCTATTGAAATACATGTGTTGTTGTCCTCTAGTTAACACTTTACCTTACCACTGAACACAACCAATTTCCCTTTGTAAAGCACAGTCTGGTGAATATTCATTCCAGTTATCTCTGTGATATCTCTATACATACAGTGATGGTGATTTAATGAAGAAATCATACTGCATTGAAGAATCCCTACCCTAGTCAGAATGGAAAAATATATGTATAAATAGATGTTTAATGAAATCCAAGTGTGAGAGATTCACTGATAAAATCTGAAAGATCACACTTAAAACACTTGAAACAGCAGGATGATTCAGAACATCTTAATGGAATTCCAACCATCATATTATATCAAAAGATAGTACTTAAATCAATTATCAGTGGACTAAAGAATTCCATAAAACATCATTTTAAAAATATTTAGTATGGTCACTTGTGAATGAAAGATTGCAACATACATGTATTTGTGATAATTCAATGCGAGACTGATATTGATTTGTAATGTTTACAGGACAAGATGGGGCAACAACAGCTCGACCCGCGGGTCCTACAGCTTCATCAAGGTTGGGGCCAGTATGACCGACATTGACCTCCTGGCCGAGCCACTCACAGACTCAGAGACAGAGAAGGTGAGTCCGGGGGGAGAGCAAAGGGAGGGGCTGAGGGTATAACACTTAATTATCAATTTGGGGGGGGGGGGGAGGGGAGGGGGTATGGTAGTTTTAAGAATTGAGGAGCACAGAGACATTCACTGTTAAATGGGAAGAAAGTTGTAGTTTTAAACTAACAAAAAATATATACTGTATTGTCAGTATAATTATTGCTGGCAGTGGTTATATGTTGTTAAATTGATTAGGAATAAGGTAAGCAGATATTGAAGGAAATATATTTATTTGGAATTTTTATAGGAGAAACTTTGAACTCAACCATGATTTATGTGCCCCAAATTATGGAACTGTGTCAATGTACATTGTGTGAATATGTAAAGAGACATTGATATTTAAAATGAGGGTCCTTATCTCGTAAACATGTCACTGGAAATGTAATGGACTTGATGATATTCAAAGAATGAAAAACAGGTTCTTCGAGAAATATCTGACTGCATTTTATAGTTATTGTTTTATTAAGCAAATTTTGCATGGTAAAAGTGTCAGCATTCTCCTCATTGAGGAAATTGTCACAAGGTCAGCTTGCAGAATACTGTTCTTATGGTGTTGTTATGTCCCTTTCAGCCACAAGTGATGTTTGGAGGGGAGGCTACTCATGAATGCCACTACTCCACCACACACGGAGCCCTGCTGTCTGGAATGAGGGAGGCCAACCGAATCATCAAACTGTACTCAGACTAAACGTCATGGTTCATTGAATTCCTTCCAGTGTGCACTGTGTATCACCATGACAAATAAGAGACCACATGATATATACTATATTGATGAACGTGTATACTGTCAATGTTATTGTTTTTTTTAGTTGTTTTTTTTTCTCCTTGCAATTATTTCCTAGTCTGTAGCTGATTTTTTATAAGCACCATGAAATGGACAAGAGATGACAACAGTAACACAGTCATCTCCCTTTGTTGTGAGGACCGTATATATCTATTGCTTTTTTCTATACATTGTACCAAGTGATCAGTAAGGAGTTCGTACATCTTGATCTCAGCTATGTTAAAGGGTTTGGGAAACTTACAACGCACAAAACAGTTCTCTTGCCGGTGACAGCACGGAAAGCTTAGGATGTGGGGATGGTGTCTTATTCACTGCCAAAATTCAAACTCTAAGAAGTTTTACCTCAGTACATAAGTTTAAGCACAGATTAGACTTACGGAATTAATGTCACTGATTAGAGAATAGGAATTTAGTGGTGCTTTTATTCCAGACATTTTTTTTTTAGAATTTGAAATGGTAATGGTATTTGCATCTACCTATATGATAACAGCTTAAGGAACACTGGTGCGAGCTGATTTATTTGCTTTAAGCTTCTCAAAGAAATCAAAACTTTGATGTTGGATGTTTGTTTAAAGCACCTCTCATAGACTCTACCTCTTTGTTACAGAGATGAAGGAAAAACATGATGATAAAATGTTGGAATTGTTTTGTAAATGTTTATATATTGTAAAAACTTGTAAAACTAGGCAATCGCTAGGATTTTGTTTTAGTTCTCCAGGCTCCAGCTGATGCAGCATGTTTGCTTTGAATATAAGCATAGTCAGCCAAGACATCCCTTACCAAAGCCAGGAAATAGGAATCTGGCTTCTGTGACATTAGCCAGTCTATAGGATTCTGGCTTCTGTGACATTAGCCCATCTATAGGATTCTGGCTTCTGTGACATTAGCCCGTGTATAGGTTTCTGGCTTCTGTGACATTAGCCAGTCTATAGGAATCTGACTTCTGTGACATTAGCCAGGCTATAGAGGTCTGGCTTCTGTGACATTGGCTATTGAGGTCTGGCTTCTGTGACATTAGCCAGTCTATAGGATTCTGGCTTCTGTGACATTAGCCAGGCTATAGGAATCTGACTTCTGTGACATTAGCCAGTCTATAGGATTCTGGCTTCTGTGACATTAGCCAGGCTATAGGATTCTGGCTTCTGTGACATTAGCCAGGCTATAGGAATCTGACTTCTGTGACATTAGCCAGTCTATAGGAATCTGGCTTGTGTGACATTAGCCAGGCTATAGGAATGCTATAGGATTCTGTGATGTTAGCTTGGCCTCTTTCATGTTATTCAGTGTTAAGGTTTCTGTGGTGAAAAATATTCACTCCAGCAATTTCTAGCTTCATTATTCATCAATAGAGATAGACCTATGATGGATGAAAGTGTGAATAGAAGAAATAGTGAGTAGTTTGAAAGCAACATGGAAGAATGCTGTTTGATGTTTTTATCAGTACAAATGAAATGCATTTAGAATTTTTTTTCATTCAATGAAATATGTAAATTTCCATGATATATGAAAAAGAAATGTGCTATTTTGTATGCTTTGATGTATATATTTAGACGTTATGATTAATTTATTGATGAAATCATACCTCAGATGTGTCGCAAATTTTATCATGAAAGGTTATGCATTGAATTATTGTTAATTTTGTCTCTAAATTTTATTATTAGAGTATATGATATTTTACTGTGGTGCATTGAGAACAGTTGTGTATTTATTCAGAAAACACTAATATGTACCAATGATACTGGTGGGATAAAGTCGGGGACAGACGCACCAAGGAATTGACTTTTCTGTCCCTTCTCCAGATGTTGATGAGATTGTTTTTATGTGAGCAGATGATGATAAGACATATATAGGTGTATATCTGGATTATGCTGTCGTGACAGCAGTCCTAATGGTAATGTTTATGTATCCAATAAAAAATGAATCACAATAGGGCTTGTTGTTACTAGCTTTTATCTCTGTGCTGTGGGTGTATCCAACCAGTTGTTATGAAGTTACAGAGCTATCTGGCTGCAGTGTTTTAGATGGACCACTATCCCCTTTCTAGCCAATTAAAAAAAAGGTTGAAATATTAAAAACTGATGATTGCTATAAGGAAGAAATTCAATAGCCAAACAATTTATGCTTGTATACAATGGGTTGGAACAGTTTACACTTTATAAACAGTGTAGCTGTTCTTAATAAAGTAACAACTGTTACAATGACGGTGACAAAAGGGAATTCTTACTGTAATAACTGACTGAAGTTTGCTGGTCATGATTTTCCAGTATTGGGACTTGTAATTCAAGATTGCAGATCATGATCTTTCTGTACTGTAGCTGTCATACATGTATGTGAGTAATGACTGAAGTTTGGTGGCCTTGATCTTCCAGTATTGGGACTCTGTCACCAGTGACTGAAGTTTGGTGGCCTTGATCTTCCAGTATTGTGACTCTGTCACCAGTGACTGAAGTTTGGTGGCCTTGATCTTCCAGTATTGGGACTCTGTCACCAGTGACTGAAGTTTGGTGGCCTTGATCTTCCAGTATTGGGACTCTGTCACCAGTGACTGAAGTTTGGTGGCCTTGATCTTCCAGTATTGTGACTCTGTCACCAGTGACTGAAGTTTGGTGGCCTTGATCTTCCAGTATTGTGACTCTGTCACCAGTGACTGAAGTTTGGTGGCCTTGATCTTCCAGTATTGTGACTCTGTCACCAGTGACTGAAGTTTGGTGGCCTTGATCTTCCAGTATTGTGACTCTGTCATCAGTGACTGAAGTTTGCTGGCCGCTGTCCTGGAATTTACCCTAAGAAATCGGGAATGTTCTGTGTGCCACCTTCAAACAGCATTTCCTGTTAGCTATGTCATAAAGCTGACAATGGTGGGCCATAATGAGAGGAAGAGGACTGACCCAGTGATAGATTGCTAATGACTTGCACTTAGCCTCATTAGACGTCAGTCCCATTAATTAACCAAGTGTCCCCATTACCAGCAAGTTGTGTATTTTCCATTAACAAATACTTCTTAAAATGAATTTTAATAAGGTACTGTTTCTGATTTTTTGAAAATCTCGGATTTCCAGATATTGATTTGGTTTGTAGGTGTGTCATGTTTTTTTTGCTTGTAAGTGATATTCTATAACATGTACAATTTAATAAAAAAGACATTGGAAACATTTTTATTTTCAAAAACTTTACATGAATAACAAATCAACAACCAAAGCATACATGTACATGTAGATATAATAAAGTAACGGGACTGCACACATACACGCAGCACAGTAGGACTATCACAGAGCTAGGAAAACACCTATACAGATATCATCTACGAAACTCAGAAGATATTCGGTACTTTCAAGCATTGCACACAAATAAATAAAAGAAAATAATATCTTAAATCAATAATGAATACAATGATCAAGCAAGGCAACAGTTCAGAAAATAGTTCATCTAGTATTCTATGGTCATTCTAAGTACCTGCACTTATCTTTGTGCAATTAAAGTTTTTGGAGTGTTAATATTCATCGATCTAATGACACAAATGTAAAGCATACACATTAATAAACACAATGTAGGTAGACGGCAATGACAACCCGGGCTGCAATATTTAATCTATATCTACAAGAGCCGCAGGTTAGCAGATCTACAAACTCTGAAGTTTGTTGTCTGTTTTATAGCAAAGAAATTTCCAGTGACAATGAACACCAGATGAAAGTGGCCATAAAAAATGTCACACCAAGTCCTATAGGTAAAAAAGTGCAGCTTTTAAATGGGTCAAGGTATGATGTCCCTAACTCTCATCATGGGATCTGAATGGACACATTTCTGCTCCATTATTTGATATATCTCCAAAAGTATTTATCATTATGATAAGAGATTAATTGCATGGGTATTTCTGATTGAGAAGGGTCTATATTTTGATCTCTTAAAAAAATCAATGATGTTGCTATATGACGTCTCTGATTAAGGTACACAATAAACACAGAAAACTATTAAGTTATAGTACGAAAACTGCATTTCAATTTAAAAGTTTTAAATTTAAATCTAATATATCAGTTCTATAGCATAACTATTACATCTTATAACCTAGATGTTCTGGTATATAGAAGAAGACCTGTGGGGTTTTTTTATTCAGCAAATTTTAGCTCGGATACAAAATGAATTCTTCCCCTACAGCTTGAAATTACATTGCAGTTTTCTTCTTTAAGAATGTTTGTAAGCATAAATTAAGCAAGACATTTTGAAACATGTACCATCAATATACGTACAGGTCTATGTTCCTGTAAACATACAGGGAAGGGTACAATAAATCAGATAGGAGACTAGAGGAGACTCCTCATGTTCCCAGGCCAGAGATCAATATGGTAGGCAATGGTTCACTGTATCACTCAATTTACACATGATCTGGCGAAATCATATAAATCCATTTCAAGGACTACGATCAGTCCAAATGGAGGCTGTCATATCAAGTACACCCAAACATGTCAAAATAGAAGAGTTATCAAGTATCAGTAAATTATCTTAAAATACTGGGGCAAGGAATGTAGAGAACCATATAAACATTCGCACATATACAAATACTTGCACACATTATAATAACACCCCCCTCCCCAATAAATTGATACATCTGGTGCCCTTGTTTTCAGAGCTCGATAAAAAACAAATAGTATTTAATTGGCTCCATTCTTATTGGGCATCACGCCCGTAAGACACAAATAGATAAACTTGTTGGCACAGAAATTTCATTAAGACATGAAAATGGTAACAAAAATTCTACAATAACACAGCAGTAATATGAATGTAAAAAATGTATACTATCACAGAAAAGTATGTAAAAAACACCATGAGGTTCCCCAAAAAAGTTCCAGCACATCTCCATAGAAATAGAAATATTTTACAGTGTATATCAATATTAAAATATAAAAGCATCAGCAGAATTGAACCCCTGAGGCTTTTTGATCCACCCCCATAATGCTGATCATCAGAATGAAGATTTTGACGTGGTATGTAGTAATAAATGAAGATCATATCACTCCATGCTGAGTGATATTCTGTAATCTAGCGCAGACATCAGGGTCAAATTGATAGGACTGAAAAAAACAACACAAAAAACGGCATTACAATCAGTCGTTAGAGAGGTCGGAGCAGCCTGATAGTGCTACACTTGGCATCTGTGTGCTGAGTAACATGTAATTGTAACAGACAGAAAAATGAAACTCTGTCATCAAACTGCAGCTCGTATTTCTTGATATTTAATATAATTTAACATTGATCTCTTTTTGCTGGTGACAAAACATTAAACTAAACGATACCAGGTCAATTTTATGACAGTCCTTCAGGTTGTTATATACAGACATAAACATCAAACAGGTCACTACCAGTATATATTTGATACGGTCAAACATCTGCTCCTATTTTTTACCATTTTTAGATAGCATAATACATGTATCAAAAGTAGATTTTCATTGTACATTCATTAGTAAATGCCTATCACGATAATCTCACTATTAACCATTAAAGTTTGTTTATCTTATATGTCACTAAAATTGGCAACTTTTACAATTTTTACAAACAAATGCAAAAAATTGCATTTTTTTCTTCATATTAATTTCCTCTTTTGAAGTATAGGGGGCATAGCTATAATTTTATTTTTAGCTGATCCCATACCATTTTTACATAAGTTTGATGTTCACAAACTTTGGTGATTCATGCGGAAAGCGAGTTTGCAGAAAAAATAAACATCCCACGTTTGCAGTAAATTTTTTCTGCAATGATCACTACCATCATAGCCCTCAAACTTTTTAGGAGTTTGATTTTTGGGGCCAAAAAAATGATTGCACTCTTTAGGAGTTAGATTTTGGGGCCAAAAAAAATGCTCGCACTCTTTAGGAGTATGATTTTTGGGGCAAAAAAAAAGCATAATAGTAATACTGCATGTAGTCCTTATAAATGTCTATTTCAATGAATTCATTATGTTCCAGGACTAAGACATCTCTTACATAACATGTGACCTTGGCTCAATGACCTTGATATTAATAAGATAATAACTAACATTATGTGGCAGTTTTGAATTACTCTGAGAAAGCTAAAACATATGTTTTATGTGGATATATAGAGTGCAGACTATCCGATTGATGTATCAAAAACAATGTATTTTTGTATAGCTAGCCTGAATTTATACCAAGAATTGAGACTGAACCAGTAATAAATTACCAGCAATTTTAAGAACTTGACACGGGCTGGCTTTTAATTAAGCTCTCATAGTGTTCCAATTTTAAACTATGTGTAAAATTCTGATGCTTCAACTGTCACTACATTCATTTAAGCTTCATAAATAAAGTAAATTTATGCACACACAGAGAGCCATTTCCTGGTCCTATTTATGCAGACAAGTTTATATCTATCATAAAGTGAGTCAGCAGATACTGAAAGTATATAATGTATATACTATTGTGTAATCATTGTTTGGCATATGAATGTATAGACTGAGCTTTACCGAGCTTTGTCAATTAAACCATAAATTGGGACATTAATCTGGGGACTCGCAGTTACAACATAATGGATGCATTATCCCACTCTGATGTCTCGAGCAACATTGACTGATGCAAGTCCCCCAAACCTTAAAGACTTCATGAGGCTGTGTCATGTATTGCATGGTACAAATTAATTCATTATTCAAAAGAGAAAAAAATATACATCAAAACAGAGTACAGGTATTTACATGTCACAAACTTATTTGCAAACAAGAACATTTGATGTTAAACTTGACATTACACAAATCAGTGGCGTGGTCTTCTAGTGCAAGTTGCTTTCAGCAATTAATTAACATAATATATAGTCAGGTACTTCAGCAGTTCAAGATATATCTGCAAACACATTCAAAGAGAGCCAGGCAGCGGAGTGGTAGGGGACTGTGACAGTTCAAGATTTAGTATGCAGCAATAAAATTGAAATTATTGTTTGCTTATCAAACCTTTTGCATACAAATGAAAGGAATTCCAGATCAGGAACTTAATTGTCATTAACTTCTATCACTTTTGAATTGAAATAATTAATAGTTAACCTACAGGTAAAGAACCTATAATTAAACGGCTATCAGAAAGAATCAGCAATGGCTATGATCTGCAGGCTTCTATCAACCTTAACTTGTGACCTTGAGAAAAATTTCCACTGATGTCAAGAAGATATATAGTCGGGACTGCCGACAGAGAAGCTAGCTGACATTCAAGTTGTAACCACACCCTGGCACACTTCATTGTTATGAAACTACTATCTTCCATATAAAGACTTTTTTTTCTGTTATGAAACTACTGACTTCAATATAGACTTCCTCCTTTATTACAATGCCAAAATATATAATATACCGGTCTTTCCCCTGGCATGAAAAAAGTATAATTTTTGGGGTTAAACCTATTATGTTCATTAGCATGTAGCTAGTCGATTAGTTTTTTCTCAGGTATTATTAATTCATTCAAATAACAATTCTTAAACTTGTGAAAACTAGCCATGCCACAGTATTTAATATATTTACATCTGCAACTGCATGAGTACCCCTATATGTATTTCCTCTTATATATTTACATAAAAATTAAAATGTATTCATGTGTACAATATAGCACCAATAGGGCATGTCTTACTATACCGGTAAATACATCTGGTTAAAGCAGGTTATAATCAGTAAGTCAATTGCATAAAGACCAAATATGGAGAAAAGTCAAAGGTCATATGATTACTAGCTCTTACATCTAAGTAACAAACGGTATGATCAATAAAATGACATTTTAGGTCCATTTTACTCACTTAATTTGAATAATTTAAAGAGATGCATGTATATTTATACAATAAAATGCTTTCTCTTTTTTCATTGCATTTAACCAGATGAAACAGATAATGGACCACCTGGGAACTACAGTGCCTCCCAAAGTAAAAAAAAACTGCAATTTACAGTGCACAAAAAATTGCGCTAGTTGTAAAATGATTAATCTTATTTCCGAACAATTTCTGTACAAGTGTTAGATTAAAAAAAAAAATCCCTCAAACGTTTTACTGCAGATATCGTCACTTTACTTGTACAGAGACAATATCAGTAGGAAATTGTATGAAGAATTTAATGGTTCTAATTTTTTCCACAGAATTTTTGAGTTAAAATAAGCTTAATTTCTCCAAAGCAAGGGCAGATTTTTGTGCACCGTAAATTGCGGTCGTCCATCCAGATTTTTTCAGATCAGGAGCTACAGATCGACCTGCAGCTATGTACGATCAGTGAAATCACACTGCAGAGCAATGCAAGAGCAATAACCCTGATAGGCTGCTGCTTATGATAAGTGCATCAATAGCAGTGTTTTCATGCTATCACCTCAGTAAATATTTCCAGGTAAGTAATTCATCAAATAAAATTCTGACAACAATTACATATAAGAAATAATTGTGAATCAGTCCTGAACAAGGACATTGAGGGTTACCATGGTTACCTTAGAGTAGTAGCGTTTGGCCTCAGCCTCGTTTCTCCTGACACCATGACCCTCCTGAAGGCACCTGGCATAGTAAAAACAGCCCATGGAAATCCCCTTGGCGATGTAGCTCGGCAAACACCCAGTCTCCTCTGCAAGGCGCTCCACATCCGAGAACTGGGCAACCCTGTGAAACAAACAAGGTTGTATAGGATTATTTGTTGTATTTATCATAAACTACAGCAGAAAATTCAAACAGGGATGAATAAGTGTTTATCATATTCATGGGTTTCTTTAAGATTCTGAGGATTAAAAGATCTCATGGCAAATTATTGCTTACTTTAAAATCATGATGTCTAAATATCAGAGAAATGTTGTACATCAATTCATGTATAGCTATACAAGTAATTTACCTAGCAGCCAGATCTGCGGCCTTGGTGTAGAGCTTCCTCCTGTAATAGTTGGCCACAAGGTTACCCATGGCGTACACATTGCCCCGGTCGGAGGCTTCCTTTAGGCAGACATAGGCGTTGTCTGCATCCTGCTTCACTCCTATACCGTACTCATACATTACACCTAAAGCACCTGCAAAGATATAATTTGTGTGTAAATCTCGAAGTAAATGTTGAATTAGTTGATAGTTATATAACCTCTGAAATAGATTTTTGTTCCAGTATAGGTAAAGGTAGGTACAGAAATTTTTGTTTCAGCATAGGTAAAGGTAGGTATAGCAGAATCCCAAACCTTATGCTGCATATTTCTATTTTCATTCCTTCCAGAGTATTATACAAACAAATTTCACCCTATAATCTTCATTATAAATGCAGCAAAATGCTTTCAACAAATGAAATGTATATAGAGAATTTAATCAGTCTTAGAGAGATAGAAATGATCTGAATACACATAGCTAACAGAAGTGTCTAACCTTGGGATTCTAAACTTCCATTCCCAGTGGCCTCGCTGTGCCAAAAGAAAGCTTTTTTGAGATCCAGACTGTCGTTCTGTCGAGAATAGAACATGCCGAGAGTTGTCTGTGCAGCTATGCTGGCTGAAGGGTTACCATCATCAGCGGCCAAAAGCCAGTACCTACAGAGTCAATCCGAAAACTTAACAGCAATCAAAGTTGAAACAATAAAAATCAGACCAAAATCCTGTCCACCCTCCCAATTACCAAAGAACAAAAATTAAGCAATGCAATGGCACAGGACAAAATCCTGAGATAAAATAATGATATGAACAGTTCAACCCCCTACCCTTTCTTTTATCACACAGTAAGACAAACAAAATTAAAGGGTCATCCAAGTATTTGATTAATGTTTCAATTAACATTAAGGAGCAAATTGCAATTACTTTATTACAAAAGAAGAAGTCATAGACTCTTTCCAATACATCAAAGTAAAAAACATTTAAAAGTACATGTTTAATAACAAAAACTGTTGCCTTTAGGAATCAGGGACAGACTAAGTGCTGTAAATGAATGGACAACATTTACCTCAGAGCCTCCTCATCGGACTGTTTGACACCAAATCCCTGGAAGTAGGCTCTCCCAATATTAAACAGAGCTGGATACTTCAGGTGTTTTGCTTGCTTGGATTCTGAGTTGGCTATCTTTTTTAAATATTCAACGGCAAGTTTCTGCAAGAAGAGAGAGAAAATTACACAGTAATTGCATTTAATTATTTTAACAGTAGATGAGTTTATCACCTTTAATTCTTTTTTATTAAAACATTCATTTTTTAATCTAAATTGATAACAGCTGACCTCATCTTGCTTGCCTCCCTGGCCGTCGTATAACATACAGGACAACATATACATAGACTGGAAATCAAAGTCCTTGGAACGCTCAAAATATATTCTGGCCTTCTCAAAGAAATTCTGAAACATCAACGGTTCATCTCTTTCACTTTAAATAAGAGTATCATGATGTAGGAAAATAAATGCACATTGCTTTTAATAGTATGTTTACTTCTTGAAATACACGTACATCCAATTTATCTGTAATCATTTGCAAACCTGAGTTTCTTTTTCACCAATTTATAAGCTTTGGTCTCACTGATTTCCTTTGAATATGTACTTGTTTTTAATCTGTTTTTTTTATGCACATACAAATTCATTTGCTTACAAAGGTAAAAGGATAATATACCAGGGTAATACATAGACATTTTAGTGCAATGCAATACTCATGCAGTGCAGTAGATTTCCATTCATACTTGTTCATGATAGAATAGCCCCAGTTGGAAGTATGCACGTTTCTCTCCATTTTTTATTCTCTCTAACAGAATGCTCTCTACTTTCTCCATGAGTTCTTCCTCTGTGAGGGAGCCATAGCCGGGCAATTCCTTTGTCTCCTGTGCGATGTCATTAAGGATGCTCTTCTCTTTTGTAAAGGGAACCTTCTCTTGTGGAATATCCTTTGACAACTCCATCTTGAGAAGAAAACCTGATATCAGAAAGATATATGAAAATAAAAAATCCAAGCAAAACCTCAAAAGATTCATTTAAATAAAAGCTGTAACCATTTTTCATTTAAATTTTCTAAGAAAAAATACTGCATAAATTGAAAAGTCAATGATGGCTTGGCGAAAATGTGCCACAAACCAAACCCTTTCCTACGTGTTGCGCCATATATATGCTGCTGTCATTACACTAAATGATTCTAAATATTATGCACGATCACGATACAGAGCAACGAGAAAATTCGAGTTATCTATTTGTATCGTGTTTTCGGGTTGAGATAAAAGTAATGTTTGTTCCAAATTGAATAAACCTACTTCGATAGCCTAGTTCTTCATCATAGTGTGCAATCTGATATAAAATATTCATTAAAATGAAAGATTTTCTCTTTTTTCTTACCCTAACAACAAGTCCAAGACCCAAACAATACCAAGACGTGCGTAATATTTAAAACCAGAAAATGTTCCGGGTAACAAAAGAATTCCCGGAGCAAACAGTACCTTTCCTCTTCTGGTTTGGAAGTAAGTTATCCAAGTTTTCACGCATTTTTATGATTTAAGATGTTTATGTATAAAAATATCTTTGTGTTGTAGCGCTATGGGGAAATCCTATATAATTTCTTTTTAATTTAATTTCAATTTTACTGGATTCTGATTCTCTCTCTCTCTCTCATATTTTTTACTTGAATGAAAAATATGAGAGAGAGAGAGAGAGAGAGAGAGAGAGAGAGAGAGAGAGAGTTCCTTCACATTTATAATATAAAGGATTTTTTTATATGCTGTGTTTAGATGATGTTACATCAAAATCTTCTTTCTTTTTTTTGATACAGGTAATAAGCGGTTAAAATAATTGTATAAGGCTCCGTGCGCAAGTTCTGAACAAAACGCTCATGAATTTCTTTTCCTGAGAAGTATTTTAAAAAACACCAATATTAACAGTATAACTCTCTAAATTCAAGACTTTACATCACGAATGTACTCAGGGTACTAGCTATTAAGAATGGCCAATTTCATCAATACCCATTATTTCCGAGTCGTAGAACTTCTGAAAGGTGTACAGAGATTTCCCCGGGCATCGACGCGCAGTTAGGGTGCCAGTAATCGGCGGGTAGCTACAGGTAGTCGGTGGCATTAGCAGGGTGATAATTGTTTACCTGAATAGACCAATAAACAATTGTGTGTGTGGATAATAAACAGAGTTTGACTCGGGGCAGGCGAATTTAATCCACCAACAATTATGTAACACTCACGATGTCCCTATATAATACCTGATACACCTGTCAAGCCAGTTTGAGTTTTAACTCAGCTTGGTCCAATTCAATAAAAAAAACCTTGTTCAAATCAATAGTGACCGTTGATGGACGCACACATCAAGTTGAGGTTAGTGTTTAAATGTCGTACATGTTTTCTAATTAAGTGTACAATTTATGTTGCTGTATTTAAATATTCATACCAATGCAAGACCATGTGCACAGACGGTGTGAAATTTTAACTACGTTTAAATAACCTTTAATTTTAAAAATTTAAAGTTAAACTGTTATGAAACTGTTGGTTTACAACATTAAACATTGAAGCTGGTCTATGAAGAATTTTTCTAACGCTTACAAAGGGAAAAGAAAAATGTTTGTATATCTGTTTATTGTAAATGTATAAATAGTTTTATCTTCTCGATATGCCTGTAATTATTTTCAGAGATTAATAAAAATAAATCTACAGTCTTTTCATGGGACACTTTCTTATTCAAGTGCAATGAAAATTAAAAAAAAAAAAAAATCCAAAATGTAATATTTTTCGATATTAGTCAAATTTTAAAAGGGGGGCAAATTATGTAGATTTAAAAAGTGAAGGGGGAATGTTGGACAAAAAATTATAAAATTTTCTTATTAAAATTATGAAAAAGGAATGGCCAGCTTTAGTATTCTATTTGAATGAATAATCATTTTATTAACAAGCAATGGCCAGTATAAACAGAGTTATTGGCCTTGAAACTTTGCTACATGTATGTATCAAGTTGTGGGCCTTTGCTACTTAGCTATCTTCATGACAGTATTGAGATAATTTACAGAACATGTATGTATATATAATATCTAATGACTTAAACTTTATTTAGTTGACTGTAATACTTTTAGAAGATTTATCAATTTTGGTAATTCAGAACTTCAAATATTCAATAAAGGTGAATGGGTTTTAATTGAGGCCATGTGTACAGGGGCATGATGATATATTCATCATACAATAGGGTGTTTTTTGTGTCTTCAAATGACTTAATCACTCATTCTTATTCAAACTGCATTGAATTAAAATTGTTTATTAAATTTTTATAACGGAGGTATTGAAGCTGAAGTAAATGAAATATGAAGTATATACTACACTGGTACAACACTCTCAGACTGGTACATGTAATACATGTATAAGCATATTTGGTGCATGATGTAATGACCAAAAAGCATATGTATAAGTATATTTGGTGATTTAATGACCAAAGTTTGATTTGATTTCAAAAGCTGACTCATTCCTGCATTATGTTTCCTTTAAAACTACAAGACTTTACTTAGAAATATCATATGCATTCAGTTCTACCGGTACATTTATATACTTGCAAAATTGATAATTTATTGGGGGTGACCAGTGACTTGCAATAACTCAAAAAAATCAACAGGTCAAACATTAAAAATGAAATAATTTCTTTGGTGTATTATGTACAGGCTATGAAGGTTGTAAGCACTGCAAAGATGTACATAACCTGTTTTGATGGGTTATGTAATGGTAAAAATTATCATTAGATTATTGATTAGTTAACAAACATTGGAACCACTAAAGAAAGCACTTTACTTGCGTGCCAGTCCAGTTCTCACTGAGTACCATTTCTCGCCAGTGCATTGTTACATCACTGTCATTTATAATTTTATGTGTTGATAAAATGACGTAACAATGCACTGGCAAGAAATGGTACTTGGCGAGAACTGGTCGCATGCCAGTATAGTTTACATGTGACTAGCGTCCTTACTGAAACATTCTTCAATTTCAATGTAATTACCGGGTATACATATGTCAATTTCCAAAGATTATACTGAAAATATATTTTGAAATAGAATTATTAAGCAGATTTTTTTCTGTACAAGTTGATATAATGCCACGCTTGTTTAATCTGTAGGAATGGATGACACAGGAAACAGCTCTGTTCTCGACACGTCAGAGGGGGCGCTAGTGGTGGACCTATCTCACTGTACGGATGACTCGCAGCTTGCTGATACCTCGAGATGTACTCTGGAGGACTCGAAGCTTACCGAGACACACCCTGCCGTTGCCTCTGAGGAGAGGAATGATCCTGGAGGTGTCACCTTCACCTCTGAGGACCTACCTCAGAAAACCGAGACAAATCCTTGTGAGAAGTCTGCGTGTACTAACAGTGACTCTCGTGGAACCGAAGGAGTGAAAGAAAAATCTAACCATGATACAGACCCCAAGGAGGAGGCAGCGACTCACAGGAAGTTAGATGAGGCCCATACTTACACTAAGTTCACGCCTCAGAAAGCTATGAAGGCTGTGCTACAGAGAGGTACAGAAGAGCCCCAGAGGAGTAAATACACCCCACAGAAGGTCGACCACAGACTGGCCCAGCTGGCAGTCAATGCTTACGTATCCCCCTCCAATAGAGGGGGCTCCCCAGAGACTGACAGAGGGGATCCAATGGACAAGGAACAGTCCACTGCTGGACGGAACATTAAGGCAGATAAATCTTATCTGGAAACATCACATGCTGGACGGAACATTAAGGCAGATAAATCTTATCTGGAAACATCCCATTCTGCAGTACCTTCTGCCCCTCCAAATACCTTTCACGGAAGGAGCAGAGTTCTTACTACAAACCAAAACTGGATTCATCCCCATGTTCAAATCCAACAAGAATTGAACAGTAATTTACAAAAAACCACAGAACCAGACATTGACCATTCTACTGGGGAACATCCATCTTCATCAGAAGTTGCACAACCTACAAATACCTCTTATGCTATGAATCCTCTGTCGAACAGACAAGAACCAACACCAGCAAACATGGTACAAGAGAAGCAGAAGATTCCCTCTCAAGCAGATCTGTATTCTCAGGAGATGTCTCGTTTATATTCTAACATGAAGCAGAAAGAGAATACTTTGGGACTGGATGGAAGAGGTCCACCTGAGGAAGATGAGGAGGAGGAAGAAATGGAGGACATGAATGAGACATGTGACCAGAGTGACCTCAGTAAAATGGAGGATGAGATGGAGACCAGTCAAGTAGAGGAGAGAGAACCAGTCCAACTCCAGACAACAGATGTTCATTGTGCTGCCTGTAACAATTGGTTTATGAATATGAACTCCTACACCCTTCACATGCCTAGACATGCTCAGATGGGCTCCCCTTTGTTAGGATTAAAGTGTGAAATCTGTAAGAAATCATATCTGTATGAATTGGAATTCAAAGCTCATGTACAAGCCCACTTAGAGAGGCAGAAAGTTTACAAGTGCCGTGTTTGCTTGAAGCCTTTCCATGAAAAATCGGAGCTTCAGCGTCACGCAAAAATTCACCAAGACAAGAAAGAATTTTCCTGCCAGTTTTGTGGTAAGGAGTTCCATTACACCTTTAACCTCAAGAAACACCTGAGAACTCACACAGGTGAGAAACCATATACCTGTGTTTTGTGTGAACTCAAGTTCACCCATAAGAACAGCCTGAACCGCCACATGAGCGTGCACACTGACGACAACAAGGTTGAGTGCTGTGTGTGTGACCGGGTGTGTCCCGATCGGTGGACCCTTCAGAAACACCTCGCCTCTCATCAGATCCTCCACTGCCCTCAATGTGAACAGTACTTCACCAACAGCAGAGAACTGCAGGAGCATCGGAAATCTCACAAAGAAACAGAAAACTCTGCCCCTGAAGTACTCCAGGTGCACAGCACTAACCAGGCCAAGCCCTCAGACATTGCCATAGATGGTTCAGAAAACGTGAAACTGTCAGACCTTCCTCAGAAACCAAAAGCGAAGCGTAACAGAAGATCTGCTGAAACACAGTGTGAAATCTGTCGAAAAGTTTTCAAAAATCCGGGAAATTATTACCGACACTTACAATCCAAAGAGGGAATGCCGATTCAGACGTGTGACTTGTGTGGGCACCAGTTCCACGACGTTTACGATCTATTGAAGCACACACGCCAGGTTCACTCACAGACTGTAGACACAAAGGGCTACAGCTGTCGTATATGTGGGCAGAGCTTCACAGACCTAGCCCTACTGACGGAACACATGTCTGAGCATCTACAGAAAATGAAGAAATCAGGCTCAGCTTTACCCAGACCCCAGCCCATCAAGCAGGAGGAGCCTCTCCCTCACTTTTGCTCTGTTTGTGGTGAACAGTTCCTCAATGTGACGCTGCTGGAGCTCCACATGATGGAGCACTCCTCCTCCCATGGAGCAGTCAATGTTCTAGATCTCTCAAAAACCAAGGATTCTGCCAGTCAGCCTCCTCCAAGAAAGCGTCTGAAGCTCGAGTCTGTAGAAACAGCCGAGTCACATGAATATTACGACAGTGACAAGGAAAATGAACCTCTCAATCTCTCCAAGAAGACATACTCTCCGAGGGCAAAGCCAAAGATTCTGGGAGTTCACCAGCCCAGGGGTCACTCCTCTCTCTCCAGCGTCAGTAATGTGCCTCCTGTCACAAGTCACATGTCTTCTCATCTCAGCCACAAATTTCTAGCCGGTTCAGATTCTAGCCCTGTCGGATTAGATTTATCATGCAGATCAAAGGTGTCTGAAGCACATCAGAATATTGCTGCTGATGACCAAACACAGAACAAAAATGAATCTAGCAATGCCTCTGATCATTTTCTGCAGAAGTCTGCAACGGAAGATAGTACTGAGACAACAGACAGAGAGAAAACTGAGGTTGGTCCTGAGGATGGGATTGTACCACTGAAATCCTCACCGGAGGGGACCAGTGTTACCATGGACACAACTCATGATGATTCTCCAGATGAGAACTCTAACCTAACAGACAGAAGTGATCACCTTGAACAAGTGCCTGACCTTGGCAGTAGAACAGTTTCCCCTTCGTCCTTGACCTGTGAGTATTGTACAAAGACCTTCAGCGACCCGGTGACCTTGAACAGACACCTGTCCTCCCACTATAAGGAGTGGGCCTTCTACTGTAACTACTGCAACACCATGTTTACGGAGGAGGTCAGCTACAGGGCTCACACCCCCACCCACCCCTCACACACCCCTTATATGTGTAATGTGTGTAGCACCCATTTCTCGGACAGAATCAGCCTCGGGGCCCATCTCTCCCAAGCTCATCCCCAGGAGAAACCGTTCCAGTGTGGTGTTTGCCAGAGGAGGTTCCCAGTGAAATCCTACCTCGGGTCTCATTGCAGGACACACCTGACAGAGCGCCCATTCAAGTGTAACATCTGTGAGAGGACCTTTGTCCACAACTTTAATCTAACCAAACACATGAGGACACATACTGGAGAGAAGCCCTACACATGTGCTTGGTGTGACAGAAAATTTAGCCAAAAGAACAGCTTGAATAGGTAAATAGTTTTATTGAGACTTAAATATGTGTTGTTAAAAATGTGTTGGAAAATCTAAATGTTCTTATATTTGCTACATTGTTTAATGAATTTCTAAAATGTTGTAGGCATGAGAAAATCCACATGCGAGAAACGCCCTCCAAAGGAGCTCTACAGCCTTCTTCTGGAGGTGGTCAGCTGTTCAGCCCAGGGCCGGGACAGGAGGAACCCCAGCATGGTAGGACCACACCCTACAAATCAGAGAGATCCACCCCCAGCACTATCAGTAGTCCTCACCCGACCACCCCCCAGAGTCAGCACCAGAACCGGTCAGTTCAACGCTCCAGGAACAGCTCTGCCAGCTCCACTGGTACCCACAGGTCTACCCCAGAACCAACCTCACAGGACAGGTACCCCGCCCCTGAGGTCCTACAACATATGTACATGCAACAGATGGCTATGATGCAGCATATGGCTCAGCAGCAGCATGGGGGCAGCATGAACTTGATGCAGAGCCCCTACATGGTGGCAGCATACATGCAGCAGATGCACATGATGCAGCAGATGGCGGGCCAAGATCCCAGCATGATGTCCTATCCCCCAGCAGCAATGGAGTCCATGATGTCCTCTTATGCCAAGTCCATGGAGGAATACAATAAAAATCTCGAGCAACAGACCAGGAAAGACCCCAGCCATTTCCCAGGCGGTCATGGTAAAGGGGTGTAACTCTCAAGTTGATGGGATCTAGTGTCACTTGGATAAAGAAACTTCTACAGACAGTAAAGTGAATTCATTAAACTTCACATACAGGGGACAGCTGAGAAATCTGCCAGAAACTTTGGTGTTTTCTTGTTCTGAGTTTAAATTAGGATAATCATTTCAGTTGATTTCAGTTGATTTTACAATGTGTTGATTAAAACTCTAAAATATGATTATCAAAGTATGAACATGGTTGGTCAATAAATTGTAGTTTGTTAAAATCTCAATTTTTTGTTAATTAATTAAGAGAAGTTTACACAAGAAGTGCATTTCCTTCAATGCTGATGTATTGTGCAATCCAGAATTAAATTTCCATGGATTTTAATCCCTTGAAATTTTGGTACTTATAAAAATTACCGGTATTAAGAAAGTTGTCTCCCTTTTGAATTGATTCTAAAATTTAATCATTTTCAAAAATATCTAAATGCAAGTACAGGTAATCAATATATGGTCTTCATTGGATTGTGTGCAATACTTTTTTTATGCTTTCAATTCCTGAAATCAGACGTATTCTAAAATGATAAATGTCTAGCTGTACACCTGAATTACATATACATGTATCAAGTTTTAAAATAATTAATGGAATACATTTTATAGTGGGGAGTACAATTGATGTAACTTACAAGAGTAGTTCAGTATAGTGCTTGATAGTCCAATTCACAGTTATGAATACTTATTCTTAAGACTTTTTTTTGCAGCATCTATTGTAAAGAAAAATCATCAGATTTTTTACAGTAGCCTGTTCCCAAAGAAATTCCTCTCAATTACAAGTATCTTGATCAAAACAAAATACATATATTTGGGGATGTATACTTCTTTTTGGGGGGATTAGAATAAAATTTTGTTTCAAACAAAAGAGTTAGAGTTCACAGTAGAAGACCCAGGAGAGAAATTTCAATTTTTCCCTTTTATCTTTGCTAGCCAAGGATTTTTTATATACGGTCCATGGTTCCTCACAAATGAAGAGTAACATTATTCCCTTGTTTCCACATAGGGGCACAACTCAATTCACATTTCACAATGTTTGGAAAGATTCTCTGTCTTTATATAAGAGGCTTAGAAATAAGAAAAAACAAACCCAAAACCCAAATATCTTTAAATCTTCATAAATCTACAATATAGTAATTTGAATAGCCCGCCATCATATTGACAAAGGGGGCTAACTCCAACCACCTGCTGTTCTTAGCAACGTGTAAACCATAACAGGGCAAATCACAATGCGTATTAATTCGCAAATTCGCAAAAATCGGAATCAAGAGTTTTAATTGCTTTACAATCAGAGAGAATAATCTTTTTTATAGTTTGAAGATATTGAATTGATCAAAATTATATTATATTATTTCATATATCTATTAAGTAAACAAATATGGAACTATATTGATCCACAAGAGAGAGTAAAGCGGTTCGTCAAAATGGCGACCAGTGCCAAAACTCCGTTTAGCCATTATCAAAATGGAAAGTATGGCACTCTACCTGGGAATCCGGGTAATAATTCAGAGGTTACGCAGGACATGCATCTCAAGATGTCAAAGAAAATAGCACAGCTCACAAAAGTAAGTGTTACGAGCGTTATGTTTGACAAAGTCACGGTGACAGTTAGGGATCGGGTGACGTAGGAAAATAACAGTGTAGACATACTGCGTGACAATTGTATTACATTTTACAGCTGTTTTACAAAAACAGAAAGGTTTGATTAAAGACTTATTGTCACCTTCTTTCACTTTATGTATGAGAAATGTCCTCTGGTTGTCGGTGCGAATGTCCTCTATACCAGCGATACCAATTTATTTGTGCATATATTGCATTAGGCTTTCTAAACACTAGACAATATTATACACTGTCAATACATAGAGCCTGTGGGGCTTAATTAAATCTTTTTCCGTGAATGCAGTTAAAACAAGAATGAATGTACATGAAGTTGCATGCAGCAAGATTTTTTTAATTTCATTTAAGTTAATATAATGTGACAGTAATAATGATAATTTCCATACAGGTCTCAAATTTTATGAAATAGATGTCATTGAGTACTTTAATATAATCCTTTTTAGGTCATTTATGCACTGAACACAAAGAATGATGAACATGAAGCAGTTGTCCAGACTTTAAAAGAGCAGCATGAAGAACAGATACAGCAATTGTTGTCAGAGACAAGAGAGAAAATCCTCAAAATCAAACAGAAAATTGACAATGACAGTGACCACAAACACACGATTTCGAACCTACAGAACTGTGTGGCAGAGCATGAGAAACACAAAAAGGAGGCCCTCAGTAAGTTTGAGGGCTACAAGAGACAGGCAGAGGAGCGTGAGAATAAACTCAAAACCGAACATTCGCAGAAATACCTGGAACTATCGCAGGAGGTCTTGGCAGCAAAACGGCATTTCGAGGAACAGTTGTCCAAGTTTGAGTTGTGGCGAAAAGAAGCAGATTCAGAGAAGGAGAAAGCTTTGGAAGAACAGAAACAAATCCACACCAAAGAAATGGATGAACTTCGTGATTTCTTCCGATCCCAAAACAACGACTGGTTGAACGAATGTGCTAAAATAGAGGATAAATACAAGGCGGAACTGGAGGGACTGAGGGCCCAGAGTGAGACACTGAACAGTGAGAAACAGAAACTGACAGAAGACTATGAATCCAAACTTGCCAAAGCCAAGGCCTTCTATGAGAAGGAGTTGGAAGTGTTACGAAACGCCAAGGATAGTTCAGTGGAGGACGTCGTTAACAGATACAAACAAGAGCAAGAGAAACTCAAGAAAGACTTCCTGTCCCAGCAGAAGGAGCTTAAGTTACAGATAGAGCGCCTAGTCAACGAGTTGTCTGTCAGCGAGGAAAACACCGACAAACTCAGGAAGGAGCTGGACAGTCTAAGAGACAGCATGAAAGACAAAGACGCCACCTCATCGGGGCTCTTCCAACAGGTGTGTCCATTGTTCTTATGGTTTGTTGATCAAAATCAGGGCTTGCTTTGTTAAGATTCAGGGTGGGTTTTACAAAGGAACATAAAACTTTCGACGAAAATTATTTTTTTCATAAATGACATAAATTAAAAAAAAATTCACAACAGATACAAATAGAATATGATAACAGATGTTGAAAAAAGTTGAGAATAAATAATTTTCAATCTATTCTATGCTAAAGGAGATCATTACATTTGAATGTATAGATATTTATAACTTTATCCTAAGTGTTTTTGTAAATCAACCCCCCCCCCCCATGATTTTGTCTTAGTATAGTACAGCTACAATATGTGTGGGTGTGATCAACTTTTACAGCATGTTTTGATAGCATTGTGATGATCTTGTGATATCATTGTACAGCTACAACAAGTGCGTGTGGAGGCGGCGGACGCCAGTAAGAGACTGAAGGAGCTACAGTCAGAGCTGGTGGCGACTAAGGAGCGGTGCAGTCAGCAGGCGGAGGACCTCAACAGGAAGTCAGGTATGGTTTAAGGCAACATGCTGTAATGTGTTATGTGTAGCTAATGTACAAGATCGTAAACTCAGGCATTGGAGTTCAGTAAACTAAACTTAGGTGTTATTTATCATTTGTAAGACTATATATCTGTCATCAAAATCTGTTTTCAAAACAAATATCATCTCCCTCATGCTATTCATCTTTTTTGTAGTTCACATTGGACAACTGGAAGGAACCGTTGTCCAGAAGACGTCTAAGATTAAAGAACTGGAGGACGAGATCAGGAAACTAAAGGACCGCTTGTCATGGCTGGAGTCGGAGCGGAAGTCCCTGGAGAACCAGAAAGAGTCCCTTTCAGAGAGTCAGCAGTCTCAGCTTAAGTCACTTGAAAGGGTAGGTCATGAGGTCAAAGGTCAAACAGTGTCCACACATCAAGGTGTTGTATAAGGTTGTAAAATCCTTAATTTATCCTTTTGCTTGAAAATATAACTCATTTAATAGAATGTACATCATAGTTCAGTTTTTGGAGCATTGTTAAATCCTCAATATATATTTTTACTTTAAAAGATTTTTTTTTTATATAAAATGCATATGATTTTTTAGTCTTTGGAGGATCTGTCGATTGAAAAGCAGACAATGATGACTCGGCTAGAGAAAGAGATTCAGTCGCTAAAGGAGAAGTCGGCGACCAGAGAGAGGGAGCTGACAGAGCAGCACACCAGCCAGGTACAGCAGCTCAACCAGGCCCACTCCCAGAGTCTTGAGATGACCAAGAAGAAGGCGGACGATCAGCTGACGCAGACCAAGGAGGTAGGTAGCATTGAGGGGTGGAGAGACAGGGTCGGCAAAAAAAGTGGGAAATACTCATAGTGTCCAGGACAGTGCGAAATAATGGTATGTCTTGGGAGTTATTTTTGTTTTCCCGGGAAATAAAGTATGACAACATACTTCAAACTTTTCATCATATCTGTTAAGATGTGGAGAGTAGTACACCGGGGACCTCACAGATTATAGGGGGAATAGAAATCCATCCGATAATAAAATGGAGAAGTTTTAATATATTCTCAGTACAACATTTATTTACTAATTTCAGGAAATGCTGAAGAAGTACCATGAAGATGTTGAGAGATTGAACAAGGACAAATCTTCATTGCTGGATGAGTTTGAGAGAACTAAGCAAGAGTTACACAACAAGCTGGCAGCCGCTGAAGCAGAGGTGGGTGTCTAAATGTGTCAGTTATTTCAACAAGAGTTCAGAAGTGGGTGTCTAAATGTGTCAATTATCTCAACAAGAATTCAGAAGTGGGTGTCTAAATGTGTCAATTATCTCAACAAGAGTTCAGCAGATCATTTTGGATCTGATTATCTGATGTAAAAGAGAAGACTGATTTGTGAAACAATGTAGATAAGGAATTTACACATCAAATACTTCCGTGTTTAACCATTTTGGGCTTTTTTTTTTTACATATCCAGATCAATGTACTGTGGAATCATGAAAATTTGTGGCTCAATTTTCTTAAATTTTGTGGGTACTCCTCACCCGCAAATGAGCATTTTCAATAAGTTTTAAAACTTGTCTTATTTTGTAAGTTGACAAAACTTGGCCCATACACATTTGAAGATTCCATAGCATGTGAGAAGAATTTTATTTGGGCTCTTAAAAAAATTCAAGATAAGAAAAAATTAAATCTTTAATTCTGGTATATGTACACACTTTTAAGAAACAAACTGCAGATGCATATAATAGATCAAATATAACCAGATAAGATGTGATAGAATGAAGAAATTCCATTAAATCTAACCCCCAGATGTTAAGATGATATGGTATATCAACAGGTTCAGCGACTGGAGAGAATTGTCAAGGACAGCGAGAGCGGTCTGGGATCCGCCTCGAGCCAGATCAACAGCTTAAAGGATGCCTCTCATCGCCTCAAGTCCGAACTTGAGAAAACCAGAGAGGAGCTCCGAACATCCAAAACCAACGCTGCAAATCTTAAGGTGAGTAGTTCTGTAGATATTAATTGTGTAAAAATATGGAAGGAGTGAATCCACAAAACATATGAAATTTTTACAGTGTAAAAAAAAGGAATGACCCCAAAAACTCACCAAAAGAATATTCTCAAATCTGAATATATGAAACTTGTTTGAAATAATGAGATGAGTGAGATGTTTGTGTGTTAATTGTTTACAGGTGGAGTTGGACAAATTACAGAACCTGTATGATGCTAAGATGATAGAAGCCCAGGCAGAGCTCAAAACTAAACTGGAGAAATTGTCTGTGGACTTGGAATCCAAGTGGTCCGAAACTCTCAAGTAAGTGAGATTTTTCATGTGGTAGAGCAATGACATTATTCATGTGGTAGATCAGTTAGAAAGTGTCAAGACAATCTTAATGTCAAAAGAAATCTATGCATTGCCACTAGATAGACCTGAATTCTATTGTCATGGTTGCCTATTTTGGACAAGTGTAATGTTTGTCAATATGAGCTGTGACCAAAGAACTCCAATGCTCTTTACTTAGTGTGGTCAGTTTTGCTTGCTGGCTAGTGAGTATAGCAAGGTTGTGTGTTTGTTTACGACAGGAAGGAGACGATGGAATTGAGGCGAGATCTGACTCACCAGAAGGAGGAGGAGAAGAAGGCGGCCCTTCAGCAGCTGTCACGCCTCAAAGACGAGGAGGTTGCTGCCTCAAAAAGAGGCTGGGAAAACATCGTCAATGAGCTACAGAGACAGGTAAAAAGAAAGCAGTCAACTGAATACATGCTGTTTTATCATTAAATCAGGTCACTTTTAACTATAAATATGAACATTTCACTGATATTGTATATTCGGTGGTGTAAAGAAGAATTTTGGTATCATAACATGATTTTTGTGTTACTTAAAATAATGCTATTTCACTTCATTCAATGGCAGGCCTTTATGTATGCCATTTATTGTAGAATTCCTACACAAAATTTGATAATCTCTACTTACTTGTGAAGGTTCTTCATATGCCTGTTACTTTGATTAATATTGTTTTAGTCCAACGAGATGAAGCCAAGTAAATATGGAGGTGACTAACGTTTCCTCAATTCTATGTATAACCTCTTTGTTTGTTTTTACTAGGTAAATGAGCTAAAGAGTAAATTAAACAATGCTGAGACAGTCAGTGCTGGCGAGCTGGAGAGACTTCAGAGAGAGGCTGCGGAGGAAAAGCGCCGCCTAGAGGAGAGAATGGCACAAGCTGCTGAGGAGTTTGCACAGGAAGTGGCAGCCATTGAAGCAAAACATGCTGCAGAATTACAAGCTCTCATCAAACAGAAAGAGGAGGAAATTCAGGTGACTGAGTTATCTATTGCTATGTCTGCTTTCACATGATACACTATTTACCTTTATCATTCAATGTACCTTCTTAACCAGCAGAAGATACTCTGTTAACTTAAACTGTGTCCTTTCATCTAAACAAGAACATGGTTCACATAATCCTTCATATATAATGTAATTTACCTCTTTGTTTGTAGGAGATGGAGAGCAGTCTGAAAACTAAGCACATGCAGGATATCCAGACGTCACTGACGGCGCACCGAGCGGCCCTAGACGGACAGAAACTGGAGGGGGAGAAGCTGAGGCAGCAAGCCCTGGAGGAGCAGAAAACCGCTCACCAACAGCAGTTAGGTATGGATCCTCAGCCAATTAGATGAAAGTCAAATCTTTTTATGTACTTGTGTAACGATCTACAGGAGCGGATCAAAAGATCTGTTGGCTGTTTTGGAGATCAGGGGCAGCCCCATGGGCCATAAAATTTAGACAAGCTCACTTTTGATCTTGGTCTCTTTTTTCCACCATATATTTTTAATGTCAACCAGAAATAAACTGGTCTAAATTTTGATAACCCTGGGGCCCTAACTGAATTAATTCACAATACCAAAGATATTAGTTTGATTGTAATGTGCAGTTTCATTGATTAGTTTAATTAAATTAAATCTGGATTATCTAATGTGCTATATCACAATTTCCACATTAAAGAAGTACAAGCATTGCAATACAAAATATGAAATTATGCTATGTAAATTTTTAACTCGGAGAAATCAAATTAAAAGATAAGGTATAAATTTTTGTTGTTCTGTATAAATTGTGCATCAAATTTATACATACAGTCAAACTTCTTTATCTCAAACTAGAAGGGACTTTAAAAACTTTGGATATTCAAGATATTGAGGGTAAATCATTTAGAAAATAAGTTGTTGGGACTTACAAATCACTTCGACATATCCATTGTATTTGAGATATCAGTGTTTTAGATATCAAAGTTCAACTGTATATAATGTTTTTCAATAATGGAACTTAGTTATTTCAAAGCAAAGGCATTTTTTGTTAGGAGTTTTTTTTTTTTACTCATTGTTATTTTGGAATTGTAGAGAAAACAAAGGAAGAGCTTCATGAGCGTCACATGACTCATTTCACCGAGATCACGGAGTCCCACCAACAGCAGCTGGAGGCTGCTCGACTCGAGCTGGAGCGAGCTGTCGAAATATCTCACCAAAGAGTAAGTCCAGGGAAAAGTCACACTGTTGTTTACACTCAGATGTCTCACTAGTGTATATTCTAATTTTATGTTACTTCAATAGACATTAGTTTCCTGACTGGAATTGACTGAAGGTTGTAAAAAAAAATTGTGTGTTATTATAAATGTCAGTTATATATTAAATCCAACCATGACATATACAAAAAGTCCAAAGTCTAACTTATGTCACAGATTTTACTTTGAGAACAAAAGCTTGCTCAGTCTTTTTTTTGCATGGTCCTCGAAAATAAAAGCCTTGTCCAGTCCTGTTGTGTTTGTTATAAATACAATCAAACTTTGTTATTACGAACTAGATTGGACTGTTTAAAAAATCGAGATACCCAAGCATTTGAGATATCGAGGGTAAAACACTTAAAAAATAAGTGGTTGGGACTTACAAATCACTTTGACACATATATTGTATTCGAGATACCAGTGTTCGAGATATCAAAGTTCAACTGTATGTGTATCATTATCTGACCCCACAGGACAGAGACCACTGCATGCAGATCGAGGAGCTGAAGGCCGAGATCACACAGAGAGAGCGACACATTAAAAACCTTCAGGAGGAGATCCAGAAACTGAAGAACAACATCGACAAACTGACGCGAGAGCTGGAGCAGAAGGCCAAGGAAATGCTCAAAGTCCGCAACGACGCAAACCTTCAGATCAAGTAAGACCAGGCTAGCAAAATTAAATACAATATCGGGCTATGTAGTGTAGAACAAGTAAGACCAAGGTACCTTAAGTGTAGAACAAGTAAGACCGAGGTACCTTAAGTGTAGAACAAGATACAACCATTAAAAATAGAATACAGAAGGAAAACTGAGTATAGTACACAATGTTAAGTGTAGATCTTGTTAGAACCAAAAAATAATTATTATTGAAAGAGAAAATGGTTGACTTGCAAATGTTCATTACAGTGTTGTAAGGTATAGGATTAAGGGGATAAAGCATATTGCAGAGAGGTGATACTGTAGATTCCTAATTAAACGGGAGAAATTGATATCCACGTAAAATCGCGAGAAGCACATCTCGCAAATTTTAAAACCTCGCCTCTATTTTTTGGACACATGTAAACTACATGAAACTTTGATAAAATTTGACATTTGCGATTTTATGTTTTTGTGATTTGATGGAGAATGGTTGAATTGCGGAAATGAGTCTCACGTAAAATTAGGATTCTACAGTAACCAATAACCAAACAATTTACAAACATATATTTTTTTTAATTTCTATGATGGATAATCATATTTCATTTAAAACAAAGTTTTCAAGATTACCAGTAAACCCATTAAATGGCAAGTGTAGGACTACTATAGTATAACATTAACCTTTTTAGCCACCACATTAAATTATCTCCATATCTTTACTACTACATTAAAATAATAGACTCGAATTTTGGGCTTTAATACCGAGAAATCGGAAGAGCACTGTCTTTTGTTTTATACATTTTAAACATCATTGGTACTTGAAGATTACCAATTTGTTTTTATTTTTTCTCAATCAACCTTCGCTAATTAATAATCAATGAAAATTCCTTTAAAAAATCCGGAAATAATCTGGATTTTTTGGATTTTACAATCTTGCGCATGCGCATTATACTACATTCACGCTAAATCACGGGAGGCTCTCTAGTATTCTTTTAATTAACTTTTGATTCATTTACCTTCACAGGACTATTTTGTGTAAATAAAGTAATCATGGTTTAACTTACAGCTTTAATTTGACATGATTATTCCACAGGAAAAAAGAGGAAGTGCTTCACAAGCGCCATCTGCAAGAGATTGAAAACATAAAGCAAGACTTTTCTCGAGAATCTGAGTCAATGATGTCCGAGTTTACCGAGGCTCAAGAAATACTCAAGGACAAAATTTCAGAGTTACAAATCATGTATGTATGATGCTTATTTAAATTATGAGAATTTTTGTCTTTGGTTAACGACTCAATCTAGATGTATTGTGACCTTCAGTAAATAATAAAGTTTTTCCAAAATTCAGCATACAATGTGTGTGGGTTTCTTAAGCTGTTTCTTGTCAGTCACCAACATTGTACTGTAAAATCAAACTCTTTTTGACCTTTAACCTCCTGATAACAGGTTAGAGGAGGCGGAGGAGAAATACAACAATCGCGACTCCCGTCCTGAGGATCTGGAACTTATTCAGCAGTTAAGGGACGCCATCTCTGAGAGAGAAGGCAGGATGAAGCAGCTTATTGTAAGTGATTCATGCTATAGTCTTTGTTAACTGTAGATTCCTAATAAAATGTGAGGAATTAATATCCACGGTAAATCGTGAGAAGCAACCCTCGCAGATTATAAAATCTCAATTTTATTTTTCAGACAGTTTTGAACAATAAGAAATTATAACAAAAAATTGGTGCTCGCGATTTTATATTCTCACGATCTGATACAAAACAACAGAGTTTCGGAACTAAGCACTTGCATAAAATAAGGAATTTTAATACAATATTTACTTAATTATCAGATTTTTAAATGACGTCTGGCAGAAACAACAAATCTGTTTTTATTATCTTAATCATAAGATGATTAAATGACATTTGGTAGAAACAAGTCTTTGTTTAATTTAATATTATGAGGTTATTGTTGACGTCTGGTAGAAGCAACAAGTCTTTGTTTGTCACCATAACTATGAATCAAATTATTGGATGGCATTTGCAAGATATGTTTTGCAGGAGAAACTGTTAACACAAGCCAAACTCTTGAAATTGCATTGGTTGCACTGATTGACCTTTTGATTTGACATTTCAGGATGAGAAGAGATATTATCAGCTGGAGCTCGTGAACAGAGAGACGAACTTTAACAAGGTGTTCAACAACACCACAAATGTTGGCGTCATCAACCCACTGGCAAATAAGGTAATTCTTTCTATTGGTGCAGACTAAAACTATTGGTCCAGACTCACTAAAACGACCACCTTGTTTCTATTGATCCAGACTCACTAAAACGACCACCTTGTTTCTATTAATCCAGACTCACACAAAGGATCACCTTGTTTCTATTGGTCCAGACTCACTACAACAATCACTTTGTTTCTATTGGTCCAGACGTACTAAAATGATCACTTTGTTTCTGTTGGTCCAGACTCACTAAAACGATCACTTTGTTTCTGTTGGAAAATGATCACCTTGTTTCTATTGGTCCAGACGCACTAAAACGATCACTTTGTTTCTATTGGTCCAGACTCACCAAAACCATTACCTTCTTGTCAGACCGTACTGTGTGACTTTATTTGACTTGTACACGGTACTTTAAGGTACCTCACTACACCCAGACTTATACTTTTTAAGGCACTATGTCACAAGATGGCGACTTAAATATTTTGTTAAATTGTTTATATCGTTCGATTCAGTTGTATATCGTTGTAGCTCAGTGGCTAAAGTATTGGGCTTCTGAACCGCAGATCATGAGTTTGAATCCGCCTGGAGCTTTTGTTCATGTTTACTGAATTTAAATTTTCGAAAATGTAACTTTTCATCCAAAATTGCACATTTTTTGCCTATTTGACTTAGATACTTCTTATCCATTATGATATCTATCATAATCAAGCAATTTTCTGCTGATTTTAGTAAATATTTCAAGGTGTAGCAGTGATTGGGATAAGCAATGGGCCAAATCTGACAATTGCATGTTCCAAGGCAGTGTTAATGTGACATTTCCAAAATCAATGAGCCAAATGGAAATTTTACGGGACATTGTAAAATGACAAGTTAAAATTTGATAAGTTTATAAAAGACTTCATTGCAATTGTCAAATTACTGAATGACACTGAATTAAAAGCTATAACAATAATATTTTTAATTTAGTAATGAAGACCATAATTTAGTTTCAATTCTATTTTTATTCTTCTTTTCATTCAATTTGACTTAAATTTTTGTTTGATTGCACCAGTCTTACCATCAGTGTCTCCATTCACTATTTCATCCGTCTGTTCTGCTTTATCTGTTGATTCATTTTCATCTGATTTTTATTAATCAAATGAAAATTGCAGAAAAGTTTGTCCTTTCTTGGGACGGGGAATTTTTTTGGCAGCTGCTTACATTTAGACCAGGCACTTTTAATATCAAATTGACAGTATTAAAAAATCAAAAAACACCTTACACAAAAGAAAACAAGATCATGATCACCCTTTGCTGTACGACATTTGACTACTATTTGTTAATGTAAAATAACAGTGATCATTAAAGAATTCTAGCCAAAGATATTCCAAGCGTTTATTGGGGAAAGCTCAAAGTTAAAAAGGATATACTGAATAGTGTAATGATAATTTATGAATTATGAACATCAATGTGCCATCACTTTATTTAATGCGACTATGGCGCAGGGCGCATGCTTATCCCAATCACTGTGTAGTGAGCGACCTTAAGACCCATTTCATGACCATGCCAATAATAAGGATCCGGAGTAGGAGGGGCGTTGACTAAGGTCTAAAATTATGACTACTGGTTTTGCTCTATCCTCTTCATTACCTCTCCTATGTAGAACTGATTTAAAATATAAATTTGCTATTTTTTAGTACATGTGTATTTTTGAATTTTTATAACTAGCTGAATGCATGTTGAAGTCTGGGGAAATCATATTCGTCAAACCTCTTATAGCGCAAGATTTTCTCTTGCTAAATCCAAACTATACGATGAAACTACATTGTACAGAATATTTGTACAATGGTTGTTTGTGCGGAATTGATCCAGACATTAGAAATACATGTACCTAAAAATTTACAGCCAACGAGAATTCGTGGTCATCATTTTTTTGGGCAATTCAGGCAGTTTCCAGCATTTTATAAATCGTGTAGAAATTATGACATAAGCTGGGGGAGGTGACTTAAAATTATGCCTTTAAGGACCCTTTGTTTTTGTAAGTTAAATTCAGAAATGAAATTAAATAATTTGTGATGAAAATCAATTTCTGATGTTGTTCATTCACAGAAACCAAAGAAAGGAGAGAAACCGCCCGTGTCCAAACATTCGAGCCAGCCCAGCCTGGGAACCAACCGTCTGGACCCCCTCCCCAACTCCCCGATGCACCATGAGGCCCTGAACCCCAGCAAACCTCTTCCATCCTTCACCAAGAAGTTTGTCAAATGATGACGACTCGACTGTGTTGATCAGTAGTGCTAGTTAGTGTGAGAGTGTGTGTGTTGACATCCTAGAGCCAGTATCAGGTCTTTTACAGAGACTGTTCCCACCAGGGACCTGGGAGTGGGGCACTGAGCCCAGGAGGGCACTGTACACATATCAGAGCAAGAAAAAGGAGTGGTGGAAGGAGACAGAAGAATAAGTGTTAATTATCTTTTGTGTGTTGTGTGTGTGAGAGAGAGAGAGAGAGAGAGAGAGATAGATAGATTTGTTAACATCTAACAGTGACAGAATACCTTTTCTTGTTGATGAAATAGTTGACACCTGTTGAGATATGCATGTCAAAGTACAAATCAGATCAGAAGCCAAGCTGTGATAACCCATCATTTAACTCAGTATTGCATTTGTATGTATTTATATGAGCTATATAGAGTATTTCCGTCCAGATTTTACATTGTCTGAGTGTATAGTTCTTGTTACTCCTTTGTTAGGGGCGATGTGATACATGTTTAATTTTTTATGTTAAAATATGCTCTGTTTCTTGGAATTACTTTTACCATCAAGATTTTTTTTTTACCCAATTGGAACTTTTGTTACTGAACTTTTTGTTGAGATAAAATGCTATTAGTATTTGAGATCATGTGAAAAACACTTAAATTGGTCGTTGGGAAATAAATGTGAGACCAAGTGTGTTAATAAATTTTTTTTAATAATACCAAAAAAGGAAAAAAGAGAGATCTGTGCGTTAATCATGTTAATTAAGATGATGTAAGCGATCACAAGTAGATATGGCTTGAAATGTCAGCCACTAGTATTTGGTGCCATGTTAACGACCTTTTAGGTGGCGAAATGTCATAACGGGTCAATGGGTGCAGCTGTCGTCAAGTCAGCCTACAGCTAACATAGTCAGAGATACGCAGTGGTCTCACTTCTCAGTTTCTATTTTTAGTGTAAACCATTGTTTATTAACGTACAACATATATATACATGTACAATGATACATAATTAAGCAAGGATTCGGAAACAAGTAAATATGCCCTTATATTAATCCGTTTCCTTAGATATAATTTAAAAATTATAAATCATTGAAGTGCCCCGGTTGGAATGTACGTTTATGAAAAATTTACGTCTAAACTTGCAATGTGTATGAAAAAAATGCGTTATGGGAAAAAATTAGATGCAGGGTGAGTAAAATAACCATGAAGAGGTTTGCGCATGGAACAAGGGTGTGTATGAATGTGTAAATAGTCGATTATACATGTATATTACACATAATTGTTTTGCCTCCGACAAGAATGTCTCGACGTCATTGGATGAATTGCGTCACGTGATTGCCTTATAAATTTCTTTACAGTGCAAGCGTCAAAACTTATTCTGCAGCATGGCGGACGTAACGTTATTTGAGCTGATTATTTACACAAACGTTCAACCATACCTTTAAATTATTTAGAGTGACCCCCCCCCCCCCTTTGCCCGTGACGTAATATTATGATCCTTCATTAGCATCGACGTTTGCACAAATGACAGACAATGAAGGTAAAGAGTTAGAGAATTCAGCAATGAATTTAAGAGATCTTATCCCTTGAAGCAGGATTTCGCACCATAATGTCATTTTCATAATTTTTTTACGCACCGAGATATAGTTGAGGAGTCCAAAATGGAATCATTAGATTGAGCTGTAGCTCTCCTGTAATGAGATACTACAGAACCCAGTGGGTACACATGCGGCTTAAAAAAAAGTTTAATGGAAAAATAAACCAAAAACTTTCCAGTCACTTTCCTGTTATGAGAAACCTTTCCAAAATTAAAATAAAATTTAAATGTGTTTTTTCTGCTTTTAAGCTTACAATTATTTCATATGTTTTTTTTCTGAAATAATTTAAAATAATAAATAATTTAAAGTAATATATATATATGTGTCATGTTGTAAATTTTGAATTTACTGGGTGGGTGTAAATACAAAATTTACAAGTTGTCATGTTGTAAATTTTGTATTTACACCCACCCAGTAAATTCAAAATTTACAACACGACATATGCACTAAAATAAAAAGAAGGACTGATTTAGAACTGCACGTTCTATTTATGAACAGCAGCGAAAATTCAAATTTATTTTAATAAGTAATTGATACATGCTTCCAATTGAATAATTTTTTTTTAGTTAGGCAAGATTTTTGCAAAGACATTACTTGTAATTCTTATATAATTAGGTAGGGGGTATGTTATTTTAATTTTTATAATGATAAATATATAACGTCAGTGCCCGCGTGCACAGAACTGTTTATAAAAATATCTATTGCTACAAAATGAGATAAACACCCTCAGTTTGTTTGTTTTTTGGGGGTTTTCTTTGGGTGGGGGGGGGGGGTTAAAAATTGCTTCTTTCACGATAACTAAATATAGAAGTTACAAAAAGTATAGAACACATCAGTGAAGTTCCAAAAATAAATGACGCAGTTTGAATGCTTTCAAGCACCAGCTCCTATCACGGGTACTCTAAGACAGGACCGGACCCACCCCAAACCACCCCAACCACAGTAAAGGCCTCAGGGTCTTTTTACTAGACCCTGGTCTCCTTTTTCATAAATCATCGTATAACATCGATAAAACTACCTTAAACATAATACAAACATTATATAAAAGGTCATACCTATTTACACATGTATTTGTATTCCGTGTGTAAATGGGTATGATTTTTATAAAATGATTTTTTTTGGATTGAGGGTATTATTTAGATCATAATTTATCATTAAAAGACGATTTATGAAAAAGAAGTAAACACTCGGGGGTTCTTTACCGTGGGGAGGGGGGGGGGGTCCGTCCTCAAGCACCTGCAGCCTATTCGCTTATCATGTTTTGTTTTTCTAGTTTCGAATTTATTTCTCCTATACATTACAATAAAAGTACAAGATTTTACAAAAGAAATACAAAATATATCACAAAAGAAAACAATGCCCGTAAAAATAATATAAAATTATCGTAAAAAGAAGGTCAACAAATTGCACTATTACACGTTTCATTGGACGTTACCCCGCTCCCCGCCCATTTCGTTTCCACGTATTGAAGCACTAAGTGTCTGAGGCGCTGTTGAGCTCAGACAGCCGCGCATGGTAAGCCACTAGACTGGCGTAGATCCCGGCGTTATAGCGGTAGGCACTCAGTAGATACGGTGACAGCGACACTTTCTTGACGGCAGACTCCCGGTCAGATTCGGTCACAAAATCCCCCTTCATCTGGATTTCATCTACAAAATAATAATTAAGATTGCAATAACTTCCAGGAAAAGGCAATGAGAGACACTAAGAGATTATAGGGTGTTTCCGTCAGTCCGAGCATGGTTACCTTCGTTAGGATGGACCACAATAGACGGACTCGTCCACGGAAAAATCAGGTGAGAATCGCTGATTCCTTTGCTTCTCTCGTCACTGGCAATGTCACCATCTGAAGAAAATTGAAGATTTGTTAACTGAGATAGAGAACAGACTGTAAATTAACAAACTTGGTTTGTAAGTGAGGAAAGTATGACATCATGGCAGTGTTCAAGGTCAAAGTTCACGTCACGTTTAGACCCCGCAGTAGTTATGGTGTATCTATTCGGGGTTTTTTTCGAAAGTGTTAGCATACTAAGGATTATTTGGAATGGGTGAAATGTAAGAAAAGGTGTACTATAAATCAACAACAGTTAGTAATAAACACGTTTATGTTGTTTTTGGGGTGGTGGTGATTTTTGTGTGTGTGGGGGGGGGGGTCTTGGTTGAATTTTATTGCTTACCTGTCCCAGTAGAAAAAATTTGGTCAGTCTTGCTTTCTTTTCCATCTAAGTGCCTTCGTCTCTGTCTTTTGTACCTGCAAACACAACAAACAGTCAAAGTACTGAAGTACTGAAAGCCGGGCTCTTTTGGCGTGTCTTTATGCATATTGTGTAGTAAAGACTGAAAATCTCTCTCTCTCTCTCTCTCTCTCTCTCTCTCTCTCGTGGACAATTCTCTCGAAATTAAAAAAAAGAAACAAAATGCCAACATTTTTTACAAAACGTGGCTCTTTGTGTAACTATTTAGTATAGCGGAAGCTTTTACTTTGACGCTGTTTGGTTTTTTGTTTACTTTTGAAGTTGTGCTATTTATAGTAACATTGGCGATTTGCCTGTCTACAGCCAGGACTCTGCTTTCAGCAGAGCCAGGCTAAAAATAGAAAATCTTAATGTCGGCAAATACTTTTACACACATTGTTTTACAAAAAGAGTGAATGACTTAAACTCTATGTCAGTGCGTACAGAGCGAGATTCCGGCTAGGAATAGCTCTCCCTTCACATTTATATCTTTCTTATTTCTCATTTATGTCATTAACAACAGCATCATGTCATGAGTGGTTTTATAATATCAATACAGAATTTCCCAAGAATATTAAGTAAGTAATAATTATCGGTGTTCAACTCAGTTTATAAGCCATATCGGCGTTTCCGTGTGTTGGCGGACTTGTCAATAATGCGTCACCTGTACAAGTCTACGTCATGTCCGGTCACTGACCTTGGTTTGTCCCCGCGGAAGGCTTTAGCGAAGGGATTGTTGAGGATTTTCAGGTGGGTGATTTTGCTGTTCTGATAGGCTGTCACGGCGATGAAATTCGTCTCTTGCAGCAAAAACCGCGTGAATTTTTCTACTTCCGCCGTGACCTTATTACGTTTCTGTAACGTAATCCTAATGACGTATTTATGCATAGAATGTAGAAACACCTGAAAAATATCAAACAACATATGTAAATACAAAAAATGCAAACAATCAATTGATAATAATCTTATTTATAATAGTTTGATTAAACTGTATAGATCTGTATAGATATGGTACATGTATGTCATATTAGTGGGAGAGCGCAAACTCTGACCAGGGCCACGGACAACTACAATGTCTTTAGTGACTTGCTTTCATGGTAATATATTTACATCACTAAGCATGATTCCCTCTATTTTTTATGGAAAATGATTGAAGAACAATTTTAACGAGACCTTGGACTTTCAGTTAGCTGCAATAATGTACCCCTCTCCCGATTTTTTTCCCCAGTAAACATCAGATATAAAAAATCGGAGAGGACTACATTATTGCAGCTAACTTTCAGTAGGACTTCACTGTCTATTTCTTGCATTTAAACAGTTAAAAATGATGCTGGTTTCGAGTGAAATATATGCATAGATTGCATAATCTTAGCTTAAACGCAAGACAAATCTTGTTAAAATTCAAAATGAAATAAACATGCCTACGTCACATTGCTGTTTGACACAACTTCTCAAAGTCCAAGCTCTTGTTAAAATGGTTCTAATTCACAGATCTTTGAAAACTGACAGGACTGAAATCCACATGTTCCAGTTCTAACCAATTTATAGACGGACTGCACGAAATAATCATGATGATGTCAGACACAAATTCCCATACAAGACGACTTGGCTATTTATTTAACAACTTCTGTGCCACGGGGCCGATTTTGGGGCGATCACATAGTTGCTAGCCTACTGATATAGGTAACAGTAATTAATTAATTTGTAAAAAGAAAGATGTAAATGTAAACAACATAATGCTTTCTTTGATGAATCATGATTCTGAAAGTAGCATTATTGTTTTTTTCTGCAATGTCGCTACCTTCCAATATCCAATATAAATCACCAAACAAAGCATTTTATTGTTTAAATAAATGCTGGAAGCTTCTTACGTTTTCCGCGTTAGACTCCAGGCTGTTGGTGAGTTTGACTCGGGCGAACGAGATTTTCCGAGCCATCCACAGGGAGCCGGGGCTGGGGCTCTCGGGGTGTACATAGGGGGCGTTCTCTTGCTGCGGCTCAGCGACCCCTACCGGCATCCAGGAGTCATTGAAAAATTTGAATCTTCGCTTATCCGCCGGAAGTATGTCTAACAAGACATCGTAAATACCTTCCGGATCCAGACCGGAAACAGATATATACAGGTACGGGAACATTCTTCTGGAATATTAAGGTGTAAAGCTGCGAGTAAATAATTAGTATCAATGAGAGAGAGAGAGAGAGAGAGAGAGAGAGAGAGAGAGAGAGAGAGAGCAGAAACACTTATAGATATTAGTTCGTAATAGATAATACTTTGATACATTTAGTACGTGTATAACTATATATTATTTCTTATATTTTGTATATGGTATGTATTCTTTGTATCTGACGAGCCATTTGGCTAAAGGAATAAGTAAACTAAATTAAGCAGGGATGAAGTAGTTGAAAAAATATTCGTAATTGAGCGTTAATTACTTTTTCCAAAGTATTTTAAAGTAATTTGTGACTGAGTCTGTCGATGATTACAAGTAATTGAATGTATTTCAACAATTCCAAAAATATCATATATTTTCAGTTAACCACTATCCGCTGGATAGAACAAGCAAATATTAACACTTGTATTTTTACACGAGACATACACTGATCGAGATCGATTCGTCCTTTTGACACCATTATACAAATGTCACCGATTTTGCAGAGGTGTGGACGTCTAACAGATGGTTGTCACGTTGTATAAACGTATGTTTAATTGTTAAACATTGTTATGTCATGAAATTATTAAAATCGAAATGTATCATATACCCGTGCATATATATATCAAGGTTTAGCTTTTAAAATTTGAAGACACAGTGACTTTAATTCAATACAAACTGCATTGAAAAAAAAAATTATAAAGTAAAATGTTGTTAAAAAAAGACAACCAGGCTGTTTTAAATTCACGTTTTACAGGTCACGTGGTTACGGTGATAACGCCTAACCTAACGAAGAAAACGAATAATAATTATTCTGCTGCTCAACTCCGAAAAAAGTGCGTCCACAATCAGGCTCGTGGTGAACACGTTATATTAGTTTGCAATTAATTTCTTTAAATATGTCCATACGTATTCCCTTCGTTGCCTCCAAAATAAAAAATAAACAAATATAGATTTATTTGGTATCTTATTTAAGCTTTTAAACGGCGATAAAAGAATTCGCCGTCTTTATGTTAGACACTGACCTTCCGCCTCGGTTGATGATCATCTCGGTCTGGATTTCATTGAATGCCATCCACAGGTGCGCGTCCAGCACGCTCACCCTCAACCCCTCCTGCTCATAAGACAAGTTCCCAGGAGTGTCTATCCCCGGGGGTAACTGCTGGTCGGGCGCCCACTCCCCCTGGTTCGGGGTGTGTCTCCCGCCGTTCTTTGTTGCCTCCCCCTGTAGCCTGAGTAGTTCGCGCTGTGGACTTTCGGCAGAGCGCGGGCCCCGATACAGCGGTGACTTGATGACACATTGTTGTGTAGTCTGGGTTCTGTCCTCCTCCCTTGGGATCCCAATGTGTGAAGGGTAGTCAAGGCCCGATGCCGTTCTCAAAGATCTGTTTACCAATTCGACAGAGTCTTTGTGATAGGTAGTCTCAAAATACCTGCACCTCGGATTACCAACATCCTCTAACGACGGACGCGCACCTGTCAGAACCACCTCGCCGTGGTCCGCACCTCGCACTGCGTCCTCCCCAGGGGGCTGTAGGCGCGGGCATTCAGGGTGGTATTCACCCCTTTGTCGCGATGGTGGGAAAAACTGAGCATTGTCAAACGGGATTTCTGGAATGACTTTTTTAGTCGTCAGGTCAAGTGGCTGAAAAAAGTATATTTTACTCAATAATGATACTATACAAGCTATACAAGTTGCTATAATTTCATGCTGCGTAATAAAAAAAAAGTAATCCACACAAAACCCAGAGGTATATGCTTTGAAGAAAAAAAAATAAACAAAATCTTTGGCTGCGTTTATATTCACCCTGCTTTGTTTCATTTTCAGCATGTGTAAAATAAGTACAATCCAAACTTTCTTAAATCATAAAATCTTACCTCTTCCATTGCGGCAAAACGATCTCTCGCCATGCAGACTTCACACTCTTGAATGTGAGAGATATTGCATTAGGACATAATATGTACGTGACACTCGGGAGAGGTGTTAATAGTCTACAGTATACCCGAAGTGTGAAAGCCACTACGTACAGCCAGCTCGTCAAGCAATGCCGTATAAAGTGGTAATTACGGCACACAGCACACAACAGACGACGACGATTTTTTTAACAGTTTGAAGGTAACGACACTGATTTCAATGGTCATACTCTCGATCTTTTTGTTTGCTGGGAGGGTCGCGATTCACACCTCTGGGAGTTAAGCGTAATCACAGTGGTCTATATCTTGGACCAGGGGCTCTCTCACGAAACTGCGACGAGGGTGAGAATTTCATCGTACAGACAAGCTCTGGATCCACGAGCGGCGTCACAATTTACACTTGGAACACGAGAAATATAAAGTCTTGTCACAAAATGAAGAAAAAAAAATCATCTTTGACAATAACGAGTCCATTTTATTAATTAAATGCTAAACACCCAGAGTCCTTGTACATACACGGCAACTTGTCTTGTTCTCAGATCAAATAACCTAAAAAGCATTTGTTGACGCATGCGTCAAGGCGACAGTACCAGTCTTCTGTAATGAAATTTCTCGCTCATGGCGAATTAACATGTAATGAAGCGACCATTTTCTTTTGTTTAAGACACGATTTTCTTCCCCTCCCTAGAACAGCCTTTCACATCCGCCGTTACTTTACACTTTCTGGGTAGCGCTGCAGCTTCGAGGTGTAGAGTCTGCCTCCCTCGCTCCTTCAATTGACGCGGTCTTTCGGTCTTTGACGCCTGGGGTGATGGAAATGATTTGATTGTTCTTTACAGACCACTCTCACAATGAATACGACATTGACGCCCCTTGTGAGATTTCTTGCATATAAACCTACTCTGTTATTATAAATTAATAACGGAGAGAAGTAAGGGGATACGCGTTACTAATACCAAGAGTTTATTTTTTACAGATGACATGTTATATGTACAAATAACGAAAGGTAACGATAACTATAAAAAAATGACAGATTACACGTACAAATAACGAAAGGTAACGATAACGATAAATAAATAACAGATTACACGTACAAATAACGAAAGGTAACGCTATCGATAAATAAATGACAGGTTACACGTACAAATACGAAAGGTAACGATAACGATAAATAAATAACAGAAGTAACGGTGAATAAATGACGATACACGTTAAACAAAAGACCGTCATGGTTTGGCGGTTACCTGAGTAACATAGCCCATAAATAGACGTGTTAGGAAGTTTCTTGTTCGCAGTTTTAGCTTCGTTTTGGAGTCTAAATCCTAATCCCAGGTCCTCTGACTGTTACCCCGCTTTTATTATTTGATGTTTGCAAACACAAATTTATTTATTTTTTTTTAAAGGGGGGGGGGGGTCGGGCGAATCTCGGATTTTCTATATCTTAGCTTAAGATGTAAAACATCTTAAACTCGGGGTTCATGGCGTTCACAATTTCAGTAGAGGGCTTCATAGGTACCATTTAGATTTTTTCTACATGATTTGTGGAAAAGAGAGAAAGAATTTTTAAAATTTGGCCTTTTTGCATTTTTGGCCCCGCCATGAGCCCTGGGGTGGTAAAGTCGTAAACTTTACAATTTAGATTCCTCTTATCTTGATGCATACCAAAACGGTAACAATTGGCATTGTAGTTTTCAGTAACTTGAAAATGTAAACTTGTTTACGGACGATGCACGACGCCTGACGACGGACAAAGTCAAAGGTAAAAGGTCACCTGAGTAACTCACGTGTCCTAAAAACTGAGGAAAAACAATAAACAGAGAAGGAGTTCACATCATAATGACACCAAGAAAAGACAGAATACAGAACCCAACTTCTGCCTTCTCTGCCACCCAAATTATGAAAGTTCTTCTTAACATTTTAAGGAATGAATTCAATATTTTATAGTTTTTTACGATTTAAAATGGTTTGGGACAGCTTACGCTTTATAAACCGCGAAGCGGTTTATTAAAAAAGCGTAAGCTGCCCCAAACCATTTTATATCGTATAAAACTATAAAATATTGAATTCATTCCTTATAATTTAATTTTTTGCTATTAATTGTAGATAAAAACAGTCATTTGACCTTTAAAGAGGTTCGTTCCTCTGTTTTTGGGTAGCCATTTTGGGTCACCTGTATTCTAGAAATTATGCATCATATATTGATTCTACCCATAAACTGAAATTTTATAATGCCAATTAAACTATTTAAAATAAAATAGTAATGGAAAAATTACATATTTATGGAGTTTAGTATAGGACTATATTTTGTGGCGGAAGGTTTTTAAGAAGAAAATGAACATTTTTCATAACTCAGTTGTTTTAGAGTACCGTCACTTTAGCTTCCTTTTTTCAGTTCAAACAAAATTTCCAGATAGTTTGTGCATTAGGATGTCTTCATTTTGTTATGAAAAACATAATTTTATAATTTTTCAATATTTTTATCGACACATATTGGCAAATTTAACTTATATTTCATAAAAGTCAAGGAAAAATGAATCCCAATTTTTGCCTATAATCAGCTTATTTCATGCCATATCTCAAATTTTACATAATAGACCCATACTTTTTGTTTTATCTTCTGACGTTTTAAGATTTTCCTGATAAGTTTATCATAGTTTGAAAAAAAGTTTGAGATTGTTAAATAATTTCATTACATGTTGAATTGGTAATGGATAAAAATAGCGTTTTATCAGTGAAAAAAGGTCAAAAAATCAATTAGGTGAAGAAATTGTAACATTTTTCTTTATGATAATTTAAATTTTATTTATTTTAATTAAGTAGTATAAATTTGTATTTGGTGCCGTGGTTCATTCCGATAATAAAATATAGAGGGAAAAGCGGTTTATGGGCAATCTGCACTTTCAGTCAAGGAGGTCATATTAAATACACCGTAGCGCCAAATGAAGCATATAGACCCCAAAATTTTGTTTTGAATTTTGGTTAAGCTATGTGTGTAGATTTAAAAAAAATACTTTAGGAAAAAACTTTAAGACTTTTGATCGCAGGATCCAACGTCCTTAAAATGACATCAAATTGTGCAAAATTCAAACGTAACGTCAGGCGGATTAATACATTTTTGACGTTAGTCTTACTATGACGTAGGCAACATCCTTTATAAAACATTTTTTAGCCAATCCGAAAGCGCGTTACAGCCAGAACTAAATTATTCCAAGATAAAACAAAAATATAACGGTTTTATAGTAAATAAACACATTGTATTGAAGATTCGGAAAAGCTTTGATTGGAATGAAAGTTGAACAAGCGAAGCTGAGTTGAAATGGTACACTACTGACTAGATCGAATGCGTACATTTATTTTCAAAGGATCAAAATAAACCTATCACAAAGGCTTTATAAAGGTAAAAAAATGATGGGGAAAATTCTTGTTATTTATTGCTGCATAGAAATGTGATCGTTTAATTACAACTCGATTCTTTTCTCTTTGTGTAAATAAGGTTAGATATTGGAAAAGATACTACGGCTGTTATAAAATCAATATACAAACAGACTGATAGAAGAATGGACACCAAGGATAATGTCATGATTTGCAATGGTAAAGAGTTAATGACTCGACTTTCCAGAATGTTCCATGGGCAATAACTTCTAAAGTCTAACTCACGGTTTAAAATACCTCATAAGTTGTGATTTATCAACAGTATACACTAACTGCGTTCTTTTATTGTATATCGATTAACAAATTTTAGATAAAACACGCAGAAAATTGAGTACATAAAACAACTTACAACAACAAAAACTAGTATTAATCATTTACATGATTTCCTTGAACTTTTTAACACGCCTTTCATCGCCGAAATTTTTCTCAAATGTACGCTTTTGAACAAACTGCCACTCCCCCCTTCACACAAATCTTACTGCACTAAGTTGAAAATCATGCATAGTGAAACTTTATGTACATAAAATTTTACATAAGCCCCCTTTCAAAAACGGCGAGCATTACATTCCTGAGTGTGAAAGAATATAGTACACAGTATAAGATTTTTTTGAGAGTCAGAAAATATTTAATTTCAGAAGGGGATAAGGTATGGTAAGATAAAGTAAACTAAGGTAAGGTTAAGTTACGTCAAGCGAAGCAATGTAAGACACTAGCCCACCTCCCGCGTAAAATAGACGCTGAATCAGAGACAGACCAAACAATGACAAATCTCTGTTTTCATTCAAGCACTATGACTCATAATCACTTTTGTCGTTATTAAACAATAAAATGCTATAGGAATCATTGCAGAATTTTTTTTTTATCATACCTCAGTTTGATTCTTCTCTATAACATATAACGCGACATCTGATTGGTTCTAGACAATCATGTCCCAGGAAAATAAAACTTCATTTTTCCCTGTAATCGACATATTTTTCCTCATATCCAACCCACTCATATTTTCATTCCATGCCTATAAAAAATCCCGAGGATGAGCATACGATGTATATCTTTAAGGTATCCCACTCCTCAATGTTGTTAACTTGTATCAAGAATATCTTGAGAAGTATATCATGTATATCATTGAAATTTGTAGACAAAACTTACTTAAATCAAAGTACTGAAGTACTGAAAGCCGGGCTCTTTTGGTGTGTCTTTATGCATATTGTGTAGTAAAGACTGAAAATCTCTCTCTCTCTCTCTCTCTCTCTCTCTCTCTCTCTCTCTCTCTCTCTCTCTCTCTCTCTCTCTCTCATATATGCATTTAATGTCGGCAGAGCGTCAAAGAGCGACCAACTTTTGCAAGCGGTTATAAACAAAAATATGTCTGTCTAGTAGAAAAAATTTAACAGTTGCTGCCTTGAATTTTGCAAGAAGCGTTATTGCTAGCGCTCTCGAGCGCTAGCAACTACGTTAGTCTTTTTCACTGGAATACGCATGCTCGACTCCAAAGTAGGGGATTCTGGGAATACTGTACTACTGTAGATAAACTGTACCATTTGAATTTTGTTTTATCATTTTCACATGATTTTGTGTTTTATTGTAAATGTCAAAAAGTAACAGTAGCTTAGGTCTTATAATGCAAAGTTATTTTCAATATTATAATAAATAGCTAGCTTTATCTTAAATTTCTTCAAGCTCGGAAAACAACTGCGGATATGTTTTCCGAGCTTGCCGGAAAGGCCCGAGAAGATACGATTGCTACAAAACACTGTTACAGTACCAATGGTTCTTGAAAATTTACAAAATTACAGTAGATACATAATGATTAAGGCACAGTCAATGAGCTATGCCATGCCTCTAGATTCACAGTTCTAAATTGGGACCACACTCCAGTACAATTCCAGTACACCACCGTGCCTACCTATATTTAATTAATTGATTTAGAAATATAAACCAATGTTTTAGAAATTTGCTTCTGTATTTTATGATGGCTACAGCGCTAGCTCACCAATCTTTTTAAAAGATAAGCTTTTATATTCAATCCCCATTTCTTTAACGCGCAGCAAAGTATTTCATGGAAATTCATGCGCATTGTATCTGTCCAAAATGAATAGTCTTGTTTTTAAAACACGTTAATAATAAGAAAACTAAACAAATGTTATATAAATACTAAACCAAACTTCAAGTTTTTATAAGAACTACTTATGCAAGTGGAATGTGTGCGCACGTGGAAACATTTGCCGGATGCCTCATATGGACACAACAATTCTCTCGAAATTAAAAAAAAATGCCAACACTTTTGACAAATCTTGGCTCTTTGTGTCACAATTTAGTATAGCGGAAGCTTTTTCTTTGACGCTGTTTGGTTTTTTGTTTACTTTTGAAGTTGTGCTATTTATAGCAACATTGGCGATTGCATACAGCCAGGACTCTGCTGAAAGCAGAGCCCGGCTAAAAATGTAAAGATAATGGGGGAGGGAGGGGGGTTCAGTATTCATCCCTCTGAGTTATTGTCCATTTAATTTGACCTTTTTGCACCTTAAATGCAATTTCAGCCTCATTAGGATTTGTTGTCAGTATTTTTAATTAAGCAAACTAATTTCTTCAAATATTGTTTTTAATTATGCACAATGGTCACACTGAATAGAGGGATCACGAAAATTATGTACGAAGCTGCATAAACTCTTTTGTGACCTTTTTGCACTTAATATAGACAATTTTTATTTAAATACTTACAATTTGATTTCGAATAAAAACTTTTTGAATATCAAGAATTTAATAAGATTTATCTATTTTGCCTTAATATGTATTCAGTATTATTTTGACGTAATAAAACATGGGGGGGTCATTGATGTCAAATTTTAGATATAGGGCTTGAAAGGTAAAATTCTCGAAAAATTTGGATTTTATAGATATATTTGCATGATTTTATGCTAAACGTGTATCACTCTGTAAAGATTTAATTTTGTACATGTCACACAGATCTTATATAGAATGTAACAAATGATATGAATAATGAATAAAGTATAATGAAAACAAAAATATATTAAAAATTCATAATTTTGCTTGTTTCTGTCATTTTCGTCCAAAAAACCTTCCGCACGAAAAAATAGAGTCCCCCCAAACTTGTTTGTTTCTTGAATTTAAATGGATTTTCTTTATAAATGTTGTGTTAATATGAAATATTAATCTTTCTGTGATAATAAGATAAAATAATAAAATAATATTCATTTTTTATATCATGATCATATGCGCAATAAAATCAAAGCGTGAGGAGTGAGATACCATAAATGATGAATTCTATTCAAAAATAGAAAGAAACCGATCAACATTAAGTACGTTATTGTCATACTAGAAATAAAAAAAGATTAGAACCGGATATATTCTAAATCATCACCTGTCGTTTGGTATAATAAACAGTTTATTGCATGAACGTTAGGGAAATATGAGGATTTATTCCCCCAGGAAAGTCCTATTTCCCTCGGGAATCTTCATTTTTTTCCTCACAGTCATGCAATAAATGTATAATATTACCCGCTGACGCGGGTTATGTATTTTTCTGCAATATCACCACTTTCATAACTCGCATGAATCATCAAAGAAACCGTTTTGTTGTTTATATTTGCATCTTTCTTTTAACAGGTTAATAAATTTATCGTAAAAGTAAGTAAAATACACTAAATTACTGTTAATGTACATCGGTATGTAAGCTAAAAGAAACAGCTAAATCATCTCCTATGGGAGTTTGAAGCTGACATCATCATGATTATTTCGTGCAGCCCGTGATTTTTTTTTTTTTAGATCGCTGTAGGTTTCCTGCAAAGTTTCTTGAAAGTCTACCGTATTTTGGGGGCCGTCTCAAAATATGAGGATTGGAAGGAAGGACGCCATGACGAGAAAAATTTAATGTTTAACGTGGTCGACCTGGATTTTATCAGCTTTTTTTTTTGCGCAGGATACAGTAGTCAAATCCACGTATTTTAAAACACTTGAAAAAATATTTTTGATCCCATATCAAAGTTAATGGATCAACTAATAAAAATAATTGCAGAATAAATTTTTTTTTTAATAATTTACAATTTACAATTTTTATTTGACAATTTTTATTATTGAGTGGATAGCGGACGTCAGTCACCTCACCTAACCTCTACGTGCCCGCTGGCACATAAGGCCCGGATACACTGTCTCCACCTGTCCCTGTCTTTTACTTACTGTTTTTTTTCAAATGGGCTGGATCATGAATATCTCATTCTTATGTTTGTATCTCTGCAAGTATAAATGAAGGTGATTGGTTTGTTAATGTAGGTGAGTGAACATGTCTACCAACAATATGTCTTACAATTATATATGGGAAATGCTCATATAATTATTTAATACTGTAGTATTTGTATTGTAGTTTTTTAAAAATCTTTGTACACTTCTCTAACGAATTTAAAAGAAGGAGTTTTACTGAATTGTATATTTTAACGTGTAACCATGCATACAAACACTCTTAAAACATATTTAAAAAAATATATATATGTATATATAGATATCACACAAAACAGCAATTATACGCGAAAAGTTTATCATGAACAAAATAGCTTTTACATACTTAAAAGGATTATCTGTAAATTTAAAAATAATCATTTAAGTCTCATTTTTAACCCCCCCCCCCCTCCGTTGAAACAATAAAAATGCAAAAACTGATAATTTTTTATGAAATAAACTCAAGTTATAAATATTGATTCTTTTATTTGTGGTTCTTTGCTGTTGAATTTTGAACCGGTGTTATATAGTGCCTTTTCCCCCTAGCCATCTTTCCCCCCGGAAAAATGGCTATATAGCCATTCTTCCTTCCGGAAAAATGGCTAGATAGCAGTTTTTCCCCCACGGAAAGCTGACTATATAGTGGGCTTTCCCCCTTTTTATAGCCAGATTACCCCCACGGAAAACCTACTATATAGTGGATTTTCCCCCATTTTTACTTTCCGGCCATGTTTATTGTGGACCATTCGTGACAATAATTTGCAATAACTGATATGATAGTAATTTCTCACAAAAAAGGATAATTATGCCATTTATTAATACCTAGAATAAAATACATGGTTTTTCAACCCCAAATATGAACTAAGGCATGCGCCTTCATAACATGCATGTGTCATCATCGTTTATTTCACCTGTTCTCATCCCTTTTTGCAACACCTTTTACACGGATTTCGGAATACCTTGAATCTTTTTCATCTAATCGATGCTTATCTACAGTTTTGACTTCGACGTTATGAACATGTAAGAACACATTTGAGTGAAAATACGCCGGTTTGGAAATGTATTACCATTAATGTATAAGCTTCTCCCAGGGAACTAACTGACCAATCTTGACTTAATTTTGTAGAGGAAGGGAATAAAAAGTGGAAATGTATCACTCCCTTCGTCCAAAAGGCCATCAATTTTAAATTAATACCGCTAGAATTGACGATCTTAAAAACAATTACTAGTATATATTTCTTCTTCTAAATATCAAACGGGAGACAGGATGCAATGATATGATGAGAAACTGAAATGTTTTAGTTTTACTTTGATTGATGGGGTTCTAAATCATGGTTAAGGGGTATTTTAATTATGCATTAAAAGCATGTGTAAAGTTAGTGTTCACCATTTAGTTTTAAAGTTACGTATATTCATATTTTAAGCACATTTCTACATGTACGAAACGCGAGATATTATGATGTAAACATTTTAAAAAACAATGAAATGTCTTCACAACCAGAACAATGTCGGTATCTTTACTGGTTACTTTGGAAAATGTGAAATGGAATCTGAACTAACTTTATGTTTATATTGTCACTCACTATTTGCTTATTTTTCCCTTTTTAAGTTTGCAACGTGATTTATAAATATACAATTTTGAAAACGATGCTATATAAATCAAGATATATACGATTCCATTACCTAAAAAATTTATACTATTTGTTTCATATTTTTGCAATAAAGATTTACTTGTGTACCATATTATTTCTTCGAACAATTAAACAAGGGTAATTTTAAAAAAACCCCAAAAAAAACAAACCAAAAAACAACCAACACATATATTGTGATGAGCTGACTTTTTTTAAATATAAGCTTGTTCTGCTTATCAACTAACAAGTAAAAAAGTCGTATATGCGCTTAGGTTGGTTATTTATTTTTGATTTTCGGTTTCTCCTTTTATGAATAAAAGTTCATTGATTTATTTATCTAATTATTCATTATATCAATAGTCATCTTATGAATTGATTAAATGTTTTGAAAAATAATGAATTTTACGCGCGTACCTTTTTAAAAAAAATTGTTTGTAAATTAAAAAAGAGCAGCAGAATTAAAACGTAATTTTCAATCATTTTGATAAAGATATATATGAGTGATTGTGTATTTTTTAATGATGTTTTTACTTTTAAATGACCGTTAAAATATGTTCATGTGGTCATCTATAGTTTTTGAGATATGGGGCCCTAAAAAATACATATTCTTTATAATTGGATTTCAAACATCGGGCTCAAAAACAACAAAGGCTCCTAACGTGCATGGGGGCTTAAATTTTCAGTGTCATCTACTAGTGGTATACCACTATCACTGTGAAAATATGGTTAATTGGTCATCTCTAGAATTTGAGATTCGGGTCCCCACTTATAGAACACTATTCAATCATTATAATGGGGTTTTAAACATCGGGCCCTGAAACATCAAGGGCCCCTACCCTGAGGGCTGAAATTTTCAGAATCATCTTCAAGTGGTAAACCACTGCCACTATAAAAATATGGTGATATGGTCATCTGTAGTTTATGAGACATTTGACCCTAAACAATATGCACTATAATTAATATAATAGGATTTTATAGGATCGGGCTCTGAAACATCGGAAACAAAATTTCTCTAAAACAGAGGTTTACCCTGGATGAAATTTTCACAAACAGACAAACAGTCTGATAAATTTATCAAGAAATTCTAAAAACATTCTCGTTTAATACAATTTCAGAACACAGAATTATGCATATAAGTGTATAACTTGTAAAACTTTTTTCAATAAATTACCTAAATTAAGTTCTATGTGTAGTTCCATTACACACATGTTAAACTTTCAGCATTGTCTATAAAAATAATAAATCGGCAAAACGAAACTTAACCTGTACAGATGAATGCATATACATGTACTAGTATGCAACCTGGGAGTGTAGATACATTGATTTTAATCCTTACTGGATTTCCATAAATATTTGTTATAAAATCTGAACCAAAAACGTGAGGGAGAAACCCTACTATGGGGGAAAAGCTACTATATAGTAGATTTTCCCCCCGGGGGGGGAAGTCTACTATATAGTAGGTTTTCCGGGGGGAAAAGCTACTATGGGGGAAAAACTGCTATACAACACCGGTTCCACGATGCAGGTCAATTTTCAACGGATTAGGGTCTTTATTCAACACCTTTGGTCTCGATATTCAACGTGGTAAAATGACCCCCGGGTCAATTTTCAACCCGGGTCAAATTCTTCGTTACACCGGGTCCAGACTGTAGACTTGTTTTGCCTCGACCTAGAATGACGTAACGTCAGTGGATAAAACGTGTCACGTGACTGCCGTTGATATTGCAGTCTTTTTCGTTGTATTTCTTTCCTCGATTTATTAACAATCAAAATGTCATCGACACAACAAACTCTTGATTTTTTGCTGTATCATATAATTTTGTGAGAATCATATAGTTTGATTTCGAAGTCTATCGCGCACTTCATTTATTTATAAACTAGCGATGACATTCATTCTCAGAATTGCAAATTGATTTTAAAAACGCATTTCGTTCCGATCGGGTAACCGTTTTAAAATACACAAATTTTCTGAGATATCAAATGGTTTGATTGTTTAAAGAAAATCTATTTTAACACAAAAAAGATGTCGGTAACATTCGCTTTATGTTTCAACAGAACATTTCAATTCAAATAACAAAAGTAAAAACAAAAACAAACAAGGAAGCAACGACACAATGGAGATAAATGAATCTTAAATTTCTAAGACCACATGTCAAGAGTTCATTTCGCATTGACACCATCTGCAGTCCAAACAAACCCCCCCCCCCCCCCCGACATGTAGACCAGGGTGGGTGTTTAAATATACATGTAGTAGCTGTGCTGGATTATCCACTTCCCACATCCATCGCGTAACCTTTCTGTCATAGCAAGAAATATGCCCGTGTGTATCACAAGGAGTCCATGTCAATATTCTCGAGAAGAAAGACGTTAGATACGGAGTCGATGTGTTACACACGGGTGTATTTCTAGAAATGACAGGAAGGTTGCGCGATGGATGTGTGAAGTGGAAAATCCAGCACAGCTGCTATATTTAAGCACCCACCCTGGTCTATATGTCGGGGGGGGGGGGGGGAGAAGCTGGTATCCGGGATTTACGCAGCGTATAAAATATTGTTGTTTTTGTTTTAATTCAAACACCTTTTAAAAAATTAGTCTTGACTATCTGTGCTTTGATACTTGCAGTTATTTGTTCTCTTGCATGCAAACCAATAACGAAAAACGCATAAAGTGACATCTGTGGTAGGATGTAATCTTGACGATCGGCAGGCCCAAGGATCATGAAGTATAGTCTTTGACTTAAGGAAGGAGTCTTTTCTGGTTTTCGACTTGTCAAACGTAAATTTGATGAATTGTTCCTATAAATCAAGATGAAAGGAAATTAAAATAGTATATTTTTTCTTTTTTTATTATCATACAACTTGGCATAGAAAAAGTAATCAATGTTTAGAATCTAACAAGGACTGTATTTTTGGCGTAATATTGTCGTAGGAAAATATCACATGTTTCGCAGTTGAGAATTGCTGCAGATTAATGAGTCTGTTTTACCATTTTAAAAACAATAACATTAATGTTGGATTTTTTTTAACTAATGTGAACTAATGATATGATACTTGGGTTTCAGAATATGTTTTTAAAATATGATTTGCCTATGAAATTACATTTTTATAAGCTTTTTAAAGCGCCCATTCTTTTCATTGATTTTTGTGAAAAAATCACTAAAATCAGTTTTTTCTCTCATATTAAATGGTCAATATATTAGCTTTTCTGTCAATTTATATCTTTATATAAAGTCTTCATAATACATAAAAATCAGAAATATTTTATTATTGGAAGCATTAAAAAATAATCAAAATTTCTTCAAAATTTAAGAAAATTAGAGGAAATGCGGGCTAAGCAATATCAATTTTAGTTTAAATATTCATTCCAATTTAGTAGTATAAGCTGATAGACATTCTGATATTCTATCATTTCATTGAAGAATAGAATCTTCAAATCTTCAACAAATGTTTACAGAATTACAAAGATCTACACTTATTTTTATCATCCTTTACGTTGAGGAAAGAGGGAGTGACCTTGACCTGACCTTTATGCGAAAACAAAAAGGTCAAATTTGATTAAACTGATAGAATCATTTGGTAATATGATCCGTTTGTGCCAAATTTTCATGAATTTCTTATTATAAGAAGTATGTTTGATAACGAGAAGACTCCTTCCTTAAGTCAAAAATATGTTCTTATTGTCTAGTAATAATAAATCTCATCCACTTTCAAAAATGATGCTACGGGTCTGCCATATGCCTGACTTAACATTGATCTTAGGACAAAACTAACTTTTCACTGCTTTCTTGTGCTAATTACCTTATTTATTTTTTTTGCATAGATACTCATGATTAAGCATAGAAAAAAAAATCACTCTACTCTATACAAAGTCAAGGCGACTTTTTCCCTTGGAATAATTACTTTATATCATAATGTTAAATATATACAATTAAAATTTTGTAAATTGTTAAGGGTTTTTCGAATTTTGGCGTTCATTGACTGGATAATGTTTGTGTTTTATTGTTTTTGTTTTGTTTTTTATGAAATCTTCAATGTGCAGTGAATTATACATTCAAATATTCACGCCTTTTATCCCCGGGCGACAGGTTAGTAAAGCATACCTGTGTTATAGGTGTATGATTCAGTGTCCTAGTGAGAGATGCACACAGGTGAAAACTTTATGAAAGGGGTTTTCCGGGATCTGTACTGATGACCAGACGACGGGTGTAGTAGGTTAGTTCCTCCCAACAACAACCAAGTGAGTACAATGACTATGTATTATATAACGCATCACAACCCACAGAAAACTGCATATTTACGAATTCATCACAGGGGCTCGTCACATCGTTTTATCTTTTTAATATTTGATTGCCCCTATACAATAAAATAGGTAGAATCGATTTTGAGAGGCTATTCCTAATCTAGACAAAGATCTTTTTTTCTTTCAGAAATGTCACACAAGTTTGGAAACGATGTAATCGTTCAACCGGAAGTGGTTGTTCCTCGCCGACTGGGGCTGTCGAGCGGTATTGCGTTCGTTGTTGGGACAATCATAGGTACGGCCATTTTTTGACAACATTGCCCCTTGTGTAACTACAAATCTTCAAAACTACTACGATATTTAAAGCAATATGAGCTGTATTTTTTAGAATTTTATTTTGCTTCAAAAACCTGCTAGTATGTAAAGTCTGCATGTAACTTCAACTTTTATGATAAATAAGATTTGAAAAAATCATTAGTTTTTGTTAGCAGAAAGATTTCTCTTCTAAGGAATATATAGTAGATCAGTTTTTGTACAGGACGACAATAATTCATTTTTGCTTCAATTAAGGGTTCTTTACGGCTTTTACCACAAAATAAGGCTAACAGAAATTTAAAAACCATTATATTTCTGTCATTTTAGAAGAAAATAACATTTTGGTACAAAAAAAATTTCAGCATGAAAATTGCAGCTCATATTGCTTTAAATTATACGATTCAGGGACTGTAGACAATACAGCAGTGACAAAATAAAAAAATAAATAAACAAGCAACTGTTCAGCAGTGGCATGGATATGTTTCAATAAAAAAAGAGAAAACATTCTGTAAATAAAAAAATGTTTTATTCGCTTGCATTTCTTTCAAGGGTCGGGGATCTTCATTTCCCCAAAAGGAGTGTTACTGGGTACCGGCTCTGTGGGCCTGTGTTTAGTGGCCTGGGGACTGTCGGCAGCCATCTCATTCTGTGGTAAGCGGAAATAAAACGTATAAAACTAATATAAACAAGAATAGACATGGGTTGCCCCATGTCCAAGATATTCGACTTTTACATTACTTGAATTTTTACTGTGCTTAGCCGATCACTGTTGAAATCAAAGTAAAATTCACTGAGCTTGTTAAGAAAACTAGCGAATATAGTTCTTCATGTACTGCCACCAGTCTTGAGTCCTTAAATTGATTTTACAATGGTGCAGGTGTTGCATAACCATTCCGTCATTAGAAAAAAGAAGACACACTCATACACAGTTAATAATTAAAGAGATTATATAATAACTAACGAACAATAATCATGAACATAATATATTTATTGTAATAATATAAGCAATATTCATTAGTGAAAAATTGTCAATCAAAGAATGACTTAAATTTTCGTGAAAAAGACTGAGGAGGCGGATAGCGTAGGAATATGAATACTTCACATTTATAGCGAGCGCAGCTCGCCGGCGCGCAGCGCCGGCGCGAAGCGAGCTCTACCGGCAAGGCGTGTGTGAATAGAAAATTCGGACTAGTTGCACATTCATTCAAAGGATTTTTTTGGCGTCAGTAAATCGGACCAGTAATGCTTTGTTTTAATCGTCCCAGTAGTTCCCTGTAATCATGGCAATTTTCACCACTTCACATTCTCACGAGAATCAGCAAGACAATAAAAACAATAACGATGTATACGACATAACGTTACAGTCAATGGTACCTCTAAAGTTCACCTCAGTACACTCTCAATAAAAAAATAATCGAGTGACGTCACAAAGGTTTACACATTGATCCGATAGATTTTTTCGGCGTCAGTAAATTTTGACCCACAATTCATAGTAACAATGGTTTCCAACCTCACGTTCTCGTAAGAATCAAAGTACATATCAGATGTGTGATTTTAAGAACATCATGCTTTTTAAGTAAATAAAACAGTATACTTCGCGTACTTTTATTTCTCAGGGGAGTTTCAATTTTTGAGAGTCACACGAAACTTAACCAACGTGAACTTTGACGTCACAATAAGGGGAAATTACTCTATACTCCGTCCCGAGTTTTTGCTTCCACCACTTTTTGCTTGATATTTCATAGCTGCAGATCTGTAGCTCTCTGGTTGAAAAAATTCGGATAGACAAACCAGAGCGCTACAGTTCCAAGCGTTGTAAAAACCTCCGATTTACGCCGCCGTTTTTGTGTCGCTCGCTTCGGGAATTATATCCGACTTTAAAAGCATTCAACCGCCTAAAAAATTGGATTTATTAATTAAACATGTGATAGTTTGACTTAGTTTTATTTTTAGCATTAGTTACCGGTATTCATTCATTTTTTCCATCTTTCACTCTTTGCGCTGCACTAATACTAACAAGTGTGTGTAAACTTAAACACTTAAACACCCCTATTATAAATAATGGTATAGTCAGTTTAGGTTATTTATTTCAGTGGTTTGGATTATTCCATTTGAAGATAGGTATTTTTATATTTACGGTTTGTGATTGGTCAGTATTGGTCACTACTGATAGAGTTTGGCGGGAGATATTCTTTTGTATTCTGGTTCTGTAATTCTTTAATTGCAACCAAGACTTCAAGCCAGACAGGTGTGTTTCAGACTGAGACAAAGCATACAGACTCAGACCTGTAAGTTATTCTTTTAAAACATAATTCTTTCAATAAATACAATTCTAAACTAGATTAAAATAAATAAATAAAGTTAATATATAAGTATGAGTGTGTAGAGTGAACGTTTTGAATACAGTGCAATGTAAATATCAGTGAGCAGTATACGTCTTAAATATTTAATTGTATAGTAGACAAGATCTTATATATTGTATAAATTATAAATAGGTCAAGTCATATAATGAGCCTGATCCGCTGATTGATACTACGTATATGCAGTGTCGTGCACCTAGTTCCATAAATTGGTAACTATCTGTTGAAATTCATTATTGTAAATAGTTTTCATATAATCTATATATTAGAGTGATGTTTCTAAGAGTTGGAAATATTATTTAACATAAAATTCAGATTTATCGTGTATTGCGATTAAATGTAAAGCGATATAATTGACCTATAAGTAAATGTATATTATACATGTTTGTGATGTCTATAATGTTTGTGTTGTTATAGTGGTGTGCTTATTTGTTTTATGTATTGTTTTAGGGTGAAACGATTAATGCGACGTAACGCTCAGAATATATAATATAGAACCCTACAATCGTCTTGGTGTTTTGTTTTATTCGTCCAAGAACGGTTACAAAAATGGCGCCCAACGTGGGGCCAAATGTAACAGAGACACTTATTGCCTCTGCTGGGGTTAACCCTTTAGCTCGATCGGTAGAGTGCTGGACTGGCGTGCCAGAGGACCCGGGTTCAAACCCCAGCAGAGGCAATAAGTGTGTCTGTTACATTTTGGTGCATCGACCGGGAAAAATTTGCAAGATGTAGAAATTCAAGATATCGGAGATTTATTTGAGTTGAAATGTGCTGATGGCAGTAATTTACCTTATAAAGGTGCGATAGAGCTAGATGTCATATCAGAAGGATTAGGAGATGACAGACAGTATACATGTTTATTCCTGGTAGTTAATGATACAGATTATCACCAGAAGGTTCCAGTATTACTAGGGACAAACATTCTTAATTCCATAATGGGAGGAATAAAGGAATGTCATGGAGAAAGATTCTTACAGATATCAAGACTGCATGAGCCCTGGTATTGGACATTTCGATGTTTAGCATTAAGGGAAAGAGAGTTAGTGAAGAATAAATACAGACTGGCAGTAATCAAGTCTGCAGAAAGAAATCCCATTACTATCCAACCAAATTCTGAAGTGACAATAGAAGGATATGCAGACAGGATGTTTCCTTATAAACAGACCATGGCAATTATTCAGACAACAGAGAAATCAGCAATTCCTGCAGATTTAGACATCATCCCAAACTTAGTGGACTATAATCCCCAGAAGAGAGAGACAGTGTGGGTGACTGTAAGCAATGTGACAACAAGGACTGTCAGGGTACCACCTAGAGCGATTATTGCAGAAATTCAGCCAGTCACTGTGGAGGACATACCAGAATTTCCTGCAGGAGACAACACGTCCCAGTCAGTAGACTTTAATATTGCCCAAGACAACCTGACAAAGGAGGAATTTGCCATGGCCAAAGAGGTGATAGCGAGAAATAGAGACATTTTCTCCTGGGGTGAGACAGATATTGGCCACGTCACCACAGTCAAACACAGGATAGAGATGACGGATAATACACCTTTTAGACAGCGTCACAGGCGAATACCCCCATCCATGTTTAAGGAAGTCAGAGATCACATACAACAACTACTGACAGCAGGAATCATTCGGAAATCCAAGTCGCCATTTTCCAGCAACGTTGTCTGGTGAGGAAGAAAAACGGAGATTTAAGGATGTGTGTGGATTACCGACAGTTGAACAACAAGACCAAGAAAGATGCCTATGCCCTTCCAAGAATTGAGGAGATCCTAGACAGTTTATCAGGCAATTCCTACTTCACAGTTCTAGATGCCAAATCTGGATACCATCAAATAGAAATTGAGGAGAGCCACAAAGAGCGCACAGCCTTTACTGTTGGCCCCTTAGGCTTCTTTGAGTATAATAGGATGCCCTTTGGCCTTTCGAACAGCCCGGCTACATACCAAAGACTTATGGAAGACTGTCTTGGAGAATTGAACCTTAACATCTGTTTTATTTTTCTTGATGACATTATCATCTTCTCAAGAACATATGAAGAACATCTAGATAGACTTCAACAAGTATTTGACAAGTTAAGGGCAGCAGGGTTGAAGCTTTCCCCAAAGAAATGTAATTTCTTTCAGGAAAGAGTCAGGTATGTAGGTCATATAGTTTCAAATCAAGGTATTGAGACAGACCCAGAGAAAACGAACAAAGTTCTTAACTGGCCCATACCTACAACTCCAGAAGAAGTTAGGAAATTTTTAGGTTTTGTCGGTTATTACCGCAAATTTATCAGAAACTTCAGCAAGATAGCAAGACCTTTATCAGAGTTGATGCCCATACCAACAGATAGTAAGAGATCAAGCAAGAAGAGAGGAAAAGTCTGGAAGTGGGGAAGTGAGGAACAGAATGCTTTTGACAGATTGAAGGAAGCATTAGCAACTCCACCTATACTCGGTTATGCTGATTACAGCCTGCCATTTGAACTGCACATAGATGCAAGTAAGATTGCTCTCGGCGCAGTTCTATATCAGAAACAAGGAGATGTGAAGAGAGTCATCAGCTATGCCAGTAGGAGCCTCACTAAACCAGAACAAAACTACCCCGCCCACAAACTTGAATTTTTAGGACTGAAGTGGGCAGTATGCGACAAATTTAAGGATTATTTACTAGGGAGTAAGACTAAAGTCTTGACAGATAATAACCCACTTACTTACGTATTGACCTCAGCCAAGTTAGACTCTGCAGGTCATCGATGGTTGGCTTCTTTAGCTAATTTTGATTTAGATATTCTATACAGACCTGGAGTTAAGAACTCAGACGCAGACGGACTATCAAGACTAACTGAACAAACTAATGACATGTCTTCTATTTCAGATGAATGTATGAAAGCATTATGTCAATCTATTCAGTTAGAGATTCCTTTTGTAGAGAATTTATCTGTAGATTCAGAATTAGTTAATCAGTTAAATTCTGAAATTTCCCAATTTCAACAGGTTGACTGGAAAGAAGCTCAACACAAAGACCCAGTATTACAGAAGTGGATGCATTATGTCAAATCAGGTAAGAGACCCCGAATGAGTGATCTACCAACCTCTGCTCATTCTTTAGCACTTATTAGGAATTTTCATCTATTAATTATGGAAGAAGGAATCTTAAAGAGGAAAGTTACCATAGATGATACATGCATAAAACAGATAGTAGTTCCAAGGGATATGATTCCAGTGGTGTTGAAAAATCTACACAATGATTTTGGACATCAAGGACGTGACCGTGTAACATCTCTGGTCCGCGACAGATTCTACTGGAACGGTATGAATTGTGATATTGATAGATGGATCAAGAATTGCCATAGGTGTCTACGTAGGAAGGTTCCAACTAACCAGCGAGCCCCTCTCATGCCAATCCAGACATCATACCCCCTTGAATTGGTGTGCATGGATTTCCTGACACTTGAACCATCTAAAGGAGGCTTCCAGCATATACTGATCATTACAGATCATTTTTCCAGGTTTGCTGTGGCTGTGCCCACGAAGAACTTTACAGCTAAAACCACAGCAGAGGCTTTCTACAACAATTTCATTACCAATTATGGCATTCCAGTCAGAATACATAGTGATCAGGGTGCGAATTTTGATGGAAATATCATCAAGGAACTATGTCTGATTACAGGGATGAAGAAATCAAGGACCACTCCCTATCATCCCATGGGCAACGGGATGTGTGAGAGATTCAACAGGACGCTACTCAACATGCTTGGAACTCTCCATCCAGCCCAAAAGACCAACTGGAAGAAGTACCTTTTTCCCCTGGTGCAGGCATACAACAGTACCAGGCATGAGAGTACAGGACAATCACCGTACAGATTGATGTTCGGCCGTGAACCACTTTTGCCAGTTGATGTTGCTTTCGGAATCAACAACCAAGAGAAAAAATCACTTACCAAGTACATAGAAGACCACAGAACAAGAATGAAGACAGCGTACCATCTGGCGAGGAAATCAGCTGATAGGTCTAGAGTGAAACAGGGTAAGTATTATGATTTAAAGGTAAGAGGTATAGATCTTCATGAAGGAGATAGAGTTCTTGTCAAGGTTGTTGCTTTCGATGGTAAGCACAAGATAGCTGATAAGTGGGAGGAGGAGGCATACATCGTATTGCGCCAGCCAAACAAAGAAGTACCAGTCTATGTAGTACAGAGAGAGGATGGAACCGGAAAGAAGCGAACTCTTCATCGGAACCTCCTATTGCCAATAGGATGCATAGACCAAGAGTTTCAGGAGAAACCAATTCCCAAACCAAGAGCCAATAAACAGAAGGACACAACACAGAATGAAGAAGAAACAGAGTTGAAGCAGCAAAATGATGTGGCAGATCTAGATATCAGTGATAGTGACTCAGAATATGAGATCCAAGTAGTAAAGGTACCTGTACAAAGAACTCCTATAGAGATTTCTAAGGAACCAGTTAGAGTTGTAGAAGAAGTGGTTACACAGCCAGAAAGGGAAGCCGCGGAAGACCCTGCACCCCAAGATGAGGAGGGTGATGGCTCTGAACCTGGTGATGAGATAGGGTTAAGGAGATCTGCAAGAACTAGACGACCGCCAAAGAGATTTGCCGATTACCAGCTGTATCAGATTTGCGACAGGCGAAGAGAAGAGTTGAGTATTTTGAAGCAAATTTTAGAAAACACAAATCGGTCAGAGGAAAGAAATATTTTATTAGGTTGCATTTCAGACATTATTAGCAAATTGTAGATATATTGTTTTTATGATCATAGCTGTTTCAGTTCTCAGTTGGAAATGACGAGGACGTCATTTCACAACTGGGGGGAGTTTGTGATAGTTTGACTTAGTTTTATTTTTAGCATTAGTTACCGGTATTCATTCATTTTTTCCATCTTTCACTCTTTGCGCTGCACTAATACTAACAAGTGTGTGTAAACTTAAACACCCCTATTATAAATAATGGTAAAGTCAGTTTAGGTTATTTATTTCAGTGGTTTGGATTATTCCATTTGAAGATAGGTATTTTTATATTTACGGTTTGTGATTGGTCAGTATTGGTCACTACTGATAGAGTTTGGCGGGAGATATTCTTTTGTATTCTGGTTCTGTAATTCTTTAATTGCAACCAAGACTTCAAGCCAGACAGGTGTGTTTCAGACTGAGACAAAGCATACAGACTCAGACCTGTAAGTTATTCTTTTAAAACATAATTCTTTCAATAAATACAATTCTAAACTAGATTAAAATAAATAAATAAAGTTAATATATAAGTATGAGTGTGTAGAGTGAACGTTTTGAATACAGTGCAATGTAAATATCAGTGAGCAGTATACGTCTTAAATATTTAATTGTATAGTAGACAAGATCTTATATATTGTATAAATTATAAATAGGTCAAGTCATATAATGAGCCTGATCCGCTGATTGATACTACGTATATGCAGTGTCGTGCACCTAGTTCCATAAATTGGTAACTATCTGTTAAAATTCATTATTGTAAATAGTTTTCATATAATCTATATATTAGAGTGATGTTTCTAAGAGTTGGAAATATTATTTAACATAAAATTCAGATTTATCGTGTATTGCGATTAAATGTAAAGCGATATAATTGACCTATAAGTAAATGTATATTATACATGTTTGTGATGTCTATAATGTTTGTGTTGTTATAGTGGTGTGCTTATTTGTTTTATGTATTGTTTTAGGGTGAAACGATTAATGCGACGTAACGCTCAGAATATATAATATAGAACCCTACAATCGTCTTGGTGTTTTGTTTTATTCGTCCAAGAACGGTTACAAACATATAGTTTACCCTAACTCTGCTAACTTTGTTTTCCTTTCAATGGTTCACAACGGCCATCCTTCGCCTTGGAATGTCATCGTTTTAAAAAACTCGCCTTATGACAGCCATGTTTACCTAGTAGCGAGATCTCGGGTGCGTCGATTTACCCAAATGGACCCAAATTCAAGCGGAAAACAATTATAATAAAATCCTCATAATTTAGGGAAATTTGGAAAAATAAAAGCCGAAGGTCCATAACAATAATTAAAATTATTTTAAAAAGTTGTTTTATTATTATATAATATATATATTTATATTATTTGAATATGATTACATACATTATATACTTTAACAAATCGAGATAAAATGCTCATCTTTATTTTTCAAAAACAATTTTTAAAGATATACTGAAATAATTTTAATTATTGTTTTGGACCTTCGACTTTTATTTTTCCAAATTTCCCTAAATTATGAGGATTTTATTATAATTGTTTTCCGCTTGAATCGCCATTTGGGTCGCAATTTGGGTCTTTATTTTTCTTAATAACGGCTTAAAACCCCATGAAATGACTAAAACAAGTGATAATATTAGTAGTAAGGATTTTATTATAATTGTTTTCCACTTTAATCGCCATTTGGGTCCATTTGGGTAAATCGACGCACCCGAGATCTCGCTACTAGGTAAACATGGCTGTCATAAGGCGAGTTTTTTAACACGATGTCATTCCAAGGCGAAGGATGGCCGTTGTGAACCATTGAAAGGAAAACAAAGTTAGCAGAGTTAGGGTAAACTATATGTTTAATTAATAAATCCAATTTTTTAGGCGGTTGAATGCTTTTAAAGTCGGATATAATTCCCGAAGCGAGCGACACAAAAACGGCGGCGTAAATCGGAGGGTTTTTTTGCAACGCTTGGAACTGTAGCTCTCTGGTTTGTCTATCCGAATTTTTTCAACCAGAGAGCTACAGATCTGCAGCTAGATATTTCAATAATAGTATATACCTTTGTGCTCAAACTAAGTTCATCCACTAATATAAAAAATGTCCAGATTATCTGTTTTGAAACGCCCCCTCTACCACTTCAGGTTTCAATACACATCCCGAAATTGAAAGTCTACGGAGATTTTGCATTGCAACAGCCATTAATAAGCCCGGATGATAACGTTAAAAATTGCGCGATGTATTCCGAGTGTATTCCGAATGGAGAAAAGATGTAAACATTCCCCATTATAAATCTCCGTAAGGAATCTGTTTTCGTTCCTGTAAATTTTTCTGAGTGGAAAGGGATAATTGTTCAATGAAGATATCTTGGATATATTTCCTTTTAACGATTTCAACTGTATTTCTTTCACAGGTATGTGTAATTTTATTAAAAATCATCAAAAAGCGATGGAAGCAATAACTTGGGACAGACTATAGCTGAAGTTATTGCAAATCTGCTGAAATTCCTCTCAAAATCTTACAAAGCTAAAGAATGAGGACATTTCTTCAGATATAGGCAACAGTTGTAACATGCACTCACTTGGATGAATGCTAACATTTATTTTATTCACTATAATTACGGTAACGTTAATTTCCAGAAACGTACACATAGCATCGTTTTTTAAAAGGGGGTTGGGTGGGTGGATGGCAGCCTCATCCAAAAAATCTTTACAAGCAAACAAAAAAAATGATTATTCTCAAAATCATGAAAGAAAATTCTAATACTTCAGCTCTTTGGCAGTTCATTTGTTTCTTTATTTTCACTTTTATTAATTACATGCTCCCAATTCCAAGGTGGGGGGGGGGGCGCAATTCCATTTTCTTTTTTTAATATGATAAGCAAATTTTTTAAGCGTAAATTAAAAAAGAAAAATTATGATAAGTCGATTTTCTATGTGTAAATTGAAAAAAAAAAAGTTTAACATGGGGGGGGGGGGGGGGCTCTATGATAAGTCAATTTTTGTATGTTTTAAAAAAAAATGTCTACTGCAAAAAAAGGGGATGAATTGACGTACGTTACAATCAGATAGAGTGCAATGAACATTTACTTTAAATCTTTATTATTCAACAACATTGTATCTGAGATTGAACTATTGTTCTACTAATTTCAAATCTTATAAACTATGAATAATGTAAATTTACTGAAAAAATTTGTATGTTTTATTTTATTTTGCAATCAAATTTATTTACGTTGTTAATTTTATTTTTATTGATTTATCATGATTCATTGCTTGATCACATGCTGCGCTCGCCCCAACGGTCGCACCGTAAAACATATTATTTCTTTCAAAAAGGTGATTTAAAAAAAAATAATTTTAGGTTAATTTTGTTTTTCTTTCACGAATAAAATATACATTGATATCCTAAACATTTGATATCAGGGTTGGCCGGGAAATACCAGTGCTGGGAATTACCAGTGGTAAATACCGGTATTTCCCGTCCCGGTAAATACTACTGTTTTCCACTAACCTGGGAAATACTGGGAAATACAAATTTATAATCTTTATTTCTTTAGTTTGTTCAATGTAAAATTTATGTTTATGATAAAAGATATTAAAAGTAAGCATCAAAAACCAATTTATTATACTTCCCCATTTCACTGTCAGTTTATAAATCTTAAATTCACCAGATCACCTATTCCAAAAGATTTCTAGAGCTGCTAATGTACAAATTTTAGTCCAGTTTTTTTTAACTTCAAGTTTTGTGTTTTACAGATTTATAATTCAAAGCACAAAATAAACTGTTATAATTAGTGTAGGTGTTGCAAGTAAAAATTCAATAATAACACATGTTGTTTTAATAAATAATTACACTTGACAGTTTTGTGCTCCTGTTTTGGGGAGATATATACTATGAGTGGGGCTAATTGGCTTCTTCTTAGGTGTGTTGCATACTGAGGTAGTGACACAGTCACACTTTATTTTTCATAATTTTCTTGCCCCATTTTCATATTCACCAAATAACCAGAAAATGGGACCTATGATATCATGTTTATGATAACTGTGTAGATGCACCTATACCTGATTAAAGCCTTAAAAACAAATTACAATGGTAATGAATGAACCATGTTTTGAGTATTCATAAGAGATAACCAATGCATTACTGACCAGTCAAAACTTGTTAAAATCAAAGAACATTATAAAATGTCATTGCTGACAAGGTGTACTATTGTCTACATCCCTACAGATTTAATTAAGACTAATGTCTTAAGTATGAAGTACTATAATATGTAGTTGTACTTTATTTCCCAGTATTTCCCGGGAAATACCAGTAATTCCCGGGAATTACCAGTATTTCCCACCGTCCTGGGAAATATGAGTATTTCCCGCTTTTTTGCCAACCCTGTTTGATATAATGTTGTATCTGCAGATGATGAATGGAACTTTATTTTTCAGCGCAATTGTGTAAAGAGTACTTGACTTTAGTAATATATCTTGAATAGATAGTAAGCACTGATCGAATATATCAAAAATAGAATTATACTTCTATCTAACCTCTATACTACACTTGATTAATTTGACCCGACTTCCGGTAGGAGCGCTGGTGATGGCGGAACTTGGACTTCTCCTGCCCCGGTCTGGTGGATCCTATGTCTACCTCCACAAAGCCTTCGGGAACTTTCCAGCGTTTCTGTTTGTCTGGGTCAGTGCTGTTGTTATTGGACCTGCTGCTCAACTCGTTAAAAGTCTAACAGTGGCTGAGTATATTTCCCGCGCAGCTCTGGACGAGTGCCAGCGGACCCAGGGATGGACGAAACTGACAGCGGCAGTTGTTATTAGTTCGTATTAAATGTGTGTATCCTCAATCTGCCCATATTTGGCAAATCTCAATGTATGGTTTTCTGTAAGATTTTTGATCCGGGTCTTTGCAGTCAGCGTAGCCATTGTCAACGTCGTGAGTGTCCGTTTGGCGGCGCGGACGCAGGTGTTGTTCTCCGTCATCAAAGTGGGCGGATTACTCGTCATCATCGGCGGAGGAATATACTCTCTTGTTAAAGGTATCAGAAAAACAAATGTCCGTTACTTATACGAAGTATCTTCTAAAACAAATTAAAGTGTCATTTTATCATTATTAAGAGTTGATTATAATCAACTCTTCTATGCAGTTATTCTGACAAACCGGAACTGAAAGAGTGTTTGGACCTAAACACGAATCATCACCGCTGACAAGACTTAGTTCTTGAAAATAATCGATAAATTCGATGTTATGTATGCTGAAGCATTGTTTTTTTTTTTAAAGGAAACTTATTTATAAATCCTTGAAATAGCCAGATTTTATATACTAGTAGTGAGAATAATTTAGATACTTTTTGTAGTCATATGTATTTCTACGCCAGAGTTAAATATAGTCTCGTTCAACCATCGACTGTTTCCGTAAATCTCCGACAAGCAGAGAGTATCTCTTGCTTGTCGGATATTAACAGAGACAGCCGAGCGTTGAACGAGACTAGAGTTTATATAATATTACGTGGATCCATACACTTTTTAGAATATTTCGAATACTGATACATAGTTTGATGGAATAAATTCTATCTTTAATTATTACACAACATGATTCATACGGGGTTTTCTCGAAATTCTTGGAAAAGTCCGAGAATCCATATTATAAAATGTGCGTAATTCAAATACAGATTATAAACTACTTGCCAGGCAAAATAACACATCGTTGATTTTAAAATAAATAATAATTGATAAAATCAACTCAAGTCAGTACTTTAATACTTTGATATTATAAAGGTAATTATGGAATACTGGAATCTGGCTTCGAAGGGTCTAACACAGAACTATCGGGGATCGCATCGGCTCTGTACAGCGGACTCTGGGCTTTTGGTGGATGGTAGGTCGAAAATTAACTCTTTTTTATTTTAAGTAGAGTTTAATTAACGTGCGTTTCAACGATAAGAAATGTACAGTAAATAGAGTCAATCCCTGTCTTCTTTCAGGGGAAACCTAAATTATGCGATGGAAGAGTTGAAAAAACCTCAAAGGTCAGTATCATCTACTAAAAATCACGGACTTGGCTCGAGAGGAAGTCCAGTTTTAGGTGAATTTTTACGTGTTATTCTTCGCTGATTTGGTCCAAGATCCACCTTTTGACAGGTGCGCTATGTGACCTCTTGTTTTTTCTGTTGTGTGACCCCCTTACTGCATCGTCTTCTGCTCTGTGTGTCCCCTTACCGTAAATCTTTTATTGCAGGAACCTGCCACTGTCCATCGGTGTGTCCATGTTGACCGTGTTCTTTATTTACATGCTGGTCAACGTGTCCTACTTCACTCTGCTCACCAAAGACGAGTTTCTGTCCTCCTGGGCAGTAGGTGTGGTAAGAAACTAAGCACTATGGGCGTGGTATATAAAACCAAGGGCTGTACTATTAGGAAACCACAGGTTGTGGTAAAAAACAAAGGGTTGTGGTAAGATACCAAGAGTTGTTGGAGTGGTAATAACCTAAAGGTTGGGTTGGTAGGAAACCAAGGCTTGTGGGCGTTATAGGAAACGAAGGCTTGTAGGCATTTTAGGAAACCAGGGGTTGTTGGGGTGGTAGGAAACAAAAGCTTGTGGGCGTTATAGAAAACCAAGGCATGTGGGGGTTATAGGAAACCAAGGCTTCTGGGCGTTTTCGGAAACCAAGGGTTGTTTTGGTGGTAGGAAACCAAAGCTTGTGGGCGTTATAGATAAAAAAGGCTTGTGGGCGTGGAAGAAACCAAGGGTTGTTGGCGTTATAGGGGCCAAACCTCGTGGGCGTGGCAGGATACTAAGGCTTGTGGACGTGGTTAGAAACCAAGGCTTGTTTGTGTGGTTATTACCCAAGGGTTGATGGCGAGATAAGAAAACCAAGGCTTGTAGGACTGGTAAGAAACCAAGGCTTGTGGGCTTTTTAGAAAACCAAGGCTCATGGGTGTGGTAGGAAACAAAGGTTTGTGGGCGTGCTAAGAAACCAAGGCTTGTGGGTAGAGTAAGAACTAAGGCTTGTGGTTAGAGTAAGAAACCAAAGCTTGTGGGCGTTATAGGAAACCAAGGCTTGTTGACCGGTAAGAAACCAAGGCTTGTAAGCACAGTTAGAAACCAAGGCTTGTGGATCTGGTAAGAAACCAAGGCTTATGGTTTTGGCAGGAAACAAAGGCTTGTGGGCGTTATAGGGGACCAAGGCTTTTGGGCGTGGTAAGAAATCAAGGCTTGTGGGCGTGGTATGAACCCAAGGCTTGTCAGCGTGGTAAATGACCAAAAGGGCACATAAGTACAGAACATTTTTTACCACTATAATTCCCTTTTACTTGCATTACATTCCCCAAAATGATATGGACCCAAAAAAGGAAGCAGCATCTGCCTACATTTCGTATGCATGATAGACACAAAAAAACCTGAATTTTTTAGTGTATTTCAATTGGGTAGCGGTTTGTGTATCCTGTTTTAAAGAGATGAGAGATGGACCATCTTTGTTTTAGACCTGGGCGGAGAAGCTGTTTGGAGGAGGAGCTATCTTTGTTCCCATCATCGTGGCCTGTTCTGTGTTTGGGTCGGCCAATGGCGGAGCGTTTGTAAATTCCAGGTTAGCAAGGAAAAAATGTAGAGTGCTTTAGCGACATTAACCATTTAATATTTTTACCCATCCATCTTTTCCTCTGTTTAGGATGATCTTTGCAGCAGCGAGGGACCGGAACTTTCCATCCCTGCTGTGCTATCTGAACGTTCATTCCTTGATCCCGACACCCTCCGTAATCTTGATGGTCAGTGAATGTCGGTCTCCTTTTCGTTTGAAACAAAGTCTTGTTTTTTTTATTCCTAAAAACTGTGAACTTTTTTAAATTCTCACATCAAACCAAATACTAATATATTAGAACTACTCATTTGGTTCCTATACGATCATTAAAGGAATGGATATGTATCAATTAGAAAATAATTAACAAAAACGTTGACTACGTAATTAGCTTACTGATGTATCATCTTGACCATATATGTGCATCCTTGATTATAAGAACTAATTAATTACCTGTGCTTACCTGTTGTATCACGATGTCCAATGTTTCCAGACCGTGCTTGCTCTTATTTACCTGGTTCTGCCTGGTAACGTGGGCTCCATCTTGAACCTGACCGGATTTATCGTGTGGGGGACTTACGGACTCATCATGGTGGCACACATTGTGTTTAAATTCCAGAAGGATACCAAAGACACTCCAAGAGTAGTCAGGGTATGTAAACTGACTGACTGCGTGAACTTTTCAATTGAAGCAATATTTTCCAAAAAATCTTGACTTATTAGATATTATGCCGGGTTTCTTATTTCTGCTGAATCATTTAAATGAGAGCGATTTCAGGATTAGAATCGGCGGGGGGGGGGGCACTTTTTTTCGCACCAAACAATTTTTTTTTTAAATTTTATAATTAAAAGAGTGAATATACATGGAGTTGCCCCCTCCCCAATTTTCTGGGAGCATGTAAAAGAAAGAAAAATAACAAAGTTTGGAGTGATAGGAACAGTACGCCCCCTCCCCCGATTAGGATTTTTATAATTTTGGAAAGTTTCTATTTTTCTGTTTTATTTTTCTGCAGGTCCCAATCTTTGTCTCCCTCGTCGTGCTGGTCACGTGTGTATACCTCGTGGTCGCCCCTTTTCTGGACGGAGTAAAGATGGAGTACGTTTTCGCCTTTTCCGTTCTTGTTGTAGGAGTCTTCATTTACTTCCCTTTTATTTACTTCCGCTTTTCTGTTCCAGGAAGTGGTAAGTTGAAGATGTTAAAAATATTCCTTGTGATTCTGCGGGTATCCTTCTTTCTCTATATCACAAACCCATAATCTCGTTTATATCATAAAAAAGGTATATTTATGGATTAATTTTTGCAGGATTTTTGTACAGTTTCCTTCAGCTGTTCCTAGAGATATCTCCTCCCTCCGATATACTCCAATGACAATACATGCCCCCTCCAAAACATATAAATAAACTTTCTGTGTGTTGGCTCAAAGGAGTAAATTCAACATTTAGGAAGAGCAATCTAAAGAGACCTAGATGGCTAAAGCTTGTCCTCGTCCGGCCTAGAACTAGAACACTGATAAAGAGACGTAAAAGTTCTCTGAAATTCAAAACAATATGGACCGCGTACATATCAGCTTGAGAGATAAAACATTTAGCGAAACCGAAATAAGGGAGAACTGATATTTGCACCAACATAGACAGGGATACGTTGGCCGAACCAGGAAACAGGCCCCTGAACCAACCAATGACAGGAAAAGAATTGGGGACCGTGGGTGAAGACAGTCAAGCCAATCAAAATTTGACATGACTTTTTCCTTGTAAATAGACGGGGGCTATTGCCTAATCTCCAACAATCATCGATAACAACTTATTAAGTGAATTTAAACAGCTTATTTAGTGAATTTAACCATCTAATTTAGTGACATTAACAACTTCCTTGATTAGTCATCAGTAATCATTGCAAAGATGATTATTTTTCATCACGAAAATACTTCTTTGAAAATGTTAGGATAATTTTCAATTATATTTTCAACGAATGAAGATCCTAATTCTCACCTTTATCCTTCCTTTATATGTGGTTTTTTTTTAAAAATTAACTCATTTTGGGCACTAAATGCTGTAAAACAGTAAAAGTGCAGAATTATCTTTAAAGAAAAATGTTTTAAGCACAATAAATGAACTATGAAAATGCCAAACACCATTAAAATATTATCTGTGATGTATATAAACTTTCGAAGGAAAGAAATGCATAAAGACTGTATTAATAACCGTAATGTTTCTAAAATCAACTCTTTGCCTTCAGAAATTTGTTGAAATAAGCAGAATCAAACTTGCATTGAGACTTCGGTTTTTGATAGATGATTTTTTAGTGGTCCAGAGTGATTCTGCCAAACCTGGTTCAGTAGAACAATTTTTGAGTTTCAATTTTTCTTTCTTTTTCTAGCAAAGTCAGAGAAAATTCTTGCTTAATATCTATCTAATACGTTTAAACAAAGTCCAATAATTTCAACAACAAAACAACTGTTGTGGCTAACTGAATGAATACATTCAAAGTTTTGTGAAGTTAAGGCTGACATATGCAATATTCCTGGGTTAAAGCTGACATATTTAACTATTCAACACTCCTGAGTTAAAACTGAAATATTTATTACTCCTCATTGAAAGGGGGGGGGGGGGGGGGGGGCTAGACTAATCATCAGAAATTTTGACAAGAAAAAAAAACTAATTCCCAAAGTCATGAAAATCGAAAATTCTGCCAAAAAAAAACCCCCAAATTCCCAAATCGTAAAATTCCTAATCCGTGGACTTGTTATTGCTGGTGTAAACGTGTTTTAATCTTTTTTTCAGGCATCATATTTCTCTTCATCTACAAGTTTTGTAGAATAGAGATAAGAATTCTTTCAAGGATGATTGTTTTAATAAGGTGCATCGGGGCTAAAGTGTTTAAAGATAAACTCGGCAAAAAATCCCGTTATAACTGCTGTTTCCAATAATATATAAAGAAGGTAAGCAACATAAAAAGTGAGCAAAGATATTTAAATTTCTAGTTTCAATTAGAACTTCAATTAGAACGTTACACATAAGTATGAGCGAATTCTCCAGACATGTAAGATTATACATGGTAACCATAACTACATGAAAGGCCGAGTGTTCGATCGATCAAGAAACAAGACATGCAGAGCCAACATTGTAACTTCCAAAATACACTATAATGAACGATAAACATATTTAAATCATCATAGCTTTCTGAATTAAAGCTATTTTAAATACCTGTAAATAATGCATTAGGATTTTTTAAAAATACGTTTTAACATGGTAAGACCATGATAATGTACCGTATAGATTTCAGTCTTGTCAGTTTCTAAAAGAACACCCTCATGGCGGCTGAATGGTCAACAGGTTGGCCAACATATTTACATGTACTTTAGTTTCTTAAAAATGATTTCTTAAGCCATTTTCTGTTCGACAGTATTCAGTAAAGAAAAATTAATCACGATTTGAATCACTATAGTAATAAAGAAGATGGGTGGATAAGGTGTGTAAAATGCCCATACGCGGTCGGACAGGCTACTGTAAAATTAAAGTATCAATAAATCTTATGGGTTTTTTAAAAAATCATTGAAAACAATATGCATTTAACGAATCATTGATTTGTAACCTATAGGTATGTTCAATACTTGGAATATATTGACTCAATCAGGCGTATACGTATCAAAACCTGCAAATATTGTCATTTTTTAGAACTTCAAGGCATTTTCTTTTATAGAGTGGGCCTGTGCTCCATATTTTACTCAATGTCTAATTAAGGTCTATTGGAAAACAAACCGATTTCAACCAACAAAAACGTGGAGAGATGACCCACTATACTTTAAAAATGTCATTTTGTATCCCAACAATTGAACGTTTTGAAAAATAATACAAGTCCGATAGTTCGTGACCTTAGTCACACATAATATTTAAAAAGCCCACTTTATTGTGTCAGATCACTTTATTGGCTCAGTGGTACCTGGCATAAGCTAACCTTATATATCTAGGGTTTTTATGTTACGGGTTCGATACCACCAAAATTTCCGACAATATTTTTTTTCTTAAATATATTAAAAACTGACTATAGTTAGAAAAATTGCTTTTGCAAAGTTGTATTATAATATATTTGAATAGATTTAATTGGGGAAAAATAAATTTAAAATTGTATTTCACTACTAAACCGAATGGGCATTTGCGTCATCTTATTCCCCCGTCTTCTTTCGTCATTTTCGAGAATCCAACTTTGATTAGTCTGGATACAGAACTAAGCGCGGGCTTGTTTACAACATGTGGTAATTTTTATTGCTTTAAACTGTTAATTATCCTCATATCTGTTTTGATAATTGCGTTGTCATCTTAATACACGTGTCTTTTACTAATTAACAATCGTTTATTGTCAATAAGTCCATGACTTATTAATTAGTGAAAGACACACGTTCGCCCATTTATACAAAGTTTAAATTACTTGTATAACATCTACCGAGTATGACTCCCTCTTATTTCTTGCGGAAATAACTTGTACATTCATAGCTCTGTAGAAACTGACAGGCCTGAAATCCATATCGTTTGGTCAAACGGCCTTCAGCAGCATAATAAAAAACACTGAAATAATCATGATGCCCGACTCAAATTTCCATAGACGACGATTTGGCCGATTCTTTTAGCTAACGTACTTGTGTATATGAACAGTAATTTAGAACCAACTTTGGGTAGTCGTGTCAAATGTGACGTATGCCTGTCTATTTCATTGTCAACAACGGCTCTTTGAAATCAACAAGATTTGTCTGGCCTTTGTGCAAAAACTACGCAATCGGTGTGTATTTCGCTTGAAACCAGCGTCATTTTGACTTGTTTTGACGCAAGAAACAGAGTTACATCATACTGAAAGTCCAACGATCATTGCATAAAATTTTTTACATAACTTGCTGACGTTGGTTATGTATTTTTTCTGCAATGTCGCCACCTTCATTACCAGCATGAATCACCAAAGCATTGGACTGTTTAGATGCAAGTTGAGTTTGTATATATATATGAACAAGTTTTGCACCCGGGGGTTCTTTTGCTTCTAGGTGAATGTCTTTTCTGACCCAATTTAGATATAATATATTTTCAATTTCAATTTCTTTATTATTTGAGTTGTTTGGCTCCTAAAAATGTTAACTTCCGGACGTACGATCCCTAGATGGCTTCGTGTCAAATCAAAAAGGAATGAATCACTTTTCTAATCTTGAAAGTATGGAATACAATCTAGACAAGAATAGCCAGTCTCAGGGTTGAACCTAGAAAGAAAGGATTCATTTATGATCATCAAGCCTAGAAGGGGTGATTTCAGTCTGTGGATTAGACCTGAAAAGGAAAAAATAAGTTTGCGTCTTAAAAGGATTCAGTTTGTGAGCCAGGCATAGAAAGAAAGGATTTAGTCTGTGAGTCAGGCATAGAAGGGAAGAATTCAGTTGGTGAGTTAGGCCTAAAAAGGAAGGATTCAGTTTATAAGATAGGCCTAGAAAGGAAGGATTCGGTTTGTGAGTTAGGCCTAAAAAAGGATTCAGTTTATGAGTTAGGTGTCCTTTACAAAAAACTTAGATTACTGAGAATCAAAATTTGTACATAGCAACTAGTTGTCATGTACAAATTTTGAAAATTCTCAATAATCTAAATTTTTGTAAAGGACATAGGCCTAAAAAGGAAGGATTCAGTTTATGAGTTGGACCTAGAAAGGAAGGATTCAGTTTATGAGTTAGACCTAGAAAGGAAGGATTCAGTTTATAAGATAGGCATAGAAAGGAAGGACTCGGTTTATGAGTTAGGTCTTGAAAGATCAACATAGAAGGAAAGAATGAATCCTTGAGTAAAACTCAGAAATGAGTCCTAACCAATTTGTACATTCCCGACCATTATAAATATGGACTTGTTATTGCGCGGCTCATCTAAAGTATACATGTTTTAATCTTTTCCAGGTATCATATTTCTCTTCATCTACAAGTTTTACAGAATAGAGATAAGAATTCTTTCAAGGATGCATTATAGATTGTTTTAATAAGGTGCATCGGGGCTAAAGTGTTTAAAGATAAACTCGGCCAAAAAATCCCGTTATAACTGCTGTTTCCAATAATATATAAAGAAGGTAAGCAACATAAAAGTGAGCAAAGATATTTAAATTTCTAGTTTCAATTAGAACTTCAATTAGAACGTTACACATAAGAAAGACCAATTCTCCAGACATGTAAGGTTATACATGGTAACCATAACTACATGAAAGGCTGAACGTTCGATCGATCAAGAAACAAGACACGCAAAGCCAACATTGTAACTTCCAAAATACACTATAATGAACGATAAACATATTTAAATCATCGTAGCTTTCTGAATTAAAGCTATTTTAAATATCTGTAAATAATGCATTAGGATTTTTTAAAAATACGTTTTAAACTGGTAAGACCATGATAATGTACCGTATAGATTTCAGTCTTGTCAGTTTCTAAAAGAACACCCTCATGGCGACTGAATGGTCAACAGGTTGGCCAACATATTTACATGTACTTTAGTTTCTTAAAAATGATTTCTTAAGCCATTTTCTGTTCGACAGTATTCAGTAAAGAAAAATTAATCACGATTTGAATCACTATAGTAATAAATTTCGTCATTTTCGAGAATCCAACTTTGATTAGTCTGGATACAGAACTAAGCGCGGGCTTGTTTACAGCATGTGGTAATTTTTATTGCTTTAAACTGTTAATTATCCTCATATCTGTTTTGATAATTGCGTTGTCATCTTAATATACGTGTCTTTTACTAATTAACAATCGTTTATTGTCAATAAGTCCATGACTTATTAATTATTAAAAGACACACGTTCGCCCATTAATACAAAGTTTAAATTACTTATATAACATCTACCGAGTATGACTCCCTCTTATTTCTTGCGGAAATAACTTGTACAATCATAGCTCTGTAGAAACTGACAGGCCTGAAATCCATACGTCTCATTTATCGTTTGGTCAAACTGCCTTCAGCAGCATAATAAAAAACACTGAAATAATCATGATGTCCGACTCAAATTTCCATAGACGACGATTTGGCCGATTCTTTTAGCTATCGTACTTGTGTATAAGAACAGTAATTTAGAACCATTTTAACAAGATTTTAAACTTTGGGTAGTTGTGTCAAACAGCAGTGTGACGTATGCCTGTCTATTTCATTGTCAACAACGGCTCTTTGAAATCAACAAGATTTGTCTGGCCTTTGTGCAAAAACTACGCAATCGGTGTATATTTCGCTTGAAACCAGCGTCATTTTAACTTGTTTCGACGCAAGAAACAGAGTTACATCATACTGAAAGTCCAAGGACTTCTCAAAATGGTTCTATCTTGTGTTACCTACTTTTTACAATCAATTTATTAGTTTGTTTACAGAAAGATGTAAATATAAACAATAAAATGCTTTTTTGATGATTAAAACGGGTTATGAAAGTAACGATCATTGCAGAATTTTTTTTACATAACTTGCTGACGTTGGTGAAAGCCAAATTTTCCGAGAATTCTACCTTTGAGGTCATACATCTAAAATTTGACATTACTGACCCCATGTTTTATTATGTCAAAATGATACTGAAAACATGTGTAGGCAAATTGGATTAATCTTATAAAATTCTTGATATTCAAAATGGGATACCTCAAGACTTTTTCCAAGTATCCATTTTCATGCGTGGGTGTGGTCGGGGCCCAGAAAACACCGTGAAGGACGAAATAATTTGAAAAACAAAATACAGACTTGAGAACGTCTAGCTATCGTGTAGAAAACTCACCACAAACAATAATTATTGTAAAGCAAGTATATCTATATTAGATCAGAAATGGGCCAATTTTCTTAAAATGATGGTGGGACACTAAAATAAAAAGCGTTTTGTTGTGTCAGCATTCAAACATTGTTTTTGATATCAATATTTGAACAAAACATTCAATGCGAATAAATGCAAGCGATGGTTTTTTTTGTATTTTTTTACTGCGGTACTAGCTACCTTTAAAGCCCAAGTGAGGCACAAAAGGAAGCATTTTGTTGTTTATACTTAATTCCGATTTATCCAGATATAATCCACACAAAGTAAGCAGCAAAAATAAAACATCAATAAATTAATTTATCAATTATAGCTAGTTTAATAAAGTTGACAATTTTATTTAATAAGACTTAACAAAACATCTAAAACAGTTTTTAAAAAGATAGAAAATTTGCTTATTCTCCTGCTGACAGCTAAGCCGTGCATTGGATTGCATCGAAGTCTGTCTATAAATCATGTATTTATGAGTAACGATCAATTTCCTTTAAGAACTAAAGGGATACTTTTGCAACCCTTTGTCTCTGATATAGCCCTCAAAGTAAAAGCTTCGATCCTTCACGATCTTTAAAGCAACTCTGGTTAGTGTTAATTCCAAAATTAGTATGAATAATAACAATAATTGAAGTATTTTGTGGTCATCAGCAAAACTTGTGAAACCACATGCAAATAAAAAATGTCAACAAACTATACATTGAAATAAACATAATTTATTATCTGTTTCGTTCAGCTGTTAGAATCTCAAAATCATGAACATACACAGTTGGGGAAAATACACTTGCTAACCATCAGAACATAACATTAGTTTATGGCCAAGATTTCTTGAGACATGTGAGTAAGACAATGTTTGGGGAATCTATAAAGCAGTCTACAATATTGTAACAGAGAACATGAGCATGTGTGACCAGTGGGATCCCCCCACCCCACTCACTTGTCAACCTCCAATCCCCCCAGGCACTGGTCAGCATCCCTTCCCCCATTCATTGGTCAGCATCCCCACCCTCAATCATTGGTCAGCATTCCCCCTCAGGCATTGGTCAGCCCCCCCCCCCCCCCTTCATTGGTCAACATCCCCAAACAATGGTCAGCACCCCTCAAGCGCTGGTCAGCGACAGATCTCCCGCATCATGGTGGTAAATAGAGCCATCAACTGTAGGTACTCGTCCGCCCCATCCATCAAACACTTGTCCACCACCTGAAAAAGCAAGGTAAATCTTAAGTGATCATATCAAGAGAAGATAGTAACAATGTCAAACATTGGAGAGAGAACTCATCTGGACATCAATAAATATAAGGGGAAGTTAATCAAAATTTAAGGGACATAACTTTGTCATAATATTCAGGGGAAGTAACTTACTGCAAATAATTCATGAATAGGTAAATAATCGCATTTCAAAGAACTAAAAAATATTATGTGACAGTCAAATTTTTTCATTCTACTGCAAGATTTTGCATAGGGAACATTTCTCAATTTTTATAATTTAACACAAATTTCAAAATACTGATTTATTCCCTTGTTTAATAAGGCAATAAAATGAATCAAAGCAGGCATCATTTGACCTGGTGCAGTGTACCTGAGTGACAAAATATTGTCATTTTTTAGAGCAATTTTGACATGAAAATTCAGGGAAGTAACTTACTGCCAGTTTTTCACAGATAACTGACTTCTGCTGGTCATTGAGGTTGTCCAGTTGCACAATCTTGTCATGAAGCTGTGTGATGATCTGAGCTGCAGAATGACCCTCAAACATTACCTCCTATAAATAGACATTACATCATGACACTCAAACATTACCTCCTATAAATAGACATTACATCATGACACTCAAACATTACCTTCTATAAAAAGACATTACATCATGACACTCAAACATTACCTCCTATAAATAGACATTACATCATGACCCTCAAACATTACCTCCTATTAATAGATATTACATCATTACACTCGAACATTACCTTCTATAAATAGACATAACATCATGATACAGTAGATTTCTAATTAAACACGAGGAATTAATATCTGTGTACAATCGTTAGTCACATCTCCAAGAAGTTTAAATATCTTTTTTTATTTTTTGGACAGATGTAAACTAAACGAAACAATAATTAAAGAAGGAGTTAAATTTGACGGTTAATGGACTAAACACGAAAGGTCTGTGATATTGCATTTGCAATTTTGATCAAGACTTGTCATGAACGTCAGAAATGAACTATAATCAGGGGTTGACACTAACTTTTTTATGCATTAGTCCAGCCGGACTAGTGCTTGTTAACTTTAACTAGTCCACAGGCAATTTGATTTGCCTGTCAAAAATAAATGAAATGCATTACTGTGTTTTGTCTATTATAAAACACTATTTTATTAAAATTTATTAACTTATTTTTTACTTTATTAGAACTAGACTTTGACCCGTGCGTGCATGGGTTGACATTACATATCGGACTTTTACGAAATAGGTACATCATCACACCTTATTATTGACATTTACATAACAAAGCTATAAGCCTACAATAATGCTATTAATTTCACTACACTTTCCTTGGTTTGAATAATCTAACTGTGTCTCGGGAAAGGCCCTCACCACAGTTAGAATGTCACCCTTATACCCGTAATGTAGCAGAAAATTGCAGAATCTTCCAGAACATTTTTGGAGAAAGTGAATGAAGTTGCCTTGAGAATAACAGTCAAATTCATCACAACAAACCTTTTTCAGACTGCAAATACCTTTCAACTACAAAATTTAATCCATAGAATGGAAGAATTCAACACCTTTTCACCAACGTACACACATTTTCTTTGTAAAACTGGGTCCGTAGGACATTATTCATTTTTACGATAAAACATTCTATCTTCACTCTCCTAACAAATATAATGTAACTTTTTTAATTTGCATGTAATCAAATATTTTTGTCATCACGAAGACAAAAGTAAGTACTTACATGTAGTTGAAATGTATATTTGTTATTTTATACTTTCTCTCATAAGAAATCTTTAATATAATGAACAGAATATACAGCAAAAGTCCAATGAAAATTTACCTGTATTTGTTTTATCATTTCTAAGTTTAATATGTTTTACGGTTCTACCGTTGTGGCGAGCACAGCAAGAAATACACATACCTTACATCATTGTCAACTTTGTGGCGTACTATATCTATAATTTCAATTTCACTCCTAATTTCATACCAATTTTTTACATACTCCCAAAAAAAGGGGGGGGGGGGGGGGGGCCGGGGGCAACTCCATGATAATTCAATTTTTTATATGTGATTTTTAAAAAAAAATTAGATGTTGTGGGAAAAAGTAGGGAGGCCAGCACCCCCCCCCCCAACCGATGCTACGTGCATGCAATGAGGCAGGTATCTATCACAGTCTATACTAAAATAGCTAGTACAGCTGTTTGATCCACCTCTAAATTTATCGCGCGAAATATAGCGCGAGAGCACTGTGACGTCATCCATGACCTTTTTAGTCTTTTGTTTACGAATCTCGACTCAATACGAAGGTATGGAACTCTTGGGTCTCGCCAAAGCTTGTGCGGTACTCAAAACGTGTTTTTTAACCTCAAGACACAGTAAATTACGAGTTAAATGTCGGCCATTTTTGCCATAACACAACGGGTGAAAACATTTGAGAGCATTATGGGACGTAGACAAAAAATTTTGTTTGATGAATCTGTAGGTTTAGCTGGTTCTTTTTCTTGCCCACACTGGTTATTAGAGCTCGCTTCCCTCTCTATATATTAATGCAGATGTGATATTGTGGAAACATACACTATATAAATATCCCGTTAGCGTGAATGTATTGCGCAATCGCAAGAATGTAAAATCCAAAAAATCAAGGCGATTTCCGGAATTTTTTGAGGAATTTTCGTTGATTATTAATTAACGAAGCTTAACTGAGAAAAAACTAGAGAACTGACCAGTCAGGAAGGGCCCTGCTATGACAATTAAGATAGAGAAGTGAAAAAAACTTTGAATTCCATCCTCTTTATATTAACAATGATGAAAAATAAATGCCCAGCATAAGATGTAAAGAACTGCAATATATATAAGGTGGTAAAAAAAAAATATGGAAATTATAAGTAACAACTGTATTTCTAAAATTTCAAGGTAATTCCTGAATGTCCGAAAACTCTGAATAGTAACCTTGTATCTGCATAAAACAGGGATAACCTCATGTCTTATAAAAAACTAAAATGTATATTTAAAAAAGATTTAAACAGGTGTTTTATAAAATGCAAGCCTTCAGTGAATGCAAATACATTGTATCACCCAGGGTTGACCTCAACTTCAAAACAAACATCAGTTGCAGACAAAGGTGTTCATTAATCTTCATATGACAGATAGAGATAAGCCTCTAAATTTTCTGCAGCAGGCAAGATAATTAATCCCAGGGGATTAATTGTTCTACTTTCTCATCCTTTTCTTCTGAATTTACAATAAGATTTTTTTTTCAGAAATGACAGAATGGGGTTATTATCTGATTACCTGTTAAAATTAACAGCATAAAGGCAGAAAAAAATAAAATAATTAAAAAATAAAATAGTGAAAAAGGATATCTTAATATATATCTTGATTTTAGAATTCAATAAAATTATCATAAATCAATGTGTACGGTATTTTAACCAAAATAAAGTATGAATATTATATATTAATCCATATTTCAAAGAATGTACACAATACTCAAATCATTCAGAATTGACCTTAACTTCAAAACAAAGTTCATTTGCAGACACAGGCAGTGCAGTAATTAATCTCAATAGACAAATAAAGATGAAGCTTGTGGAAGGTTAATTAATCCCAAAGGACAAATATTGCACAGCCTTCCAAGTATACAATGGTAACATTCTCAGCAGTTATCTCTCTTTGCCCATTCATTATTATGCATAGTTAAGGAATCTACCCCACACCCCAGCTCCAAACCAGAAGACATAGAGAACCAAACTTAGCATCAAAATATGTATTTTTGCCTACTGAACTACCATACCAAATTTGAACTTGATTGGGCAACCATGAAAAAAGTTATTAGAAAAAAACAGAAAATTTGTGGACGGAAGAGTGACAGACGGACGGACAGAGTGATTACTATAGGGCACCCGCAAATCCTTGCGGGGCCCTAATAATAAAAACAAATTGGTAATCTTCAAGTACCAATGATGTTTAAAATATATAAAACAAACGACAGTATTCTTCCGATTACTCGGTATTAAAGACCAAAAATTCGAGTCTACTATTTTAATATAGTAGTATAGATGGGACATACCGGACCCCTGCAACTCTAGTCAGGAGCTCTACCACTGAGCTATCCAGGCCGATATCCATGAGTCTATTATTTTAATATAGTAGTATAGATTTGTACGAAGGTGTGGGTATCATACATCACAATGAATTTTTGATATGTTTTTTTCATTACAGGTTAATCACTGGCTTAGTTGTATTGTACTATTCAGTACATAGCAATAAGCTGCGTATTCACTATCTCCATGTACATGGTGGATGCCGCCATTACAGATGTTAAAAATAGATCTGTGCAATATATCTTGGCTTTGAGCTACAAAGTTTTTTTTTTGTTATGTATGTTCTTACAAAATCAGTTATAAATAAAATTCTCCCCAAAACTTGTTTGTTTCTTGAATTCAAATGGATTTTCTTTATGAATGTTGTGAAATTATGAAATGATGATCTTTCGGCGAGGTTTGAATTAATAAAATCATATTCCTTTAAAATATAATGAACATCTGCGCAATGAAATCAAAAACGTTAGGAATGAGATACCTTAAGACAAATGATTTGAATACAATTCATTTAAATTATCAACTCTCAGAAATTTCATTTCACCTTTCAGTTTATTTTTTTTTAAAACACCTAAGCATCCCTATCAAAGTCAGGGCTGTAGGTCACCCATAAGATCCTGCATACCTATGTTGTTTTCACTCAGTAACTTTATAATCATCGCGATGTATTATATATCAATTTGCATCATGCGAGATACTAAAAATAAAGTCAACTTTTTCCAGTAAATTGTCAACAATTGCACATCGATAATTTACACAATTCTTTAAGCAAATTTTATTTATTAGTCCAACCAGACTGATAAGACAGAAATTTTGTTAGTCCAACTCAAAATCAATTAGTCTGTGACTAACGGACTAAAGTTAATGTTGAACCCTGATAACTGATTTAAACTACTTTGACAAATTGCGATTGTAATTTTCAGTAACACTTTGTTACTGTACTGATCCATTTACTAATAGGAGCTTACCTGAATCTTAAGCCATGGCCATTTATCCATGCAATCAATATTATATATTTTAAAAAAATTGGATGCACAAAACTTCGTAAAAAAAAATACAGAGAAGTTTTTTCTTATTTTTTTTTTATGGCTCAATTATGTTTTTCATTACAATATTTGGTGTGTTATACTTTTAGCGTAAGTCGGTTAGTTTTGTACATAGAAAAAGTAGTGACCCAGATTATTCATGCACATCTTTGACCTCTTGACCCAGGCTGATGTTATGCAGGAATAACAGCGAATTGTGCAAACAGTATTATATCTGGGAAAACATTTGCAAGTGTAAATATTTGTAGATGTACATGAAGGAAGCTTGATTTGATTTTGAGTGATACTGCTATGTTGATATAAAAGTAAGATGATTCAGACATAAACAAAAACTAGTCATTCCGCTTTGCTTTGTTGGTCATCTTACCTGAACTTTTTTCTCGAGCTTTTCGTAGGAATTGGAGTGACAGACTTTGATTAACACGTCAATCGTTTCGTCTGATATAACCTACACGGAACAAACAAAGATAGATTATATCATACAGCTAAAAACATTCACTCTTAAAAGAACTATTAACAAATTGTCTACATATACAGCAAATAATGAAACAATACAAAATCATGAAATTAGAACATAAAGCAGCTGCATACGTTTTTCGGAATCTAGTAAAATACACTGTATTTATACCTGTAATCAAATTGTTTCGATACCATTAATTAAATTGGACACAATAAAGAAAATACAGATAAAAATGTTAAGGTTTTAAAGGAAAAGTTTTATTTTTCAAATGATTTTGCCTTGTTCAGTAGGTGGGCTTTGCCTTTGGGCTATTATCACGTTATGACATTACACCGTTTATCACGTTGCAGGAGTAGCATATAAGAAATAACATTTTTTTAATCTGCTCCAAAGGGTAGAAAAATTCAATTTCCTATATATTCCTATAGTAAATATACCTGTATTTTTAGATAGAAAAATAAATTTTGACCAAAAATGTGACCACGCCCCTTTAAAAGTGCATTATTTTTCATTATTTTTCATAATGGTACTTATATAGCACAAGCAGATACAAAAAAAGAGAGAAATTGTTATCTAATAAAATTATATAAAAATAGTACCGGTAAGGTGTTGACAAAAATACCCTATTATATAAATCAATGTTACATGATCTACATATTAACTCATAATGACATAAGAAGCAGACAGAAAAGAAGAAAGTGGCAAAAAATACTGTTCTACTAAAATGTGCCAAAAACATCTAACAAGAGGCCCATGGGGCCACATCGCTCACCTGAGCAACAATGGCTTAATATGGGTGTACAAAGGATATTGTGCCATATGGCCCCTCGGTAGAAAAACCAACAAAGAATCCCATAAAATTAACTGTATTCAAATTTTACACTTATTTTCCTACACTTAATCTTTGACATTGTACCCTTATGAAATACCATTTTAATCAAAAATAAGATCTTATGCAAGAAATAAAACAAAATTTTTGGTAGGGGTACATTGTTAACTCCACTTCCCTTTATTTTAGTTCTGCCCCTCACTTTGAAAAACGATCAAATTATACATGAAAATATGCATATATATAGGTACATATTCATCTTCAACTACATTGTACTAGCTAGTTATTGTATTTCATTAAAAAAATTCCTACATGTGAAAGAAGAAAATAGTACTTCAAGGCGCTCAAATTAAGAACGTTCAAAAATTTGATTGGTCTTCTGCATTATAAACGATTGTTGTTTACCAGGCGTAAACTCGTGCGCCGTTTTATAACCTTACTCACTTGATCGATGAATACACTCGAATGAACAAGATATCTGTGAGCCAATGCTCACTAGTGATACCCCTGCTCTGATGTGAATATGCAAAATAAGCAAAGTCGACATTTAACAGAAAGCTGGCATCCGATTGGTACAGAAATATATCCCACAATATGGCATGCCTAAACAAATAGTGGTTAAAATTTCAATCATCAGCGATAAATAGCTGCTGAGAATTCTTTGAGAAAAATTTGTTTGAAAATTTTGGCTAAAATTAACAAAGTACTCATTTAACAGGAAGTTGACGTTCGATTGGTACAAAAATATATCCCACGATATGGCATGCCTTAACAACACTGTGTAAAAATTTCAAGCATCTGCGATAAACAGTTGCTGAGAATTCTTTGGCAAAAAATTGTTTGAAAATTTTTGCTAAAAATAAACAAAGTCGTCATTTAACAGGAAGTTGACGTCTGATTGGTACAAAAATATATCCCCCGATATGGCATGCCTTAACAAACACTGTGTAAAAATTTCAAGCATCTGTGATAAATAGTTGCTGAGATAAATGCGATAGAAATTTTTGTTACGGACGGACAGACAGACAGACAGACAGACAACCAGACGGACACACAAGGGTAAAACAGTATACCCCCTCTCCTTCGGAGCAGGGGTATAAAAATGTTATCATGTGATATTTTAAAGAGCTATTACATGTTCATGTATAAACAATGCATAGGCGTCGGAACTGGGTGGAGGGGGTCCCCCCTCCCCACTTTTTTTGGCAAAGTTTGACATCGCCATACTCAAATCTTTTTTCTTTTTTTCTTGTCAAGATTTCTGATAAGGTCTAGCCCCCCCCCCCCCCCCCCCTCAATGAGCCTCAGACTGCAATGTATTGACAGGCATATCGCTCTATTTTACTAAGGCCCACCCTTTATTTTCATCTTTATTTAAAATCAACAATAACAAATGGCTACAATTCAAGGTGATTTTCCGCTGTAATTTTTTTCTTAAGAATAGCGATAATACATTTATCCTCGTAACAGTAATTCTTTAAACTGTTTTAAAGAGGTCGTTTTTATTTAATTGTGTCTGGAAAACCAACAAAGTTGGTAAAGATTCATCGTATAAGGATGGGCCCCAAAAAGTTGTTATAGCATATCATCCTTTTAATTTTTCTGTACAAGTATTTAACGTTTAGTGAGATATTTCTCGTGATAAATCAAAATTTCAGCGTCAATCGTGGAATTATAAGCAAGATACAGAACTCACAATTCTTCTTGGTTTGAGTCAATTTTTTGTTCACAAGAGTTAATTACATTCAACTTAAGATTTTAAACTTGGTATTTCATATTCAGAATAAACGAAAGCATGGCCTCAGTTCTGTGAGCAAAGCTCTGTATCTTGCTTATAATTCAAAACTTGACACAGCTGAATATGGTTTGTAGGGAAAATGGTAAACAATTAAAACAAGAAATATGCACTAAAACAAAGAAAGAGCACAATTTATTTTTCATAATATATAGATATACCTATATATTTCTAGAAGCAAAAACAATCCCTGTTTAGACTGAAAATGCACAGCATCTTAACAAAACACGTTGCATTATAATCAACCATTACGTAGAGATCGTACCGAATTACCAATAGAATGTATTCGGGATTTTCATAACCTGGAGTTATCGTTCGTAACACGAGTTATCTCTCCATTAGAGCAGGTATAGCGTTATGTAACCAGTATAAACAAATGGATGAAAGAAACGTTTTTTGTGTTGTTTAATCGGTTAGTGGTGTAAATTGTCAATATAGAAAGACGACTGTGCAATTAAAAGATGTTATTATCTAATCAAAGGGATTTTGTTGTTTTATTACAAATTAAATAATTGCGTCTATTTTGAACTGCCGGTCAATAGACTGCGATCTATTCGACCGCTGGTCAATAGACTTCGATCTATTGGACCGCCGGTCAATAGACTGCGATCTATTGGACCGGCAACGTATTTCAGAATGCGGGTATGTTAATGTTATATCCTTTCGATAGTTCTCAGGGAATGTATATTCCTTTACATAGACGCTGTTTTTAGTACTTGGTGAAACCAAATACAATGTTATCAAAATGGAGTATCAAATAATAAACAGGTTTAAAGCTTTATATGAGGTAAAAGACTAATGAAAATCTAATGGGTTGAAGACTCCCCCTTCTTTGAGTTAACTAATATTAAATTGAGATGTTGTAATGCATGCAACAGGCTTTGTGCATGTAAAAGATGGAAAAAAAATCTGAGTATATTGAATAATGACACGAAAACCATCTGCAATATGCAAATTGTAAACCCCGACAACTAAAAAAGGAATTAGGTAATAAAACAATTATTTAATGCTTGAACAGTCAATAGACCAGAATTTTTTCCCTTGATGCAGGGAACAGCTCAGTATGATCTATTGCCCTCGGCCATTGGCCTCGGGCAATAGATCATACTGAGCTGTTCCCTGCACCTCGGGAAAAATATTCTGGTCTATTGACTGCTCAAGCATTAAATAATTGTATACTGTTATACTAAAATACTAAAAAAAAAAGTAGAGAGATTTGACGAGCGCGCCTAATCGTACCATATCCAGGCACACACCATGGGTTTTGAACGTGGATTGGGAGGGGGGCTCATAAAAAAAAAACTACTTAACAAACCAGAAAATTTAAAAAAGACAAGAGGCCCATGGGCCACATCGCTCACCTGAGGAACAATAGGTATGATAAAATCAGCTTAATGGAGTCATAATACAAACTATCTGGACAATGTACAATAATACATGTAGATCCTGTATAAATAAAATCCATTTTCCCCTGGATATTCTTATGTTTATAATCATTAGTCCCCTTTCTGACAGGATGATTTTATAGTCATGTCATATGTTGAGTATTGCAGTTCTCAAAAAGATCCTTAACAATAGTTTATACATCGGATATAAACGTACATCAAACTCTGAACCTTCTCGTGAGGCCAAAGAATTGTCCTGGGGCCAAAGTCTTAATAATTATAAAGAATCATCTGGCTGATTAGTTTCTGAGAAGATTTTTAAAGATTTACCCTATATATTCCTTTGTTAAACTTTGACCCCCCATTGTGGCCCCACCCTACCCCTGAGGATCATGATTTTCACAACCTTGAATCTACACAACCTGAGGATGCTTTCACACAAGTTTCAGCTTTCCTGGCTGATTAGTTTTTGAGAAGAAGATTTTTAAATATTTACTCTGTTTATTCCTATGTAAAATATCGACCTCCCATTGTGGCCCAAACCTATCCCCAGGGGTCATGATTTTCACAAATTTGAATCTACACTACTTGAGGATGCTTCCACACAAGTGCCAGCTTTCCTGGCTAATTAGTTTCTGAGAAGAAGATTTTTAAAGATTTACTCTATATAATCATATGTTAAACTTCGATCCCCCATTGTGGCCCCAACCTACCCCCAGGGGTTATTATTTTCACAACTTTGAATCTACACTACATGAGGATGCTTCCACACAAATTTCAGCTTTGCCGGCTGATTAGTTTCTGAGAAGCAGATTTTTAAAGATATACTGTATATATTCCTATGTAAAACTTCGATCCCCCATTGTGGCCCCACCCTACCCCAGGGGGTCATGATTTTCATAATTATGAATCTACACTACCTGAGGATGCATCCACACAAGTGTCAGCTTTCCTGGCTGATTAGTTTCTGAGAAGAAGATTTTTAAAGATATACTGTATATATTCCTATGTAAAACTTCCACCCCCCCCCCATTGTGGCCCCACCCTCAGGTGAGCTAAAAAGATTAAGTTTACAATACAATAAGTTGTTAAAGTTGGTTTCTGGAAGAACAGACTTTGAACATTTTCTTAATAAATATTGACAATTTTTTTACTTTTTTAATCTTTAGTTTTTAAGATCTGTGTACAAACATAGAATTGTGAGCAAATCTTTGTATCTTACTTATAATTCGAAGCTTAACACTCAAATATGGTTAGTAAATAGAAATTGTAAACAATTAAACACAAGAAACATGCACTATAACAAATAAAGAACACAATTTATTTTTTCGAAATGAATCATATATATATACATGTATATACCTACATATTTCCGTCAGCGATATCAAAAGAAAATGCCGAATTACCGATAGAAGGAATTGTATTTCAGTACCCCTAGATCAGATTTTGCTTAATTTGCGCAGGTAAACAGTTAACTGTTTGATTTACCGAAGTATCTGTTTGAATTGATACGTAAAAATCACGAAATACCTGTAGACGATAGTTTCCAGGTTTAAAAGCGTAAATAATGAAAACGAAACGAAAATCCGAACAAGCTAACACCAACACACTTGTTTGATCCTTGTTGGAACAATTAGAAAATTAATCAATAAACAATAAAAACAGAGGGAAATGCACTTTAGTACGTTGTTAATGCATCAGATTTAATCATTTTCGCAGGTAAACATTTACCGAAGTCTATGTTCCAAATACAAGGCGATTGTTTCCCAAGTTAAAAAGCAAAATGAAACGAAAAAATGAAAACAAACTAAAACCAACATCACAAGTGAAAATGACAACGCGTTGAAATATTTAACCACAATTTACTTCACAATAATCGGCACCAAGGTTATTTCCATGTTTCATAGATTATATTCGCACGTGAACTGTTGCACAACAAACTGCCAGCTTCAAACAAAGAACCTCGTTTTCGAGATGCGGTAGACTGGCGATGCCTGTCATAAGACCAGTCTATCGCAATGAATTGCCAGTCTACGATATATGGAATAACGAGCCATTCTTTATAAGTATTTTCGCAATTATCTCAAATTTGGAACAGAAATCGCCTATAATTTTTGCAATTTATATTTTCCTTTCCCTAAGGATGATTTATGCTAAATTACGTTAAGATTAACTCGGTAGTTCTTGAGAAGAAGATTTTTAAAAATGCACCCCCCTTTTTCTACAGTTTCAAGGTTTTCTCCGCTTTGAATACAGATCGGACTTTTATTTCTGCAATTTATATTCGCCCTCCCATAAGGATGCTTTGTGCCAAATTTGGTTGAAATTGGAAAAGCGGTTTTAGAGAAGAAGTTCAAAATGTAAAAAGTTTACAGACGGACAGACGGACAGACAGACGGACGGACAGACGGACGACGGACAAAATGTGATCAGAATAGCTCACTTGAGCTTTCAGCTCAGGTGAGCTAAAAAAAGAAAATTACAACCTCTCAAATCGTGAAAATCCTAATCCGAGGGGGTTGGGGGTTGGGGGTTATAATGTACTTTACTGTACTGCAGACCTTAAATCATGAAACATTTCATTCTTTTCACAGATTCACTAAAGGTGAGGGGGCGGGGTAACTTTTTTATTCACTTTTTTTATATGTAAATTTATGAAAAATATCTGTTGCAAGATGAGGGGAGGGTAGCCCCCCCCCCTCCATTGATGCCACGCGCCTGCCATTTACCAATAAATAATGCAGTTGCTGGCGGTGAAGTGCGTGGTTTCAGGGGAGCGCTGCTGATACATGTACATTGTATTATACAGAGAAGTGGACATGCAAAGCAATCCTAAAGACATGGATGGTTTTGTCTTTCCACCTCTTAAAAGAAAATATTTCAATCTATCCAAAGATAGGCATTATACCTATGCATGTATGTATCTGCACTGAACATTGATGGACCTTACTATACTTACTCTTAATGGATTTCATTTAGATAAATGAATGACTAATTTCAATTTCATCATCATGGGAATTTAAGAGATAATGGATAAAAACATCCGCAACCTAGCTTTTGCGCAATTTTTCGCATACACCGCTTGCAATCATGTTTTCATTTAAAGTTGCGTTCCGATTTTGATTGACAACATTCACGTTTATATCTTTATATTAAGTTCATTCCATTCTTAATTTTTCATGAAAAGTTTATTCCTGAAATGGTGTTTGCTATAGATGGTACGTGAATAAAGAACAGTTCAATTATATAAAGGGCCATGAGATAAATGATAAAAGTAATAAAGGTACTGAAAGTAAAACAAACAAACTACAAAAAATTGTTTAAGCTGTCTCCTAAAAGACTTAAAAGAAAAGGGATCTCTTATTTCAAACCAAAGACAAATTCAAATTTCGATGTGAAATCTATATTTAAAACACTGAGCTCCATTTTCAATGCTGTCATTCCTCTTAACCCTATAATACCAGTATCTATTTCATACAACAAATCTGTTTTGTTGAGAAATTCAAATGATTCTCATCGATTAAACATCCTGCATGACAGGTACAGCTGCCTGAATTGATGACCGTCGGTGCCTGGTAAGATACCAATACCCACTGCGTGTACATACATATTTTTTTCATGAAAGCATGGCATTTCGAACGAATGCATCTCAACAGGCTAGCGCAAACATCGTATTTTGAAAGAGGGTTAAAAGAGCAGATCGACCAACCGAAAATCAAGACGAAAAACAATTATACTCTGTCCCGAGTTTTTGCTTCCACCACTTTTTGCTTGATTTTCAATAATAGTAAATACCTTTGTGCTCAAACTACGTTCATCCACCAATATAAAACATAGGTAAGGCGAGAGAAATTTAATTTTTAGTTTTACGGATCCGCCGACCCAATTTTTCCGATTTTGTAAAAAAAAAAATAATGAAAAAAAATTCGTATCTTCGGAAATTTTTCCGGAATTTTCAAGTTTGACCGATCTTGGTTTTAAAATTACTTTATTTTATTTGAAATCTGCAAAACGTTTGACAAAGGGAGCTTTTAAAATCAAGTGTAAGCGTCTCTATAACATGGAGTATTTAAGATGGAGGTCAGCCATGCATGGTTTGGCTTAAAAGTTTTTATGAAAAGCAAAGAAAATATGTCATCCTGAACAAGTTTAGTAAGGTTAATACCAATGATCTTGAAACAAACACAAAGTACACAATGGATAGTGGACAAATTAAACTTAATATTATAAGTTCAAGCAAATAATATGTAATTTTGATTAATAAAAGTTTGCCCCCAGTTTTTTATTTTTTTTATTTTCCCTCCTCCGACCCAAATTTTTTACCAAAAAATCCGTAAAACTAAAAATTAAATTTCTCTCGCCTAATCACAGATTACAAAGCTCACCGAGACGAGACATCACCCTTATGAGACTTCACCTTTTTGAGACCACCTTTATCATATTAAATGATCAAAGGCCGGAACGGCCACAAAGGCGTCGAACTGACTTTTTCTTTTATATAGAATGATATCAATAATTTGAATTTCTGTTAATTTAATAGTTGTATATCAAATAATTTTAGACATAGAATAGAGAACTATATGAATTGTGTTTTGTGCTGCTTTAAAAACAAAACAAAGTTTATTTTCTTATAAAATAGGTATTGGTGCTTTTACAATTCAATAACCATGATAACTCATTATGGTTACAAAATTTGAAGAAATGTCAAAGTTTAAATTATTAAAATAAATTATTTTCTTTAAACAATTTTCACAGGTTCGTGATTTGAATACATTAACAGTATGTCCCTAATTATAATAATAAAACATACTTTTATTTATTTCAATTCCCGTTTGAAACAAGATTCCCTATGGTACTGTTGTTTACAAACAAATCCACAACACGTGCTATCTAAAATGCTCGACCAGATCAACTGCATTATCGTGTTTATTTTTATCAACAAAATCACTAGATACGTTTATCGCTTACATTTATTTTGGAGACCGTGTCCGATAACAAATAAATTTACATCGCAAATTTTATTTCTTTCGGGCACGCTCTCCAATTAAAATGTAAGCGATAAACTAAAATAATATTAAGTGAATGTTTACACCTGATTGTATTCATCCGCCATTTCTTGATTAAGCAAACTTATACTTATGCAATGAGTTGTCAATAACCAGGTAGGCAAAGTTTGTTTTTTTGTACACAATTTAGTTTAATAAATGAAATAAAAATCTTGTAATACGTTTAATACTTTAAAGAACTTATTTCTTATGCGCATTTAAAAAGCGGTGCAGTGCATGAATTTGGACGATTGCCAATCCAGACGATCGCTAGAAGGCTGTCGAGCATTAGCTCGACGCCTTAAAAATCATACTTTATGATCTTAGATATTCATGGATTCTGTTTTGACACAATATCGTATATCATCTGTTGAAAAATTGTATGACAATCATATGTTCATATGTTAATCAATACAATAATATAAAATTAAATATTGCATCCTATCATATTTACAACATATATCATATAATACAATAAAATATCATAATAAACAATGATGAGATACGATATTGTAATGTAAGATATGACATTGTATTGTGTTATATGTTATTGTATTTGGTCACATAATACAATATCATAATATATAAAACAATATAGTATTATATTACAATATCATATTACATAATACATCATAACATTGAAACAAATGATATTATATTGTATAATATAGTATGATATTGTATGATACCGTATCATTTTTGAAACATAATATAATATTGTATCTCATGATACAATATAATTTGATGCAACATTGTATCATATCAAATGATACAATATTATGTGATAAAGAAAAATATATAATACAACATTATATTATACATATTGTATCATATGATACAATAATATATTTTACAATATCATATAATACAATTTCATGTGATGTGATAATATTATATTTTGCAATATCTTATGCAATAGTATCATGTAATAAAATAATAAATCAATAATACAATATAATATTATACAATATTGTATCTTACTATACATTACGATATCATGTTACAATATCATAACATGAAATATCAAAAAAATTGATACAATATCATATCGTATCATATAACTTTTTATAATATTACATATGATATTATATTGTATCATATTAAACAATATTATTTTATACCATACAATACTATATCATAGGAATCATGTTATATCATTTATCAACAAACACATCTATCTATCGAGCAGGTTTGAGTGAGATAGGAGATTTCTTTAGCATCCTTGATAATGGAGATCTGGCTCTGCATCTGAAGCAACCTCTGCATTTCATTTATAATATAGATAAATCAACTATGAAAGCTATCATCTATAAAACATGTGACCTGTTCCAAAAAAACTAAACCTCATCCAGCATCCGAAACCTATGGCTCAGATTCAGCATTCAAGCCTGTCTGGTGCATCAGTATACATAAGACGCATCTCCATGCAAGTTTGGTGAAGTTCAGACCAGTAATAACTAAGATATCATCATCAGAGGGCACTAGCAATTAAAACCTTAACCTGCTCCAGCATCTGCAACCTTTGGCTCAGATTCAACATCCATGCCTGTCAAGTGCATCTGTATCATAAGACACACCATCCATTCAAGTTTTGTGAAGTTAGGACCTGTAATAACTAAGATATATTTTTTAGCATCTTTTATAATGGTGATCAAGCTCTGCATCTGAAGCTTCCTCTGTGATTCATTTATATTACAGTTTAATCAACTATGCAAGTTTGAAATAGTACTATTATCTATTAAACATGTGACCTGTTCCAAAAAACTTAACCATATCCAGCATCTGAAACCTATGGCTCAGACTCAGCATTCAAGCCCGTCAGGTGCATCAGTATCATAAGACGCACCATCCATGGAAGTCTGGTGTAGTTAGGACAAGTAATAACTAAGATATAATCATCAGAGGGCACCTGTTTCAAAAACTTTAACCAGCTCTAAAAACCTTAACCTCCTCCAGCATCCGAAACCTATGGCTCAGATTCAGCATTCAAGTCTGTCTGGTGCATCAGTATCATAAGATGCACCATCCATGGAAGTCTGGTGAAGTTAGGACAATTAGTAACTAAGATATAATCATCAGAGGGCACCTGCAACAAAAATTTAACCAGCTCTAAAATCCTTAACCTCCTTCAGCATCTGTAACCTATAGCTCAGATTCAGCATGCAAGCCTGCCTGGTGCATCAGTATCATAAGACACCCCATCAATGCAAGTTTGTTGAAGTACGGACCAGCAGTAACTTAGATATTGCTATCAAAGGGCACCTGCAACAAAAACTTTAACCTGCTCTAAAAACCTTAACCTCCTCCAGCATCCAAAACCTATAGCTCAAATTCAGTACTCAAGCCTGTCTGGTGCATCAGTATCATAAGACACACCATCCATGCAAGTTTGGTGAAGTACGGACCTGCAGTAACTTAGATATTGCTATCAAAGGGCAACTGCAACAAAAACTTTAACCTGGTCAAACAACCTTAACCTCCTCCAGCATCTGAAATTTAGGACTCAGATTCAGCATCCAAGTCTTTCAAGTCCATAAGTAGGTCCAGATGCATCATCCATGCAAGTCTGGTGAAGATAGGACAAGTAATAGCTTAGATACAGGACCTGCAACAAAAACTTTAACCAGGTCTGGACGCCGACGGTATAGCATAAGCTCCCCCTGACTTCGTCTCGGTGAGCTAAAAATGTCCAGATTATCTGTTTTGAAACGCCCCCTCTACCGCCTCAGGTTTCAATACACATCCCGAAATTGAAAGTCTACGGAGATTTTGCATTGCAACAGCCATTAATAAGCCCGGATGATAACGTTAAAAAATTGCGCGATGTATTCCGAGTGTATTCCTAATGGAGAGAAGATGTAAACATTCCCTATTATAAACCTCTGTAAGGAATCTGTTTTCGTTCCTGTGAATTTTTCTGAGTGGAAAGGGATAATTGTTCAATGAAGATATCCTGGATATATTCCCTTTTAACGATTTCAACTGTATTTCTTTCATAAGTATGTGTAATTTTATTAAAAATCATCAAAAAGCGATGGAAGCAATAACTTGGGACAAACTATAATAAACTAAAACAATCATTTCACACACATTTTCAAAAATCCCAGTCTGTGAAGATAGCGGGGCGGGGGGTGGGGATGGGATATCTCGTATATATATGTATCTTTGAATTTAATCAGAATTATATAAATGCATACTTTCCCTTAGGTCTATATTGTTTTTGCGTTGTCCTCAGAAGAAAAAAAAATAGGGACAGTTCGTTAAGAATTTGATTTCTAAAGAAGAAAGTTGATTTTCAACTCCTGCCTCTCTAATATTTATAACATCTTTTATTTCTGTGTAACAGGGGGGTTCATTTTATCATAGAAACCACAATACCATCATCCATCCGTTAGCACACAAAAGGAGTAATTGTCACCCCCAAAAAAGAATCGCAATGTCTTTCACTCGCAATGTTTGCCGAATAAGCAAAACTATATGTACATCACGTTATACATTGTAATAAAACGCATTCTTTGCATTCATTTTAATTTTTTTTTAGATAACTTTTGATGTTTTCTGTTTGGTAATTTAAATATCAAATGTTTTTGCTGTAAGAAAAGTTGTATATGTAAACTCCTGCACTGCTTACTCATCTTCGAATAACCGGAAGTACTGCATACCTGCTATGAGGGGAAGATAACTCTTTCAGTAACGATAACTCTAGTTTATGGGAAGACCGAATAGTATTTATAATATAATATGTTGTTAGTGCATCAGATTTTGCTTATTTTTCGCAGGTAAACAATTAACTGTCCTATTTACTGAAGTCTATATTTGATTCCATAAGTAAAAATTCCAAAATACAGGCGATATTTCCCCCCATTTAAAAAGCATAAACGAAATTCAAAACAACGTAAAACCACGGTCACGAATGAAAATGTTAACGCATTGAAAGATTTAACCTCAATTAACTTCACGAAATCGGCACAAATATGTTTAGCATGTTTCAAGTATCCCTTCGCACGCAAACTGTTGTACAACAAATAAATTCATCTTTGTCACTTTGACTCGTTTGTCATGCGTCAACATTCAAACATGGCTGCTTTATACAAAGAACTTTCGTTTTTGATATGGAATACCGAACCCGAAGTTATAAACTGATTGACCGCGATTATCTCTATTTTTATTTTCGTAAATTACTCAAATTTGAAACAGAATTCACCGATAAATTTTGCAATTTATATTTACTTTTCCATAAGGATTATTTATGCAAAATTACGTTGAATTTGACTCAATAGTTCTTGAGAAGAAGATTTTTTAAAATGCACCCCCCTTTTTCTACATTTTCGAGGTTTTCTCTATTTTAAATAAAGATCGGTCTTTCATTTCTGCAATTTATAATCACCTGTCTATAGGGATGCTTTGTGCCAAATTTGGTTGAAATTGGCCCGGTGGTTTTAGAGAAGAATTTCAAAACGTGAAAAGCTTACAGACGGACAGACAGACAGACGGACAGGCAGAGGGACAGACGGATGACGGACAAAATGTGATCAGAATAGCTCTCTTGAGCTTTCAGCTAAGGTGAGCTTAAAACTGAACATCATAATGCATCATATTCATGGTGACAATAAGCTATGTAATGATTTGTAAACTGCCCTGGCCATGGTTTTTGTAATATTGTCTTCGTTACCATCCTAGCCATGTTGATTTGATATGACTGACATATTTAATGTCGTAGCCTACAAAATTTACAAAATGCTTGACTGGTTTACTTGCCCCAGCTATTTCGAAGACATCTGCCTTTGTAACTTCCTCATCTCCTTTTAATCGAGCCACACTCTGAAGGTAAGTTATCGCCTTTCTCATATCACCCTCTGAACTGTCAATCAAGGCTTTGATGGACTAGTTAATTGAAAAGAACAAATCAAAATGAAATAATTCACATTAATTACACAGAAATATTATCCAAGTCATGATGAAAAAAGATTTTAAAATAATTTTAATGCATAAAAAAAAGGGAACAACAAAATATTAAAAGCTAAACATCGCTTGTAAAAAGACACTGTTTGCCATATTTCTCTTTCATCAACGCTATCCCTACAACCACTATATAAGCCGCAGATCTCTTAAAAGTTTAAAGTATTTCGCTGTAGAGGTCTCACCTGTGTGGACATACAACTTGCCTCGCCGTGTTACTTAGACGCCATGAAATTATCAAATTTAATATGCACTTTTTTCAAGCCATGAGAATTCTAACATCAAATAAACAGGTCAATACATCATTTACAAGCACATGAAAACACAAAAAAAAGAAGAAAAAAATGCGTAAAATCCAAAGACCACAAAGGTAATACTACACATCTGCCACAAGTTTCAGATGTGCAACTGGATAACAAAATCGAAGTTTTATATACTTGTGTGACATTGTCTATTTACAAGCAGTGTTCAGCTTTAAAGTAAAACGATCTGAAAATTCAAGTAGAAGGAAACTGAATTCCTTCCAGGGTCGTGAGGATGTGAGGATGAATTATCATAGTATACATCTTACTGATGAATTATCATAGTATACATCTTACTGATGAATTATCATAGTATACATCTTACTGATGAATTATCATAGTATACATCTTACTGATGAATTATCAAAGTATACATCTTACTGATGAATTATCATAGTATACATCTTACTGATGAATTATCATAGTATACATCTTACTGATGAATTATCACAGTATACATCTTACTGATGAATTATCATAGTATACATCTTACTGATGAATTATCATTGTATAAATCTTACTGACCTCCTTGTCATAGCTTATTTTTTCTGCCTCACAAATTCCCTGCAATCTCTCTGTGAGAATCTGGTCTGCTAGAGGTTTGAACCGGAACTTGGCACAGCGGGAGGCAATGGGCTCAATGATGCGACTGACATAATTACAGATCAGACAAAACCGGGTCGATTTACTTTCCTTCTCCATCGTTCTACGGAGGGCAGCCTAAGTATTAGTGAGATAAACAAAGTCAGCCAAAGCTGCCAAACTTTCATTTCATGAGTAACCACAGGCTTTTGTTTATAGGTCTATACAAGAACATGTCTTATTATTGTTAGGTATGTTGAAAATTATTAGTCTGAGAAATTCTCCATACTCGTCATGATCTCAATCATTACATATTTCACAAACCATGACAAATTATATGAAGAGTTTTCATGAGGAAGCAGTTATTATCAGCAAAATTTTGGTCAAGTTTTTTTTTCAACTTAGACACAAGTGAAAAGCTGTCAATGTGACAGCAAACCGGGTTTTCTTTTATGTAAACTGTATCCATAATCCATGTCAACCCTTATCCAGTGAAATGGAGTACCCTACATGTATATGCTACATTTTGCCAAAAAATGACCAAGTTCAAAAGCTAGTATTTTTTTCATGAATTATCGGAAATCAATATCCTAGCAATATGCACACTTCTGATATATGTACAATTGATCTGCAAAAGAACAACTTCCTATCTTGAGAACTGTAGGAGGAGTTATCCGTACAATGAGGGTACCCTATATGCAATATTTTGCCAAAAAATGACCAAGTTCAAAAGCTGGTATTTTTTTCATAAATTATCGGAAATCAAAATCCTAGCAATATGCACACCTCTGATATACGTACAATTGATCTGCAAAAGAACAACTTCCTATCTTGAGAACTGTAGGAGGATTTATCCGTACAATGAGGGTTCCCTATATGCAACATTTTGCCAAAAAATGACTAAGTTCAAAAGCTGGTATTTTTTCGATAAATTATCGGAAATCAAAATCCTAGCAATATGCACACCTCTGATATATGTACAATTGATCTGCAAAAGAACAACTTCCTATCTTGAGAACTGTAGGAGGAGTTATCCGTACATTAGGGTTCCTTATATGCAATATTTTGCCAAAAAATGACTAAGTTCAAAAGCTGGTATTTTTTCGATAAATTATCGGAAATCAAAATCCTAGCAATATGCACACCTCTGATATATGTACAATTGATCTGCAAAAGAACAACTTCTTATCTTGAAAACTGTAGGAGGATTTATCCGTACAATGAGGGTACCCTTTTGGCAGCCGCCGGCCCATCCGCCCGCCCGCCATTTTCACCATTTTAATAACCGGATTTTTCCGTTGGAAAACCCGGTTAATAAAGGCATTAAAAAACTTAACCAACAAGATATCTGTGAGCCAATGCTCACTACTGTACCCCCGCTTTGATGTGAATATGCAAAATAAGCAAAGTCGACATTAAACAGAAAGTTGGCATCCGATTGGTACAAAAAACTATCCTAAAATATGGCATGCCTAAACAAATAGCGTGTTCAAAATCCAAGCATCTGCGATAAAAAAAAGTTGCTGAGAAATCTTTGACGAAAAGTTTGAAAATTTTGGCTAAAAATAAACAAAGTCGTCATTTAACAGGAAGTTGACATCTGATTGGTTCAAAAATATATCCCACAATATGGCATGCATGCCTAAACATATACTGTGTAAAAATTTCAAGCATCTGCGATAAATAGTTGCTGAGAAATCTTTGACGAAAACTTGTTTGAAAAATTTTAGCTAAAAATAAACAAAGTCGTCATTTAACAGGAAGTTGACATCCGATTGGTACAAAAATATTTCCCACGATATGGCATGCCTAAACAAATACAGTTACTGTGTTAAAATTTCAAGCATCTGTGATAAATAGTTGCTGAAAAAAATGCGACAGAAATTTTTGTTACGGACAGACAGATAGACAGAAGGACAGACAGACAGACAGACAAAGGTAAAACAGAATACCCCCTTCTTCTGAGCGGGGGTATAATTATTTTATACAATGAAATATTTGCCCATGTTTTATTGCTATCCCCCCCCCCCTTCCTTTTGCCGTCATTGTCAGTAGGTAAATTTAAGACTGGGCGAATTCCAATGTCTCAAATTCTGTTTTTTTTAACACAACCGTGTCTGGGCAAATTCAAAATGGGGCGAAAATGTTTTCAAGTGTAGAAGGTAAAAACTGCATGGGGCAAAAATAACCCGATATACAGTATTCTTATTTTCCAAAGTTCAAAAATCAAGTGTTGAGGTGAAATTTGAAATAATTTACATAAAGGTTCACTTTGTTGAATACTGCAAAGTTAAGTATATTAACCAATCAAAACTTACCTGAGCCGGTGACGTCATTGAATCTGCCTCATCCAGAATGATGATCTTAAATGGAGGGCAGGGCTTCCCACTGAAATCAGAGAGAGTCATACATTACAGAGGTCAATATGATAGGGTCAAACATTACAGAGGGCCTAACATTACAGAGTCAATATAATAGGGTCAAACATTACAGGGGTCAATATGACAGAGCAAAACATTACGAAGTCAATATGATAGGGTCAAACATTACAGAGGTCAATATGATAGGGTCAAACATTACAGAGTCAATATGATAGGGTCAAACATTACAGAGTCAATATGATAGGGTCAAACATTACAGAGGTCAATATGATAGGGTCAAACATTACAGAGTCAATATGATAGGGTCAAACATTTCAGAGTCAATATGATAGGATCGAGCATTACAGAGGTCAATATGATAGGGTCAAACATTACAGAGGGCCTAACATTACAGAGTCAATATAATAGGGTCAAACATTACAGGGGTCAATATGACAGAGCAAAACATTACGAAGTCAATATGATAGGGTCAAACATTACAGAGGTCAATATGATAGGGTCAAACATTACAGAGGTCAATATGATAGGGTCAAACATTACAGAGTCAATATGATAGGGTCAAACATTACAGAGTCCATATGATAGGGTCAAACATTACAGAGGTCAATATGATAGGGTCAAACATTACAGAGTCAATATGATAGGGTCAAACATTTCAGAGTCAATATGATAGGATCGAGCATTACAGAGGTCAATATGATAGGGTCAAACATTACAGAGGGCCTAACATTACATAGTCAATATGATAGGGTCAAACATTACAGAGTCAATATGATAGAGGCAAACATTATGGGTCAAACATTACAGAGTCAATATGATAGGGTCAAACATTACAGAGGACCAAACATTACAGAGTCAATATGATAGAATTGTTACAAGATTTATTATAGGGCACAGAATATTTTACAATTGTTATGAAAGTACATGTATTATGATGTATGAAATTAGTGAGGAATAACTCTAAAATTTTCAAACAATCAAATGAAAATTTGAAGCATAACATAATGAATCACAGCAACATTGGCCGGCGTCATAAACTCATCATTATATGTTGTCTTACTCTGGTCTTGTTCCACTTGCTGTAGTCTGGGCAAATTTTTTCACCTTTTCTCGAACTACATTTATTCCACGTTCATCAGAAGCATTTAACTCCAAGACTCTCAGTTTCATCATCTCAGCTCTGTAAATCAAAGAATCCTTCTTACAGTATTTAAATAAAAGATTTTAAAGACTATCAAGTACTCAACAACTTACAGTAATGAAACAACAACTAACAGAGCTTACCCAAACAAAGATCTTGCAGCAGCCAAAATGGTGGAAGTTTTTCCGGTTCCCGGGGGTCCATAGAACAAAAGGTTGGGAAGCTAAAAATTGTAAACATTTATGAACAAATGAAGGAACCTTAGTAAGAAAACAGATCACCTGTAAATATTTACTTTGCAAATTTACAAGAATATTAAATTTAATAATAAAGATAGAGCATTTGTGGAAATCCTAATTCAAAAGAAAATTTATATGAAATAGGGCATGTCAATTTTCTGTAAAACTATAACAACAGTTTGTGCCTATGAGTATCTGTGAGACATGTTCCAACTATAACATCAAAATTTAATGATGATTTAAGCTTTAAGTATTTTCATGAAACTATTTGCTTGCCCTCTCATTGACTTAATAAAAAAGAACCTGATTTGGGTAATTCTTACCTACCAATTGAGCATCATTTTTTTAAATACATGTTTTTCAAGGAAGGTACTTTGAAAATTCACTACCTTCAACTACAAGTTTCAACGAAAAGTCAGGCAAACAAACAATTTTATAAGACAGCCTTATTAATTTGATGCTTTCTCAGACCATCTATTACTAACTGACATCAAATCTAAAACATCTTAGCCTTAGATGAGCTTACATCTGATCCTTCCAGGGATTTCTTCAGGACCGCAACAACTTCATCTTGATAGGCAACGTCGTCCACGGATCGAGGCCGACTGATAAACAATAAATATGGTTAATTGTCAGTGTAAGTAGTGGTCAAAAAATGCTAATGGACTCTACAATGACCAGTTACCATGCTAACCAAAATATTTAATACACTTTTAAAAACTTTTGCTACTGTAGTGATGTTTACTTTGCAAAACAGTTACCCTATAAATTACTTCCCAATAATTTAAACCACAAAGATTGGCCCCATTCAACAAAATTATTGTTCTGTTTATATTAGATTATGAAAATGTCTTTTTTCCAATTATAATTTTTAGAATAGTGGCATAGTTCTAGACGTTTTAACTTTTAACAGTGTGCAGGGAAGGCACCCTGGTATTACAATTTCTCCACCCATGGCACATGTTTCTGCTTTGATTTTCCTCCTTTCCCTGAACCAGCTGCTTCCAGTGATTTTGGGTCTTTTGAAGTTGTTCCAGCCTCTCGGGGCTTAAAAAAGGGATGCATTGTCTGTAATGGACAAAAGAAAATATTTATAAAATTATTTCCAACAGCGTCTATCACATTATTCGAATGCATATATATCTGTATATTGGGAGATTATTGTTTAACATTTTGTTTAATTTACGTGTTCACTACAAAGTATGGTTCAAATTCATTTTGTTAACCGGTATACTAGTTGTAACTTACTGATTTACAACAGTCAACAGCAATGTATTTTCTGTATAATTTCGCGCCAGATTGTAAACAGGAAGTCAAAAGCTTTCACGTCTTCTGCACAAAGAAGAGTTCCGAGATAATGTCAATCCCAGAGAAAATTCAGGAGCCACGAAATGTTGATTTGGCGGCTGCAGGCCGAGGCGTGTGGCTTGTTAAGGTACCTAGACCAGAAGGATGAATTATTTTTTAGAAACTGAAAGAGTTCATACGTGAATAAAGTGCGTTTGGGCCACAATAACTTAGAGATGATGCTGAAATTGTGCTTTCTTCTGTTACTTTGAATTATGTGATCACTCTATTCACGAGCCTATGCCATTGCACTTTTTATGATATTATAAATATATTGATATCTGAATATTCAATGAGGCAGAAAATATCATCGAACCCATGCAAACCAACTGCATGAATTTCAAGTCTGATGCACAAGTGACAATTAGTTGATTCATCTGTTGCAAATAATTGATTAAACCCTTTTACCAAATAGAATTGATTAAATCACCCCCCCCCCCCTTAAGCTCATTGGACGAGACATTCACTTGGTGTCTATGATGCCAAGCAGGCTAATCTTTACAGAGATTTAGCTCAACTTGATATTTGAGCTGATGCCTTCATTGGTAAAATCAACAGTCCAAATATCAAACCAAATTTCTGCCAAGATTACTGAGCAAGTGAATGCCTTCATCAAAGTTAGCTCTTAGCATTGGTCAATGCCATCTTTTACTGTATTAAAACCAACTTTTGTTTTTGTGAAAAAATTTTGTTAGCGAAAGTTGTTTTGTTTTTTTTTCTTAAAAAGGCTTGATTGCAAAAATGTGTTGTCACAAACCATTTTTGTTTTGTTTTTTCTTGTAAAGGCTTGATTGTGAAAATTTGTTTTTGCAAACCATTTCATCGCTGATATCAAAATGAAGTTGTCAAAGATAAATGTTGGTTTACAGTACAGAGTCTGTAACCTTCCATTGCACCACTGACCACTTAGGCAATAATATGCTAAAAAACCCTGGGTTCTGTTCAATGAACCATTATTATGTACACATATAAAACAGTCAGCTAGGTTTGGTGGTTGTTTATGTCAATGAGCTTAGATTGTGAAACATTGAACTAAAATGTGGCATTCACAAGAACAAGAACAAGAACACATATTTCTTTTAGCTCAGTTGTTGAGCAATTTACTTCATGGTTCCATATTCAAATCCTGGCATGGTTTGTTGCATTCTAGATGTTACAGGTACATGCATGTTTAAATCACTGAATTCAAAGTTTTTAATTGGAACTAATGCATATGTGAAAATTGATATGCACACTCTACTTAATTTTATGTAATTGTAGGTACCAAAGTATTTACAGGAGAGATGGGAGAAGAACAAATCAACAAAAACAGAAGTGGGAAAGATGAGAATTACACGATCCAGGTAGCGCATGTTTTTCTGCACTGTAAATTGCACCTTTTTTTAACATGTTCAGAGCTGTACTTCCCTGGTCATCCATCCAATTTTTTTCAGACTGGGAGGTACAACCCTGCAGCTAGAATGTGTGGCATTGTTCTCTAGTTGTTTAAACCTTTCACATTCAGGACCTTTTACTCATTTTCATGGAAAAAAAATCTTTGAAAATCACTTCATGCGTAAAATTTGGAAACCTAACTACACAAGAATAATATATGAAAATTTCTGTATATATTTTTTATGATTCTTTACGTTTTGTTTACTAGTATTTCAATTTTTAAACATTAGACTTAATATCTGTCAACTATGAATGATGCTTTATTGATGTGGAAAATTGTTTACTGGTCACATTTGACTGAGAGTTATAAAAAGAATTCTTTTATTTGTTAATGAAAAATAAAGTGAATTATGTCAGCAAAGGTACAGTTAGAAGCAGGTATAAACTTAATAACCTGTAGGTCATTTTGATGTAGAACATAAGATGGAGAGCTGATTGATTCTGTGATAATATTTGTAGATTTCCTGGACAGAAACCAAAAGTTACTTTCACTATTGATGAGGAGTTGGCGAAAGGGCCACCGGGAGAAATGCCCATTCCCCGGGAGCACAACATGATCCTGACAGGGCTGGGCAACCAGAACCTCGTGGTCTTTTCACAAACACCTGTCACCGTCAAACAAGGTATCTGTTGTTCTTGTAATGAAAATTGCATTATTTTACTGGTATATGATCACTATTATCACGTTATCACTGTAAAAATTACCTTATATTAACTGTAAATACTATACATGTTGCATTATTTTTTTGGTATATAATCACTATTATCACTGTAAAAATTACATTATATTAACTGTAAATATGTTGCATTATTCTTGTAAAGATAATTTGCGTTGTGTTATCTTTGATTGTAATTTCCAACGTCATCCTTTTCTTTGACAGAATCTAGCTCAGGGTCAGTGGATGTGGTAGCTTCAGGTCAGTTTTTTCATTGATTCAGTTTATAGCTGAAGTCACTAAAATACAAACCTATACATAAACTGAAAACTTACTTTGGATGAAGGAAATACCCATGTGTCTAGTTATTTTCGCGATTACCGGTAATATATAATTTTCGCATATAATTTTTTCTTTTTACATGGCCTCTTTGACTTCACAAAAAATACTGAATGCAAAAATTATGTCCTATAATGTTTAAATTGCAAATATTGACAAATGCAGAAAAAAGGTTACATTTTACACCATTTATGTAAATGTTTTGACAGGTGAAAATAATATATTTGTGGTAATTCGATTAAGATCAGATCATATCTGTGATAAGTGCCTCATCATTCCTTCAGATCTGATACCTTGTACAACATTTATTGAAATAAAACTGTCAGGCATCAATTCACTTGTATGTGCATTTTGTGTTGCTAGTAAAAATTAGAAACATCTGATTCAGTTACATAAAATGGTATCCATTTAATTAAATACTTGACTTGATGCATTAAAGGTTGTCATATTTTGACGCACTTTCTATCGAAATAAACAATAAAATGAAGGATAATTTTATAAAAGTTTTCTCTCCCAAAATTGTCACCTAATAGTGTAGTGCAATATGGGTTAGAGTGCTGCAAATCTGTAAGTCATGGGTTCCAATCCCGCTGGGGCTTTTATAACTTTTACCGATTCTAAAATTTTAAAAATATATTTTGTGGTCAAATATCGTAAAATTTGAAAATTCTTAACTGATGGAAGTATTTTCACTATAATGTAATTTTATTCACATGAATATCGATCTATAATATAATTTTATTCACATAAATATTGACAGGTGTCCCAACCTTAAACTTTTTCATTAGATATTAATCACAACAACAATACAAATGCATAGATTGCTGACATTTGATTATCCCCCTTTACAGAATGTCTCCATTTTCATGTAAGATCTATTTAATATTTTATTAGACAATAGAAAATATATCATGCATATGACTTAAGATTTGTGATCCTCTCCACCTATAAATTAAATATCTAAGATTTTCAAATTTATTTGTCAATGGTCATTATAGCATGCATATGCGAAGAAATTCCTGCATATTCCCCAACCCTTAATTACAGATTTGTAAGATCTCGGCGTTTCATTTGTCAATGAATGGGCATGCATATAACACACAAATCGTAACCCCTATTTCATCCTTAATTACAGATTTTTGAGATATCTGTAGTTTATAAAACATTGAGCAATACAACATGGATATAACACAGGGATTCATGCCTATCCCCCACCAGCATTATAAATTATGGTTTTGTAAGGTCTTTGTGGTTTCATTAGACAGGATAGCTGTGGAGGGCAAGGTCATACAGAGGGCGGACTGTCAGCCAGACAAAACCATAAGCTACATGAATCTCAAAAGGTAAATTAACGGACAGTGTGTCAATTAAGGTTCCGAGTTATCTGTTATATATCAAACAATATCTTGGCTGAAAATGGTGTTTATTTTGATATATCTTGTAGAATTATCATTACTCCATGTCTTTCTAAATCCCATTGCTTATTGTCAAAAATGATACATTAGAGTGAAAATTAGTAATTTGAAGAAAAAAAATATGCTATGAACGGTACATTTATTGTTGACTTGTGAAAGGGTGTTTAGAATTACAAATAAATTAAAAAAACTAAAATTACGGTAAGCCATTCACATATAAAAAAGAAATTTAAATGACCTATTGATCTTCAAGTATTTAGTGAAACCATCATCAAACTAAATCTTTGTTTCTCTACAATTCAGAAAGCAGCTTGAAATCAAGAACAAACCTCAGAGAGAAGTTATACAGATCACCAAAGTGGTCCCAATGTATAAGCCGGTCAACAACCACGTCCACAATGTAAGTACCACAAAAAGGTCAAGGTCATCAGGGGTCAGAATGTTCTCAAATAATGTGGAGAGAGAGAGAGGCTGTTCTTTAACACTGTAATCTGTGTCTTGGCCATTAATAGGATTAGTAGTACATGTATTGCCCCATTAGAGGAATGGCCTTGTATTGCTTTATAGCCCCTGATCGGTCTGTAGACAGGATGTTGTCTTAACTTAAATTCCAGTCACCAGACAGTGGATCCTTCACTTTGAGAAAAGTATTCTCTCATTTAAATTTGAGTGGGGAAAATTGATAAATTATTCTATGAACTTGTAATGAATTAAGTAATAAGGAATCATTCTTTGAATATTATGAGGTGATCAAACACAGTCGGGCGTGATCAAATCTATCATAAAGCCCTTGGGTATTATTTAATTTGATCACCCTGACCGTATTTGATCACTTCATAATACTTCAAGAATTATTCCTTATTACTTATATTTATAATATAACTTTTAGCAATTGCACAATTAAATACATAAATAGCCGTTGATGTAATGTATAGAGCATTACAAAATCAGTTGAAGTGTTATCACAAATTAAGACATTGGTAAATGTAAATATTAACTCATACTCTATTGATTAGGAAAATTCTCAATAACTTTTTAATACTGCAAATATTTGATAACTGGTGTCAAGGATTCAACATCAGGAAATCTTAAAAGCTAAAGAGAAAGTGAGATGCAACAATACATGTATTTCTCTCTACACAAATAACAAATCAACACAAACTTTTATTTCTCATGGCAGTTATAAATTTCTAAAAAGAAACCTCTATTGTTTTAGAAAAAAGTGAATATTTTGACATCAATTGTTTAGCATCGTCGGATACCCACAGGTGATCGCGTGATAAGTAAAAGACGCGATCACTCGTGGGTATCCAATGATGATTGTTAAGATCTGAAGTGAATAATTTTAACTCAGATGTTTAGAACTGGTTTGAATATTTCCAAACATCGTTGTCCTTCTTCACTCAGGCTCCTTCGTCAGATAAAAACAAAGTGGAGAAGAGGCTGAGGGAGGATAAAGAGAAAGTGATGGACATCTTGTTTAATGCATTTGAGAAACACCAGTATTACAACGTCAAAGACCTGGTCACCCTCACCAAACAGCCAATAGTAAGTCACGTTTATTATACATGTATCATGTTAAAGGGGAAGGAAACTATTTATAGATATGTTGTACAATAAATCAATTAATTATCATCTATTATAATTGTAAATCGTATTTATTTTCATTAAGAACCCTCAGAACAATGAATAATTCAAGAAAATCGATCGCTTGATTTAAATTTCCGCCGCTATGGGAGCTGCCATTGAACTTTAATCTATGACTTCACACCATCTATTCTGGTTTGTTTTCTCAACATAGCATCAGTATTTGAGCAAATGACAAGTTCTGGAAAATTTGAAACAATATCGACTTGAGACCGTCCTTTAACCTACATGTACATTGCATGTGTAAACCAAACCGGAATAGATGGTGTGATGTCAAAATAGTAAAAAAAAATTGTTTTTAAGGCGTCTACCTAATGCTCGGCAGCCCTCTAGTGATCGTTTAGATTGGCAATCGTCCAGATTCTTATTCTGCACCGCCTTTTTAATGCGCGTAAGAAATAAGTTCCTTAAAGTATTAAAAATTTTACAAGATTTTTATTCCATTTATTCAACTAAATTGTGTACAAAAAACCCTTGCCTATTTGGGTATTAACAACTCATTTCATAAGTATAAAGGACAATGTGCAGTATGGTCAAATATCTGGCCCCATTTTTAACCAATTTCTAAATAGTGTCGTATGAAAATCAAATCTTTATAAATCATTGTACAGAGGATGCCTATCACTTTAATCTTGATTTTAGTCATCATTGCCCAGTCGCTGTTTATCTATGACGTCACCTAAATGACCAACTTCCCGCACTTTTGCAAACAAATAAAAATATTGTTATTTTTTCTTTATATTTTGCATTCGGAAATATAGAGCGCAGGTCTGCTCAAGTACGATTTTAAGATATGGTTTTCTTTATATAAATATACAAAACATACAAAAAAAGTGTTACTTGAGTAAGGCTTTACTTGAGTAAGGCTGCATTACTACATGTGATAATTTAAAATACTTTATTAATATAGATAAAGTATGTGTTTGACTTTCCTTCCCGTTTAATGAATTAGTTACTGCCCTTGGAATTAGATTGGTCGTATTGTCTTTGCCGTCTAAACTGACTGCAGTATAAAAAAGAGGATTGCTTGTGACATATAAATATATATAATAAATAAATGATTCTCAATTCACATGATTTATGTGAACCTGTATATCTGGTTTGAATATATTTTGTACTGTAGTTATATACTACAGTAAAAACACGGTTATAGCGAACACGCTAATAATGAATTGACGCTTACAGCGAAGTGAATTTCATTCCCCAAGTCTGTATTTCATGTTGTAAACTTGACGGATATAACGAATTACGCTTATAACGAAGTTAAATTGTCCGTCCCTTGGACTTCGTTATAAGCGTGTTTTACTGTACATTGGGTGGCACAAGTTATATAACTTAAATATTGCCCTCTCCCCCACCTACCGGTATTCATTTCTAATAATTCTAACTTGTATATTGAGAATTCTGTATATAAATATTGAATTGAATATTGAATATTGAATTGAAGCATAGGTTATAGAAAAAAAGTGGTCAAAGTTCTTTTGTTATTGTAAGTAATTCTCAGATAAAAACAGAAACTGAATTGAAATTTAACAACCATGGAAACTAAATGCAGGTTCAAAGAGTAAAAAGTCAATTTTTCTGTGGATTTTGATCTTTCTAAGAGGATGTGCTTTGTACACATTGTAACTTAAAGTAGCTTGCCATCAAACTTCACTTCTCTTTCCTTAAAATCAAGAGGTTCCTTATTGGTTTGACATTTTCAGCAACAGCTGAAGAAGAAATGATAATATTTTATGGATTTCCTTTAAAGATGATAACAGTTTTGAAAAATAAAACAAGTGCAAAGAAAGAGGACTGAGTACAAGAGTAAATCACAATTCAGCAGTAAAGATAGAATTTTAAACAAAACTCTCAGCTCATGATCAGCTACCAATGGTTTGTAGCGGTGGGAAGTCTGCTACTTAGTCAGTCTTGAGAGACCTCAGTTTTTATCCACCTTTTACTTTTGGTACGATATGATACGGGTTTTGCATGGATTACTTCTGACGTACTGATATACTTTGGTGATTAGGACTGGAGGAAGGTCTTTGGATGGGCATTGTCATTTAGTTATATATCCAAGATACATGCAGATTCTGATAGAGTTGTCTTTCTTGATCTGTTATGGTGTCTTTATACATGCAGCTAATATTGTAACTAAGATAAAACATCATTGCAATGTTTGGAGAAAAGTCCTTTAATCTGGTCTGTACTATTGAAGAGCCTCAGTCAAAAGGGATATAAGCTGAAAAGAATGAAACTTTCTCAATTTTTGGGATATAATTTCCTTATGCAGTCTTTCTTGGCTATCAAATCACTACATTTTCAGAGAATCAGTATCTCTGTTTAGAGGAAAACAGTCCAAAGTTAATGAAGTCATATAACCATTGTGTATATACAGTATTTCAAAAGCATTTTTCATTGCATTGTATTTCCTATTTTGTCTAAAAGGACTGTATATGGTTTGAGCCTAAAATGGCCCCCTTAAATAAACATTGTCATTTTACTGCAATTCTTTGTTTTATTTATGCAAATATTCATTTGAAATTTTTTCATAATTTTCATTTTGATTTAAGTGCCCACAATTTAAAAATATGACATCATAAAGTTAACCTTTTCCCGCCATTTTCTCATTTTTAGCATAAAACGGCTTGTTTTGAAGCAGTTTTTCTTTAAGGAAACATTGAGCGACTGCTTGAACAAACAAAATATTTTCACCAAAGATGTATCTCTCCAGTACTTATAAGTGACAAAAAGTTTGTTCTTGTTCAAAGAGTCGCTCTATATTTCCCACTCGAAAAAAAATGAGAAAAATGTCAATTTTTGACTGATTTTGAATGAATTATAAAAATAGCGTCACTTCTGACGTCATATACTGCCAGTGAGTGCATATAAATCAAATAAATAGGTAAAAAACATATTTTATGTCAACTCTTTTATAAGATAACACAACAAATTAATGTACCTGAATCATTTTAAAAATAGCTAATTATGGGGGCCAAATTGACTTATATCATATTTAGTTCTTTGAAAATACAATATTCATGTAAGGAAATATTTCCATAAGTTTTCATGTTGGAATACTCACATTTTGACATCAGTGAATTTTCCCACAATGTCATTTTCACATACAAAAATAGCCTGATTAATTTAATGACAATTACCAGCAATTTACCAACTTTTAACATTCCTGAAAGAAATTAACCTAGCTGAAAAAATGTATCCCTATCCTTTTTTTGGGGGGGGGTGTCATAGGGCTACATTTCAACCTATCAATCATAATTACAAAGACCTTGCTCTGCAGGTACCCTATAGTGTCCAGTCTCTCAGTCCGTCTGTCTGTCTGTTTGTCCATCTGTTTTTGTCCATCTAAGATTACTCATTCCAAGTAAATTTTCTCTCCGTTTTGCCCAATCTGGCAAATAACCCAGAGAGTGTCTTTGGTCTAAGAATGCACAAACTTTCTAGGTCAAGGTTATGCCAGACCACATTAACAAATGTTTGTCCAGAGCATATATTCTCACCTCATAGCCAAATCTGGCTCATATAACATATACATGCTTTTAGAGAAAGGATGTGCAGTGACCTTGAACCACATTTCTAGGTCAAATGTGAAGGCCATAGCTGACATCTCCCATCTTGTTAAGATTAAACCAGAAGAATGCTTCTAATTATAAGGAGTTTGCAATGAACTTGAATTAAAATTCTTTACCAACTGTGAAATTTCTAAGTCAGATTAAGATCAAAGTAAAGTCCACTGAAATGCTTTTTATCCTAATGTCCAATATAGAAGCAGGGCCACCATCTCAACATTGTGTAGGTCACAGCTGACATTGAGATGTTGGTATTAGTAAATGACTCTACAAGGGTTGTAAAAAGGATATAGCAAGGTAACAAAAACAATTAACGAAGAACAAGCAAGTTTTTATACTGAGAGAACATTTTATACTGGTTCATAATATTTGTTAGATGTGTGAACAGTATATTAGGATATTCAATTTCCACTGCAATCCTTAACAGGAAGTTAAGTGCTACTGGTTTGAGATATACAATGAAGGCCATCATTGTTTATGAGTGAAGTGTGGAGAAAGAAAGTGTTAGATGTCTCTAAGGCCTGAATGTATTAACCTCACCCTCCAACAATCCTCGCCTGGATGCAGTTTCCTTATTACACACAACTTTTTCCTGTTCATTAGTAACGTCTTCTGCTTCTAGGTCAAATTCCTTTAAGATGTTATAAGTCTCTTGTAACGGATTTGAATATTGCATTGTCGAGAGATTATGATTCTTTCATCAGTTAAAGATATCATCTACATCTACATTTTGTTGCATATCTTTTAGGTAACATAAATTACATGGAGGACCTATGTACAAATACTCCTCAAATACTGCTGTACCAGTGTTGACTTTTGTACTTAGCATTTATATGGGGAAGGAAATCTAAATCATAAATTCCTTGACCTTAAGGCTTCTTTAGCCTTAATGTTAGGGTAAAAACTTTAAAATTGCAAATTATTTAATCTTTTGAAAAACATCTTCCTTTAACTACTTGTTCTAGTGTGGGTGTGGCTTTAATAAGTTGTTTAAGAAAATTGCTTGAATTCTTAAAAACGGTGTTTTTTTTCTCCTTGGCATTTGCCAGAAAAAAACCGAGTACATTATAAAGATGAGCAGAGGATGATTGACCAAAATTGTAAAATTTATGTCAGCGGGGATGTGGGTTGTGCTATGATGTGGCTTTTGGGTTATGCATGATTATATTTTTTATCAAATTTCGTTACATTCATTAAAAATGATCTCCCTCTTCTCCTGGCGTCTTTTATTTTGTTAAGATACCAGGGACATAATTAAAATATTGGGCTTAAAACCCCTGGTGTCATCTCCAAACTCATATTTATATATAGTCAAATATCTTTTTAAAACAGTTGGCAATCTCACCCTTACACTATATATGTGATGATACATTGGAGGAGAGGTTAGGAAAGTGACTGGGTCATCTCTCACTCTTTTAAATTGTCAACACCTATTCTATTGAAATTCTCTTTCTTTAGTTATGAGGAGACCTAGTTCATGTATTTCTTGGAAAAAATTGTTTCAGCCTTTGTGTTCCTTATTTTAGATATTGAAATATTAGATGGATGGTTAATTATCAAGATTTTAAGATATGTGTTATGAAATGCAAGAGGTTCAGTTTGTCAGTGTGGTTTATTTACATTCATAATTATAGCATGTCTGATATCAGATGAGGGCTGTTTAAAGCTTGATTCATCTATGTATTGTCATCAATTTAACTCAATTTAATCGGTACTTTGATATAGGTACTTATATGTACATGTTCCAGTTGACTGCTCTATAGATAGTACAGTCTAATTCATTTGATGACAATACATTGTAGTTGTGAGCTTGACCCCTAAGGTTTAATTATTCAACAGATGTCAAGCTTGGTTAAAACCCACTGTTAGTAACAGGATATATACTTAAACTTTCCGAATTGTCTCTAATGATTAATCTCATGATTCATTATGTATTTTGTTTATTACAACACATCCATTTTACACAAATTCTGTCATTTGTGTATGGTATGACAGATTATAAATATAAAACCTCAAAATGTCAAGGTGTCTAAATGTTACAATGTAGGTGTCTAAATGTTACAATGTAGGTGTCTAAATGAAAACTATGCTTGATTTGTCTTATTCATGCACATTCAGTCTTCCTTTTACTTGTTACTGCTAATCTTAAACAAACAAGGGTCCTTATTGCAACACGTGGACAAATTCTCTAGTGTTCTCCAAACCTTAGTCTCAATGTTCAATGTTTACTTTTTTTCAAAACAGGAAAAATGATTTGGAATGCATATTGTGTATTGTGTGAATTCCCTAGCACTCATATTGTGTTTATTTTTCTCTCTCTCTTCTTCTTTTCAAAGAATTTTGAGGAAGAGAAAAATAAAAAATTGCTGAAACCGGATATTGAATATTGATAGTTTTTGTAAAATCTGCTCACTCATTCATTTGTTGAGCACACACACTAGAAATCATTGTAATTTCTTAAGGATGTAATCTAAAGAGGGAAGTTTTAATCCAGTGAATCATATCTTGCTGGCAGTCACATCTAACAAGTAGTTAGTCTATTGAATGTCCCTCAAATTTAAATGATTTATTACATTAACTTCAATCATAGCTTTGTGAAGAGATTACACATACACTCAAACCAGTCACCCAAACAAAAACATCCACAGGTCATCTAATACAATGCAGTATTCATTTAAGTACAACCAAGCAGTAATGTAGGTAAATTATATACCTGGGGATTTTGAAACAAGAATTTCATAAGTTGAGAAAGCGAGACACACTCTGGAAGGAACACAGGGGGTTGGACAAGGCATTTATTTCTCTCTTTTTTCGAGATCCAAAAGTGCTAGCTTACTTTTCTTTCAGATTTAACTTTTTAGTTTGACAATTGTATGATAAATTGAAGAAAAAAATCATCTAAAGCATGATACTGTCAGTCTGATTATCATACATATGTAGAATTCTTAAAAGTGTCAACACTTTATATGGACACAGTATATGTATATGTACAGACCCTCAGCTGGTGTGATCGTGTGACACATTCCAAACATGTTGTGTGATGGAGACAGTGGGATTGGAGTTAGTCATTGTCTACTCTTCCTATGTATATGTTATAGAAAAAGTGATACCAAGTGTTGTTTTACTTTACGTAGATGGTTCAGGTTAAGAATGTGTCAAGTATAAGATCTATCGCCTCCACACATGAATGACCCCAGAACAAGACCACACTATGAAGGGGAGAGGTGCTAATGATCAACTTCATTCTACTTAACAGTGACACATATATTAAAATTTTAATAAAAAAAGGACATTACAGACTTAGTTTGTAGATCAGTAAGGTTGAAACATGCCCTCTCTGATGACAAAGGCTCAGCTTGTTGTTCAGTAAGGATGACACAGGCTCTGTATGTTGTTCAGTAAGGATGACACATGCTCTGTATGTTGTTCAGTAAAGATGACACAGGCTCTGTCTGTTGTTCAGTAAGGCTGACACAGGCTCTGTCTGTTGTTCAGTAAGGATGACACAGACTCTGTATGTTGTTCAGTAAGGATGACACATGCTCTGTCTGTTGTTCAGTAAGGATGACACAGGCTCTGTATGTTGTTCAGTAAGGATGACACAGGCTCTGTATGTTGTTCAGTAAGGATGACACAGACTCTGTATGTTGTTCAGTAAGGATGACAAAGGCTCTGTATGTTGTTCAGTAAGGCTGACACAGGCTCTGTATGTTGTTCAGTAAAGATGATACATGCTCTGTCTGTTGTTCAGTAAGGATGACACAGGCTCTGTATGTTGTTCAGTAAGGATGACACAGGCTCTGTATGTTGTTCAGTAAAGATGACACATGCTCTGTCTGTTGTTCAGTAAGGATGACACAGGCTCTGTATGTTGTTCAGTAAGGATGACACATGCTCTGTCTGTTGTTCAATAAGGATAATATATGCTCTGTCTCTTGTTCAGTTAAGATGACACATGCTCTGTCCATTGTTTAGATAGGATTAAATAGTCTTTTTCTTTTGTTCAGTAAGGATGTTTTTTTACCCAAATAAGTTACCTATTTTTATGGTACCTGTTTGTGCTTATATTGCTTTGATTACCTTTGGTAAAAGACTTGATAACATCACTTTATTTAGATTGTGTTCAATGGTTGTTAACAGATTAACTAACAAATTGTCCTTTATAACCATATATTTACCTGCATCGTTATTAAATCAGATGCATGCTGTATCTATATGAATACTCTGTCATATTATTCTGTTTACTGAAGAATTAGCAATGGTCTCTCTACTTATTTTTCACTGTCATATCTTATTACATGCAATTATCGTGTGTATTACAAATAAGGTTAAAAAACATAATATTTCGAAGAGAACTTGCAAAGTGAATAAGGGGTGTAAGTTTCAGCTGTCAATGACCTGCAGACAGATGTATACATATATAACAAAACCTAACGTAATAAATAACCATTGAATTGGGGAATAGCAAAATAAATTCCAAGCATCAAGAATAAAGATGGAACAATTATGTTACATTTGTTTTCGTTTAAGAAGAGTGAATCAGGAAGCCGTCCTCATGCAGTTTATCCGGTGTGTCGGTTAAAACACTGGCTGAAGACTTCCGTCGTTGTCGGCTGCTGTAGGACCTTGCTTTGAGTTGTGTGGGGTATTAAACATAGTGGGGGTCCTTCTATTTGGGGTCAGGGGGTGGTCCCTACAGTGGACTGCTCAACTAGCCACATTTTGTATTCAAAACTACCTGTACTGCAAGCGATAGTAATAATAAACAAACAGTAATAATTACTCAGTAAAGGAGTCCTCATTAGGCAACATTACATGGGGGCCCAATCTTAAATCCTATCATTATCTGGCTATGTTTGTTAACTGTACTAACTTGTCAAGTTCTGTCCATCTGCACACACATTGTTACGGTATTGTTATACAAGCACACTTACATAAAGGACAGTGGATTACACAGATTGTTGCATAAAGGTGGTATGGGACATCTATTGATATTAAAGTGGATTTAAGTTCATTATAATTATAACACTTTCACTGGTTTAGAATTTTCAAACTTTACAATATTTAACAAAGAAATATTTATTTATTTTTATTTTGAAAATGTAAAATTTTTTAAAATTCCCAGCAGGATTCGAACTCAAGACTTACAGAACCCTCTAACTCACTGCTCTACTCTGTTTACCAGTATATAATTATAATAATAATAATAATAGTTTATTTCCAATTTTGGGCCCAGAGGGCATACAAGATTACAGATATTAGATAGAAATGCCTAAAAGAGAGATTCTACATATAAAAATAGTCCATACACATACATGAACTTGTAACAGCCGGGCAAATGTACATCAGTATGTCAAAACATATTAACAATGTGCATATAATATGTACCGGTAGTCATAAAAGTAGTTTATAAAAATCATGATTTGTATAAGTATTATATATGGTATATATATCAATTTGGGGAAAAAAACTTTTTATAAAATTACTCTTAGGCATTTTATTCTTTATTTTGATAAATAATATGTCACAACATGGAGGCATCCAGTACCACCTTAAGTTATAATGATTTAATATTTTAGGCGTTTGGGGGGAGGGGGGAGGATAAGGGGTAGAACAAATTAGGTACATATTGTGTAGTTAGGGTACACACATTGGGATGCATGTGTTATGGGTTCATTTGTGAGGGAGTGTATTGGTTTATGGCTACCCATTTTAGGTGGGGTGGGGGCGGTCTGATGAGGACTTAAGAAGTTTACTTGGTGTCCATACTATGCAGACTGTTCCACAAAGATTTGTTTTTTAGGGTCATTATTTCTGTCTGTTCTGGGGCCACCTGGCCTGTACACTTACCTGTGTCTCTGACCCACCAGTTAAATACCTTAACGGTTTACATTGAGATTGTGAAAGAAGATTTAAAACATCATAAAGACTGTCAGTAAGCTCTCAATTAAAGATCAAGGGAGCAAAGATACAGAAAAAGGCGTGGTCAAATTGTAATGCAAATGAGTCCATTGACAAGTGGCTCTTTTAAATAACAATACTGCAGTACTAGTGTATACTTATGTAGGTTTTACTGATAGGGTTTTAAATGTGCTTAAGAGTCCAGTGTTTGTTCTGACAGTGATAAACAAATAACATGAGGAGTTTATAGAGGGAATTATTAAATGGCTGTTATTAAAAGCCTGGTCAGAGGTTGTGTGGGGGCGTCACAGTTACTAGGTGTCGAGAAGTATATCAGAAATGTGCAGTGTTTACCTCATAGCACAGGTGTATGTCATAAACTAATGCCTTATGGATTGGTTAAGCACAGAGAAAGATCTCTCTATTGGTCTTGACCTCTCTCTCTCGCTCTCTTCCCCCCCCCCCCCCCCCCCCCCCTAATGTTTGATGCTGTAGGATCTTCAAAGTGTATATTTGTCAAGGAAAAAACCAAAAAAGTGCAGGACCTCTTATAATTGCATTAAAACAGATTGGTATCTTTAACCATGAAAATTACTTCAAATTTCTTTATGTGGAAATGTGGAATTTTAAATTGAAATATCTCATGACAATATGTTGTACTAATCTGAACTCTAACATTTCCACAAGTATGAAGTAAAGCATCATGATGTAAATATGGATACCTATGATATGATATACAAAGTCGCAAACATAGGGGGGTTGGGTATTACATTACCTATTACATATTTAGGAGAGTCTTTATCAAGCTTCATCATTCATTCATTTATTGTCTATTTCCTCAAAATGAGATGCCAGCTCTTTATAGGTTTTATTTTCCTCATTTCTTACTCAGAACTGAAATTCGTCCTGCCCAATCTAGTGTGATTCATCATTTATATTTTTTTTAATAATTCAGCAGAATTTTAATTGATTTTTAAAAACTTTAACATGCATTTTATTGTTAAACATCATGTGCATTTGTGGTATTAGTTTATATAGATCATTTCATCTCCTTTCTCTTCAATCTTGTTTTGTGCTTGAACTTGCCAATAAAGTAATGAAGTATTGAAATTTACTGAATATTTGAGGAAAATTAAAATTTAATGAAAGTATTAATTAAAAGTTAGTGTCCTTGTAAGTTTTCTTAAGATTTTGCTGACTTTGTTAATTGAACAATGTAGACAGTGTTAGATAGTCTTCCTCCGCATTTCCTGGCTAGGCCTAACTTCCTGTACGATGTGGTCGTATGTTTTAATTGTACAAACTTCCCGTCAATGAGGAATTGATTCATTTTCCTTCGAGAATTTTCTAGCTTTTTGCATTAATTTTTAAAACTGCATAGTCAGTAAAGTTTTAACATATTTAGCTTCACAGCAAATGTATAAAATCCCAGAAACTTATTTATACATTTACAGAAATATATGTTATTGGATGGGAAAGCTATACACAGTATCATTTTATTGAAAGCATGTACAGGGTATATGCAGGCATTTTTTTTTCTAGTGTTAACTTGGTCCTAGCCTCACAAGAGCAATGAGTGTGAATTTCGAGCGAGACAGAATCTGGGGATGTGCTCCAGACGACCTGTTCAATTAATCGTGGATTTACGACATGCCAATATAGGAGATGACACTCTGTGGAGAGAGGGCCATCAAAATAATTACCATGCACCCTATGTTGACACACTGAGTCAATAGCAGGACCTTTATTTCCTGTGTGATCACTGAACTCTGGCCTTCAACTGCTTGTGTAATTACACATCATCAAGTTTATGTATTGTCTGACCCTATATAGCCCCAATACCTGCTTTATAGTTTAACAGCCATATAATTCTACATCAAATTGAAACTGAGTTATCAATTGTTTGGGGGGGGGGGGGTACTAGGCCCCTAAAATGATCAACAAGAGCTTGGATATGTAAAACAAAACACTGAATTTTGTTGCCAAACCCAGAACTAAAAATGTTCTATTAATATTATTTGTACATGTACATATTATGTCACAACAAAGTGCTGATAGTACGGCATTTCCTGGTCAGAATTACATACTGTACATGTGTTTTTGTAGTGTGCTTTGTCATAATGGCTTTACACTCCCTTTTATTTTTCAGACTTATCTGAAAGAGATACTGAAGGAGATATGCACCTACAACATGAAGGCGCCTCATCGCAACATGTGGGAGCTCAAGCCTGAGTACCGGCACTACAAAGAACAGCAGTCCTCCGGATGACCTTCAGTTACCGACCAGGGTCAAGGTCATCTGCACATTTTGTCATGCAGTTTTGATTTCTCTTTTCAAAACTTTACAAAACATCATTTTCATGTTTATTTACATCCCAGTCTGGACTATAAAGGAGTGTCCCGCAGGTTTTGGGACAGTGCAACTGTAATACAAGTCATTGTTATTAAAACTTGAAAAAACACTCGATGATTTCTTTTCTATTATTTTATTGACTTCAAGAAATTAGTGTTTTTTAGTACAACAGTTACTAATGAACTCGAATTTAGTATGTGTACATCTTAAAGTGAGCATTATTGTTTTAACTGTTAAGCTGCCTGGGAGCACTTTGTGACAAGTGACTACATTTGCATCTACGCGTTGCTCTGTTTATATTGAAGTGAAAAAAAAAGTTGTAGAAACATGAAACAGTTCTCTAACAGTATCCTATTTCAAGGTCGGATTCATTTGCTCCAAAATTTGACCAGTGCAGCCCTACATTTTTTGTCAAGGTGTAGCATAGTTCCAGTTAGATCCAGGTATGGCCACTAATAGAAGATGAATTTCAAAGGTGTATTTGTTATGTTGCATATTCTTTTTCTAGTTCATCCGGATATTTACCTTCTAAAGAGCAGATCGAAACATTCATTTCTGCATGAACTTTTCAATGAGGCAAGGTCATATTCTGTCATCACAATCAGATAAATGCACCAGATTGTTGCATTATACATATACTGTATAATAAAAACATTCCATTCATATTTCTACACTACCAGTATCTCAAGTGAATTTCAATTTTGCAGATTTATGAAACTAACATTCTCTTCCTAAAATAGGCCAATATGAAGAGGTCAAAGTTCATGCATCTGCAAAAAATGAAATTTATTTCTTAATATGAGAGTTGTATCCCCACAGAGTAGGATAACAAATATGGAGATAACCTTTACATGTGTTCCATGGAGATAACCTTTACACGTGTTCCATGGAGATAACCTTTACACGTGTTCCATGGAGATAACCTTTACACATGTTCCATGGAGAGCGGAGAGGAGCTTCAGTCTTCACCTGGCTGTTAACAAATCATCAGGATCATCATGCCAAGTGTCGGTGTCGTACCTATGCTGTTATAACTATCTCGATACAAAGGGGGCTATGATTGCCAGAATGAAGAGCTGGACGAGATTGCATAGCAACATATTCTGCTAGGTTGTTCCTAGTACTTGGACGACTTTAAACGAGATATACACGAGTCATATGTACTATGTCTACCCATTAACGAAGCCATGTGGTCGACAAATTACCAACAGATCTACATTAAAATTTTGAAAATGATATTTTTTAAGCTTAAACTTTCATTTGGTAAAGGTAAATTCCATTGTAATTTTATTGTAGCTTTAAAATGTGAATACTTTCCTATATATTTATACTACGCTCTTCTTGTTAAGGAGACTAATATGGTCTTAAAATAACCCCGATCAGCCCTCTTAAGTAGGTTAAGTATCAGCTACTGATCTTAAGTCAGGAATTTGAAACAGGATGATATTTTTTTTCTATTTTTTTTTTTTTTACTTCTTCACATGTTAATGAGGCATAATTTCCTGGTTTTCCTTGAACATGTCTCATACAGAACTCAATGCCATAAATTCACAGAACCAAAACTGAATTCAAACATATTCTAGTAATTATTCCTTAGTATTAGTGAAACTTTAATTTTTCAAGGCACTTCAAATATATTCATCTCTTTATAGATTTGATTTTGTGGGCTACATATTGACCTAAACTAAACTTAGCAAAAAAACCTTACTCATCTAAAATTACAGTATCATCACTTCCTTGAAGCTAAACAAATCATGTCTGAAACACAACAGCTGAAGTGAATTGGCTGTACTAAAGGTAAAGGGCGTTTCATGCACGCTATCCTTATTTGCTGTTTTGTGCAGAATCAAAAATTCAAGTTGTTTCGCAAAATTCCTGATAAATTATTTCAGACATAAACTTTAACCGGACAAGCTTCCTGAGGAAATGGGTCCCCACCACTACTTCCTTTATAATTGAACAACTTTTTTCGCATAATTTACTGCTTTAATTTGCATCTCGCAAATGTTATATTTTCCTTGAATTTTGTATACGGTAAATCTTCAGATTACAGTAAAACTGCAGTCTTTCATGTCTCAAATATATGTTGTAATCTTACACATATCAAGCTCATACAAAACTGAAAATATCATTTACATATGTAGGCCAACAGAAAACAGAAATCAGCATTACAAAGACAGGATTATTTATTGTCCAACAGAAAAAATAGTGGAATGACTATTCTACCAACTTTGAAAAATCTCTGAGTGGTTAAACATGCAAATCATGGTTCCAAATCAGAATCTTAGTACATCTGGATATTCAATTTAACATGATAACAGAATAGAAGATCTCAATTCCAGCAGCTGATATCAGTCTGGAATGGGACTTTAATCTGGAATGCTGTTAGATGAACTGATAATTAAACTTGTACAAAAAGTTTACAAATACTAGTAACTGAAATATATGACTAGGCAAAACAGTGAACTTGTGGTGAAAAAAGAAAACAAAATACACAAAATGAGGTTGTTTTTGAGGACATAGTATTTGAACATAACAAAAAAATTGTGAATTTTCACCTAAAAAAAAAAAGAAAACAATGCTGATATACACCAAACTATGCCTGAATTGATCGTAATTCTCTTTGACACAGTGCAAAGATTCCCCCCGTCCTTCCCAGTTATTCCCATGACAAGTTGCCTGCCCTTCCCTAAAATTAATATCTGGCAAGATGTCGACTAGTTGGTGAACAGTTAACTGTACAAGTCCACTGAAATGTTATAGAACAGAGGCCTAGATGATCAGACTGGTCGTGTTGGGTGGGGTGGCTTCACTGCCCCAGGGCTTTGGCTAGGTCTCCCCGGCATTTCTCCACTTGCTTTTTGTTGTTTCCTGGTTGTACAGATGCATCATTGTAAAAGCCTACTACCACAACTGAAAAAGAAAACAGGTATCAATTAACTGAGTGTACCAATGGATCCTCCCCCCAATTAAATGTTTTATTTCTTTATTTACTTTACTGTGTGCATGTAAAAAAAAAAATTGAAATAAAACAAGACTTCCTTGATATAAATTGACAAGCCAAAGTTCATTTATCGTTTCTCATTCAGGATCAACAGTGTACACCAGTAGGATTTAGAATCTAATCTTGCATAACAGATATCCCCTTTCATTATTAAGAAAAGGATGTGGCATGAAGATAAAACAATGCACTCCAACTGGATACCATTATTCACTTCCTTGTCTTATTCTCTTGACACTTTATTTATTTCCTTATTTTTATTGTGCATGCGTTTATTTCACCCAACTATGCTGAATACATGTACTTGATTTCCCTTCTGTTGTCTGACACTTTATAAAGATGAAATCTAATATATGATGTATATTCCACTGTTGCTTTCAACTCAGGATCTAGATAACATTCTCCAAGTTATCTAATCACTCAACAAAAGGAACTATTTACTTCCTCATAAATGGACCATGGAAAAAATATAAAAGAGAGAGAAAAGAATGTATGAGCGTTTCCTAGGAAGTCTGAAGATGTGTAGAATTGTTCATGCAATGCGTCTTTCCTGCAGATCACTTACATGTGTCTCCCTTTGCAGCACAGAATCCCCCTGGTCCACACTTTCCTTCAATAGTTTTGTCCTCTTTATCAGCTCGGATAATGAAATACTTTTTGTTGTTGATGGTCATACTCGTGACTCCGCAGTCCATTCCACTGTTGAATAATTTAGTAAAGTCTGAAAAGTTGGCAGGTGCAGGCTGCAACGAAAAATCAAAGAAATGAACCACAAAAACAATTTTGTTAAAAATTATTTACTGTGAGTTTTTTTAAATCTTTAATTAATCTGTGTAATTACAGAATGCCGTTTAAAATTCATTTTAATCCACCCCCGTTGAATCCACCACTTCCTTTCTCCGGTATAATATTGAGGAGGGTTTTTAACTACCTTGCTACGTTTAACCGTAACATACAAGTTATTTACAACTCACTGTTTAAACAAAGAGAAGAGTTAGTGGTACTTTAACATTGGTGTATTTGTTTAAATTGATATCAACTTAAATCACTGGCGGAGACGGGGGGCGTCTTCAATACACATTTAAACTTACGTTACAGTTTGATGTTTTCGCCCAAGGGTTTCCCTGTGGATCAAATATTCCACAATCGTGAGAACACGTATTTGCTCCATCAGTCTGCATGCAAGGCAACCATCCGTCCCAAGACATTTTGAAAGAAAAAGTTTCGCACCCTTCTCAGCGGCAACACCAGGAAAAACGAGACGTACTGTGCGAGGGCAATTTATATATTCGTGCGCCGACAGGAAGTAACGAAATAATTATCAATTAACTTCCTTTTAGCAATAGAACGAATTTATCTTATATCGAATTATATTCAGATCATAGTTTGAACCAAAGACACTCCTGTTTTAGCGAGATTTTAAAACTTCATTTTTGCACTATTTCTCCTTGAGGAACTCGCACGTGACAATAGAATGTGTTATGGAATCTTGGTGGGATAATAACTTTTTTGTTAAACTACGGAGGCCCAGAATTGTTAAAATACTATTTTTTTTTAACATTTTGCCTAATAGAAGCATTGTTGGTCTCAAGCATATATATTGGTAACAACATTGTTAATGAAAGTAAAAAGCCAGACCTAACGCAACAAACAAAATATACTCAACCAATCGACAAGCATTCATTGATCTATCAAAAAATATACGGAGCAAGCCGCCCGGGGGTTCGAAACCCCTACACCCACGTCTACACAAACAATCAGACAAACTTAGCTGCTTAATTTATGATAATTTTACATTTACATTTTACATAAGTATTCAGTAAACGGTCTCGTGGCCATGGGACCCCAACCACCACAAACAAATTCCCCTCCCCGGGTAAATTAATTCCTCGATCCCTCTCTGTGTCCAATTATACAATTAAGTCATGAATAAAAAGGTTGGAAAAGGATTTTTTCTGGTGACAAAATAGTTGTTGTTGTTGAGCATACTTATGAAATAAAATCCACCCACTTCCCTCCTCAGAACAAATCAGGTCTTCTCTGACCGATATCAAGAAATAGTATTGTATTAATAAAACATTAACAATTAACAGTTTTATTCCTTATTTTAATTGACATCGATTAAATGAAAAACAATAAAATTAAGAAAACAATAAGGGGGCTTTCATAGCATTTTACATTTTAAGTTTTAGATTTTTAAAACCTATTTAAAATCTGCAGTGTAAACAATATTGACTGGGACTTGAGAGACGAATTTCGAGAGACGGGGATTATAACACTAAATGTCTCATCTTCAGATATAAAAGGTTATGGTGTTCATACCTTTGAAATCCCCCCCCCCCCCTTCCCCGCCTCTAAACCGAGGACTTCGGACCTATTACTAGTGTATACAGCCCCGTGTTAACGCTTTTTAGAATAGTATCGAGTAATCGCTCCTACTCTTCCCTCCAATTTTATTAACAATCAGTTATAATGTGTAACTGTGTTGTTGTTATAATGTTGGATCTTTATTAAATCCGCTGCCATACAGGCACGTAGTATCCGGGGGGGGGGGGGGGGGGGGGTTCTCGCCACAAATATCAATTTTCTAAAAATTTCAATTAAAAATTGAAATTTGAAGGAGTTGCCATTCCCCACTTCTTTGGGAGTATGCAAAAAATAGTGAATTTAACAAAGTATGCCCACTTTTTTCAATAAAGTATTGTATGCATTGTATGTATCATGTTTGAGAAAAGTTAGATGATGAAGCACAGGAAATCCGAACGAAGCGTCATTGCCGAGGGGTTCCGGCAGTGCCGGGGATTTGAGTCAGTTTAATGTTTACTTAGTGGTTTTATAGTAATCCTTTTATATGGATCATAATATCCGGAGGCCTTAATCAAAAGAAATCCGAGTTAATTCACACAGCAATATTCCTGAATAGAATCAGGAAGTTAATTATATGATAACAACAGATAAACACAAATTTGGAGAACTGAAACAAACGTAGATCAGTTACATATAGCATCATTGTAATGAGAACAGTAACACGTTAACACTAATCGCTTAGCATTGGGAAAAAAAATAGCTAAACGTTACACCAACAGTTTATACTATTGTAAAGTATTATAAAATAACAAAACTAGCTAACCGTTACACCAACAGTTTATACTATTGTTCAGTATTATATAAATAGTGCCTGTTTGGGAGGGTAACAGTTGAAATTGACACCCCGAGAAAACCATTGTCAACCGACGCGAAGCGGAGGTTGACAATGGTTTTCGAGGGGTGTCAATTTCAACTGTTATCCTCCCAAACAGGCACTATTTATTTTGTTATACTGAATGTCTTTTTTAAAAATTTTAAGAAAATTTTACTGCTTTTATATAGGAATAACGTGAATTCTACAGCGAACCGTACGCGCATAATTTTCGCGCATGTAACATTTTTTAATGTTACCCGTTGCCAAGTGCGTTGCTAACGCTGAGGGTAATAGTAAATATTATTAACTGCGTCTTAACCAATCAGATTTCAGTATTTAACATGAAAGTATAACAATATAAAATAACAAAACTAGCTAACCGTTACACCAACAGTTACATATATACACTATTGTTCAGTATTATAAAATAACAAAACTAGCTAACCGTTACACCAACAGTTACATATATACACTATTGTTCAGTATTATAAAATAACAAACTAGCTAACCGTTACACCAACAGTTACATATATACACTAGTGTTAGGTATCATAAAATAACAAAACTAGCTAACCGTTACACCAACAGTTACATATATACACTAGTGTTAAATATCATAAAATAACAAAACTAGCTAACCGTTACACCAATAGTTACATGTATACACTAGTGTGATGTATCATAAAATAACAAAACTAGCTTACCGTTACACCAACAGTTACATGTATATACTATTGTTCAGTACCATAAAATAACACTAGCTAACCGTTACACCAACAGTAATATATATACACTATTGTTCAGTATTATAAAATAACAAACTAGCTAACCGTTACACCAACAGTTACATATATACACTTTTGTTCAGTATCATAAAATAACAAACTAGCTAACCGTTACACCAACAGTTACATGTATACCGGTACACTAGTGTGATGTATCATAAAATAACAAAACTAGCTAACCGTTACACCAACAGTTACATGTATACACTAGTGTGATGTATCATAAAATAACAAAACTAGCTAACCGTTACATCAACAGTTACATGTATACACTATTGTTCAGTATCATAAAATAACAAACTAGCTAACCGTTACACCAACAGTTACATGTATACACTATTGTTCAGTATTATAAAATAACAAACTAGCTAACAGTTACACCAACAGTTACATATATACACTATTGTTCAGTATTATAAAATAACAAACTAACTAACCGTTACACCAACAGTTACATGTATACACTATTGTTCAGTACCATAAAATAACACTAGCTAACCGTTACACCAAAAGTAATATATATACACTATTGTTCAGTATTATAAAATAACAAACTAACTAACTGTTACACCAACAGTTACATACATACACTATTGTTCAGTATCAAAAAATTACAAAACTAGCTAACCGTTACACCAACAGTTACATGTATACACTATTGTTCAGTATCATAAAATAACAAAACTAGCTAACCGTTACACCAACAGTTACATGTATACACTAGTGTGATGTATCATAAAATATTAAAACTAGCTAACCGTTACACCAACAGTTACATATATACACTATTGTTCAGTATTATAAATAACAAACAAGCTAACCGTTACACCAACAGTTACATGTATACACTATTGTTCAGTATTATAAAATAACAAAACTAGCTAACCGTTACACCAACAGTTACATATATACACTATTGTTCAGTATTATAAAATAACAAACTAACTAACCGTTACACCAACAGTTACATGTGTACACTATTGTTCAGTATTATAAAATAACAAACTAACTAACCGTTACACCAACAGTTACATGTATACACTATTGTTCAGTATTATAAAATAACAAACTAGCTAACCGTTACACCAACAGTTACATGTATACACCATTGTTCAGTATTATAAAATAACAAACTAGCTAACCGTTACACCAACAGTTACATGTATACACTAGTGTAATGTATCATAGAATAACAAACTAGCTAACCGTTACACCAACAGTTACATGTACACACTATTGTTCAGTATTATAAAATAACAAAACTAGCTAACCGTTACACCAACAGTTACATGTATACACTAGTGTAATGTATCATAGAATAACAAACTAGCTAACCGTTACACCAACAGTTACATGTATACACTATTGTTCAGTATTATAAAATAACAAAACTAGCTAACCGTTACACCAACAGTTACATGTATACACTAGTGTAATGTATCATAGAATAACAAACTAGCTGACCGTTACACCAACAGTTACATATATACACTATTGTTAAGTATTATAAAATAACAAACTAACTAACCGTTACACCAACAGTTACATATATACACTATTGTTCAGTATTATAAAATAACAAACTAGCTAACCGTTACACCAACAGTTACATGTATACACTATTGTTCAGTATTATAAAATAACAAACTAGCTAACCGTTACACCAACAGTTACATGTATATACTATTGTTCAGTACCATAAAATAACAAAAATAGTTAACCGTTAGACCAACAGTTACACGTATGCATTATTGTTAAGTATCATAAAATAACAAACTAGCTAACTGTTACACCAACAGTTACATAATATACTCATATGCATCGATTGCGAAGTCTTAGGTCAAAAGCCAGAAAAATCTTGTTTATTTCAAAGAGCCATGGCTGAGTGGCTAGCAATGAAATAGACAAGCCTACGTCACAATGCTTTTTTGACACAACTAACCAAAGTCCAAGCTCTTGTCAAAATGGTTCTAATTATCATGAAATTACACCGCCATTAGAAAAGTTACATACAATACTCGTTAAGTATAACTAATTAGGTACTCATAAGCCGCCTCTTTCATATTCATGCACTTAACTAATTAATTGTAACTAGCTAATTGTTACACAGAAATGAAAAAAAATATTCACTATACTCATTTTAATTAAATTAAGTAGCTAACTTTTTGTTAGCTGTTCCTTTAATTTGAATGACGTATCATCTCACACACCTAACGTATTACATCCTTTCTTGGAAATGTGAAAATTAGCAGACTGTGATAATTTTACACTTAAAAATAGAAACGGTAAGAGATTGCTCGTCTTCAGGTAAAGTGAACATGCTTTAAGACCCGTCAAGCATTACGTTCATCATGCACGGATCTAGGAGTGTCCACCCCAAAAATTCCCGTAGGCCTTGTCCAGACAGCCCCCCTTGGACAAATTTACATAGTAAAATTACCGCAAAGAAAACCAGCCCCACCCCCTCCTCCCACCTTCGTCTTGGATTTTTTTTGGGGGGAGGGGGGTCCACGCATGAAGTTAGGGGTGCCCAGAAAAGAGCAGTATAAATGTAAAATAAATTCTTTATTTACATCAAGGGAGCCAAGTAGGAGACTAAAAAAAGGTTTTAAAAACCCAATCAAAACCGTTTCATTCATAACAGCATGCGTAAAAAAAGGATCCATGGGTCACACTTCTCACCTGAATAACATATGAAGCACTTAACAACCTTAACGTACTATTATCTTCCTCGCTGTATGCCATGTTCCTATCATTTTTTTTTCAATTTTACAAAGTCTATTTTTTTTTTACAAAACGGTCTCAAATTGTTAGATGTGTTTAATAAATAAACGCTGATAAATATCAATAAGGAGGACATGGCTCAGTGGTCATAGGCGTTAGGAACGTAACCCAAATGTTGCTGGTTCAAACCCGCTGTGGTCACTTGATGCTGTGTGTTGTGTCCATAGACAAAGCACTTTATCTATATTATCTCTGTCAACCCAGCTGAAATTGGGTACCGACATTAGCTGGGAGTCACATGTAACTTGCGATGGACTGGTGTCCATCCAGGGGGGTCAATGACTGTTATCCACTAAGCACCATTGAAACAGGGGATAAGCACCGGCCTAATATGCCTTCATGGCAATAAACTTAAGGATTGTGGAATTATTCTTTGAGTTCTATAAAGTGATTATTACAGTCGGCATCTGATCAAATCCAATACAGTCCAAAGGACTTTATGATTGATTTAATCGGGCACATGATCGAATCCAAAAAGGCCCAATAGGCTCTATGATTGAATTAATCGGACACGTACGTGATCAAATTCGTTAAATAGCACAAAGGGCTTTATTATCGAATGGATCACGCACTTACTGTGGTGGTCATCATCATCAAAATCAAAGAATAATCCCATATTTACATAATTTTTTAATGATTGTATACTTCTTACACTAGCTACCCTTGTCATTCAAACCCTGCTTGTTCCCAATAGTGTACGTCATTTGCCCCATCAGTGTAAGTTATTTCACACAGGTATATCGATTTATTTTCAAGTGCATTACCACACGTGCAAATCAACTGCCTGATACTGTTGAACACACAGGAGCCAAGCCCGTTTTAACATTAATTTCAATGTAACTTTATTTATGGTTACATTGAAATTAATGTTAAAACGGGCTTGGTCCCTGTGGTTGAACATACTCATTTCAGGAAATGTGTTGGTGATGTTATTTTCGATAAATAAAAACACTCGTAGTTTTATCTCAAAAATACTGGAAAATGTAAATATTTTTGTTTAAAATATGTACACCCCATCCAGTGGTACATGTGTCTTTCGGGTCTATAAGACTTGGACTTTCGGTAGGACGTCACTAATTATTTCTTTTACCCAAACTAGTTTAAAAAAGACGTTGGTTTTGAGTGAGATATACACAAGTTGCGTAGTCCAAGCTCAAAAGCCATACAAATATTGTTGATTTCAAAGAGCCATGGCTGAGTGCCCAGCAATGATCAGACCTGCGTCACATTGCTGTTTGGCACAACTATACAAGGTTTAAGCTCTTGCTAAAATGGTTCTTTAATTAAGTTGTTCTCACTGTTTATCATTAAGCATCACCACCACATCACTGATACGAACAATTTTTACATTTCTGAATGAAAAATTATATCATAGTTGTGATCCCCATTCTCTACCTTAGGGGTCATGGTTTGAAAGAAACTTAAAACTTAAAAAAGTACAATCTTGCATTTAGATTAATTTCACAAACTCTATTCTATACATGTTCTTCTTTAGAAAATATTCGTAAAATATAAGTACACGTATTTCTATTCCACTATGACAACCCATCTAACCCACGTGTTTTATGGAAATGATACTTGATATTGTCTCCAACAAGCTCAATAAATTACCTATTCATTTTTTTCATAATCTTTTACATTTCTAAAAATTTGAACCTCCGTTGAGACCTATTTGAAATTCCTTATGCAAGAAAAAATTTCTAATAGGCAAAAGTTTCAATGATGATATTGACTACTGGTAAATATTCTCCCTTTGAAAAAAAAATCCTTGAGTAACCTTGAACTTACAAAGATACTTTTTGCCTATTTTTTTTTGCTAAAAAAATGCAAAGATAATTTCTGACAAATAGAATATTTGTGTTTAATGTGAACAACATATATTCTGAACATTATCCAGAGATTATTTTCATCTTCTCTGAGGATAACTTTAGAAGTTCTAGCTATAATAATGATCAAATGGCAGTGGTGTAACATTGCCATTGCCATCAGTCACTGACCAATCACATTTATTGTTTCTATAGCAACAACTGACCAATCACTGATCAGTTACAAAACAGAAGACTTTTGATTGAGGGTAGGACGATTTATTTGTCATATACAGACAGATAACGCTCTGCTTTGGTAGATTTTGTTTACAAACACAAAATTATGATAAGAAATACTGGCTGTCAATTAAAGTTTAAAGTTTTCCTTTAAGTGCCAGGTAAATATCCAGGTGGGAATAATTTAAGCTTTTAATATTTATCTGTGAAATAAAAGGATTGTCGGTTACAAGTAAAACGTTCTCTATTAAAACTATCTGCTTTTGCCTGAAAAGGCTCAACACAGTTAATTAAAGTCAACCATAATGACAAAATGAAGGAATTAAAACAAAAAATATATTAATAATAATAAAGCACCGTTTAAGTGAATGAACGTACATTGTATATAAAAAGGCATAATTATACCGAGTTCATTCAAACATGGCCATGTACACATCACTACTTAAATAAAAGCTCAACTGACAAACACATGTTAATATATATATACACTGACAACAAAAACCAGTTCAGTTAATTGTTTTTTCTGACATAGACATTGTTCATCCTCAGGTATCAACATCTGGAGACTGACGAATATATTGATGAACCACAGGTTGTAAAAGTCTCATCAACAATAACACAAATGTATCAATATTTCACATGAAATTCAGGAATATGAAAAACCCAGCCATAATAGAAAACTAGCAAGGCAAGGGAAATAACTACAAGTCTACAAAACTTCTGCTTATAATGAATTATGACCTCACAGAAAATTAACCAATCTGAATTGATAAATCACACATAGCTTAAGTCTGTATTGTATAAACATGAAATTACAATTTTTCTGTATTATTTATATAGAAAAAATTCATGACCAAAATCTGAACTAAGGATGTTACGTACATCATCAACAAAATTGCACCTCAAACACAAATGATTTTACTTAAATTAGGGAGCCTGTACAAAGGCACTTTAGAGCAAACCTATTCATGGCAGAATCTCACAAAACAGATTTTATCAAGGAACAGAAATTGTCTAAGGCCTCAAATACTAATCATTAATCTAAACAATAAGATTTGGCGTAGCTGGGAACGGAAAATCAAAGAAACAAAATGATAGTAAAATATTGAATTAAATCAATGAACAAGTTTTATGCAACATATTCAAGCAATATCTTTTTTTTCAAAATACTCAAACCAGCAAATCGGACTCATGTTGATGTACATTTGGATCAAGGGATTTCAAAATTGCATTTCATGCAAAAAGATAAAACATATATTACAAGCCATTTACCCATAGTTCTCCAACACCCCCCTTCCTAACTTCAGACAGGATACACAAATGAAGATAAAATTGGCCGACCAATCAAGTTACTTAATTTGTCTTCTTAAAGACTATACAGTCCCACAGTGCGGAATCACCGATGAGTTATATAAAAATAAATTGTGACCTATTTGTTTTTGGAATTGTGTCACTCGTAATTTTGGTTTTCTTCATTATTTTCGTCGCGGTTGATATCCTCTCGTTCATCGCCCCAGTTGGTCGGAGCTCCGCCTTTCTTCATCATAATCTCTCTCTTCCACTCTGGAACATCTGCCAATTCTTTCTCCATTTGTGCCTGCATTTCCAGTTGTCTTCTCCTTGCCTCTCGCTTCCGCTCCTCTTCTTCCCTTTGCTGGAAACAAATCGAAAAAATAAAACTTGTCAATTATCACTTTTTTTTTTAAACCAATTTTTACTTCCATTTTACTGCTGACCAATTACAAATGGATTACATTTGTATTACCTATTTGTCATGAAATTTTAAATAAAGATTGTTATTAAATAAAAATCTTCTGTTTTACAGAACCCTAAATTTCAAATGCAACGAATGTTAATTTAATAAAACAGAGATAATTAAAAGTTTGTAGCTTTGTTTAATTGTTACTTTAGATAGAATTACAATTCAGAGAGGAGACATTCTAAGTATTTCATGCTGTTTCATGCTCTTAATTAGTGTTTACATGCTCATCAAGGACAAAAAATTTGAACATTCAGGCAGTAAGGCTGAAATAAAGACATTGTATTACGATTCAGTACCAGTCTCGGCATCGGTTCCATAGAGAGAGCGGATGAATTGTCAGAGTCACAAGAAATGGCTGAAGGCTTTAATACTAGTTTGTAAAGAAGTGGTAAGCTTACTAATTTGTAGACAGAGAGTATAGAAATTTGCATGAAGATATTTGCAATATAAGATGTTCATGTGAAGTTTAACACAGATGCTAGGTCAATGGAACTTTCATTTGTGACAATATGGATGAGGGGTAAATATGTAATCTCCATGATTCAGATATTGCGGTTATCATAGCTGTTGAACTGTACATCAGTATGTACAGTGGGATACAGTGGTAAGCAAGAATAAACCTGGTCAGCCAATCAAGACAGTTTCTGATCAGAGCAGTAAGCTTCAGGGAGAACTACAAAGGCTTACTTCATCACTGCTTTGGATGATCATCCCATCTTGTGGATCATCCATGCTTACTTCATCAAATGACCCACCCTTATCACATACATCAGGAGATGAATCCCCAGCTTCTTGTTTAATAGTGCTCAGATCTTGAGACCCATGTCTGCCATGCAATTGCTGTGACCCTGTGTCATTGATTTGGACAGTGGGGTCTTTTACATGAGATTGGTCATTGCCATCTTGTTCAGTAGACATTTCCACACTGTCGTCATGTGATGAACTATTTTCATCAAGTTGATCAGTGCCTGAAGGAAACTGAGATGGTGACTTTTTCTGATTTCCTTGGCCACATGAATTCATTTCTTCATCTTGGTCATAAAATGTTTCTGTTTTGCTTTGATCAGAGCAATCATCAAGGCCATGTGATACGATTAGATTGCATTGCTCATGTGACCTAATTTCATCATGATGCCCATTTGTCCCTCTATCATTGCTCAGTTGCTGAGAGTTATAAACCTCCTCACTCAACTCCTGAGAAGACCTGTTCTCCTCACTCTGAGGTTGACATGTTGCTTGAACCCTATCTTCCACAGTTGGTTTCTCCTGACACATATTTTGAGATTCAGCATCAACCATTGACCTAGACCTGTTATCTACACTGCTCTGATTCTCCAAGCCTACATTTTCTGACTTTGCATGAACCATTGACGTAGTCATGCTGTCTTCACCCACTTGTTCTACACCGCTTGTTTGATCTATATCAGTCTTCTGTAAGATGCAAATATACAAACTAAGCACTAGGAGTGGTGTACTAGTATCTGGGTTTTAAGAGCGTTTTGCTGTCGGGGTGTTACTCACACAAATGTTGTAAGGTTTTTACAATCAATAAGCTAGAGTATCAGCCATTTCAAAAATTTCCATCATGAAAAATGAAAACTCAATCCTTACACCTGTTATGTCAAACTATATATACAAAGAGTCAGAGAAGTTAGATCAGTGTGTAATCAAACACAAACTTCCAGACTTCACCAGACATGCTCGTTTATCTTTCGGTTAATATATGCAAGAAATTGTCATCCATGATTGTCAGTTGTCATCAATTCATGATTATAAGTCAGTTCCTTACCTCATGTTACTTTTTCCTATATTTTACCTTAATAAAATCTCATTTGGTCAATAATATTTTAAAATTTATTATATCAGCCTAAAAATTGCAAAATAATAAAATGATAATTTTCTTTTGCTTCCTTTGTATTCTTGCTGTCTTACTTGTACAACAAAGCTCCAAAATAGTTTTTAAAAAGGATTTTCGCATTTAGAACATAAAAATAAATTTTCTACCAGCATATACCCTGGTTATTTCCTTACATCATTTGTGACTTTGATAGGATTCTTTGGCATGCTAGTAACAGGTGGTGATTCTGGTTGCTTGGTTACGGGTGATTTTTCTGGTTGCTTAGCAACAGGTGGGGAAACGGGTTGCTTAGTAACAGGGGATACAGGGTTTTTAGTGACAAAGGTTGTATTATTGTTGGTTTGGGTTTCATCGAAGGACTGGCGTTTCTGTAACACGGGTTTTATCTACAACAAAAAGAACAAATTACACAGACCACAATATCATACACACAGATAGTTTACAATATTCATATTTACTCACTGTTCTAATAAAATCTTACAACAAAGGGTATGTTGTGTAGGTAATATCAATTATCAAAATACACATAAATGATCTACCTGAATCCAGTTTAATGCTGGCTATAACCATAAAAAGAATGAAAAGTTTGTTCTACCATACAAGAGGTTTTTATACTGTATAACTGAAATGAGTTAATGGCTGCATAGCTAGCCAACAAGAGATTAAGTTCATTGTCTTACAAAGATTTCTTGGAACAAATGCCTGGAGAGCAGCCATACTGCAGTGTTTCCGTATCTCGATTGACAAAATGAGAATATATCTGAGATAGAGATATGTCAAAAGACAGAAGATGAAAAGATAGAAGAAGAGGAGTGAAGAGATTCTCCGTCTAGGTACTAATAGTAACACTGTGTACTGTCAACAGACAATTTGTAACTCAGAGTCCTGCAGTTTGTGGGGGTGGAAGGGAATTTTGGCCGACACTGATATCAAGGGAAGGATCGTAGAATTGACATTTGTGTCGCTGGAGAGACCAACAAATTAATCAACAAGCTGGCAACATCTTGTGCTGAGAAAAACTATTCTTTTACAGGATTCACCCCCCCTCCCAAAAAAAATTGTTTATCATTCAGGAGAGAGAGAGAGGGAGGCAGTTTAAGTGAAAGAAAACATATCTGAAAATTCTGGGTGAAAAATAAGTGGACAAACAGCCAAAATTGTGTTTTTTTTACCTCAAGTTTTGCAATAAAAGCAATTTCACCTGACCAATGGCAGAAAAATTGGTTTGAGGAAAAACTTTAGGAACAAGGGAGGGGACTTTAATCCAGGATAATCAGATCACATCAACCAAACAGCTGACATCAATCAATCTCTGCTGAAGAATTGCTGAGATAAAGATTGACCATTTTTACTGGATGATTTTTACTGAAAAACCTCAAATGACATCCTTTTTATCACATTCTTCACGATGAACAAGATTAATTAACAAGGATTCAAATGTTGTATGATGGTAGCTTAAATACTGAAAATCACAATTTCACTGTTTATTTCATTTGAATCACATGACAACTGAAATCACTTTTTGCTTGAAAAAATATAAAATTTAAAGGAAAAGGTAATAAAATTGGGTTTTCCAAAGAGCCTTTACAAAATTTTATGGACAATAATTTGTATACTGTAAATTCTAAAAATTTTAAAGTCTGAGTGGATTGGTTTTCGCAATTTAACAAAGATTTAAATTCTTTGCGTTTAATAAGGAATCTACAGTAGTGCCTCACTAAATCTACTTTATATTTGATATATTTCATAAAATCTGATTAAAATGAAGAGAAAGAGTGCCTTTTCTTTGTCATTTGGGGTTTTCCAGTGTGGTACAAAGAGAAGTATGTATAAAACGGAGGCTTACTTTGGCCGTCTTTGCTTGCTCCTTCTGCTGCGCCTGCAAATACAACACATCACAATGCAGTCTACGCTACTTCTAACTAAGGTCATTGAGCATTCATGATTTTAGTCACATGCTTTTAGTATTCAAACTCACTGCAAATTCAAACCCTTGAATTTTATCTAGTAATTGAAAAAAAAAAACACACTTGTACTAGCATGAATCAGTACTAACTACTCAAAATAATTTTTTTCCAAAAAAATTTCAAACCATCTTATTGTTATCACATTATGGTCTTTCACAATGGAAGTTTAAAAAGATGAGTGTATCAAATTACTATATTTGTCCCAGGTTGAAGCAGTGCTTATATTTCACAAAAAACACTGTATTAGCTTGTTTCACACAGATCAAGACAAACCATCCATATAATTAACTTTTTAATTCATGGACTCCTTTGTAAGTTAACAAAAACTTCACAACACACATCTTTTTTTTCTGGTTGAATCTTTACATCACATGCAATCATTGAATTCCTAAGGGACCTTAGTTAGTGGGAAGGGGAGATAATGCATGGAAGTCAGGGGCAGATAACTCTTACTGCTTGTGTCATAGCCGAATCCTGTTCCCGCTTTTGCTGTTCCTTCTTCTCTAACATTTTTTTCTTCCACTCAGGGACATCCTTCCACTTCAGGGCCTCGGCCTTCTTCCGCCTAAGCTCCTCCTACAATTCAAGTACGAATTTAGGATTCAAGGTCAAATAATTTCCAGAAATTTCAGGAAATTCACAATAAGATGAGCAATTGCAAGGTACACAATCTGAATCATTTATGTCAGTTTCCAGCTTGTAAATAAATGAGTATCAGTTGTTTACCACATATTCCCTGACTTTTTCTTCATTTTTCTTGATGATCATGTCTTTTTTCCAGTTTGGAACGGCGTTAGTAATCGGAACATAACCAGGGATCTGATTGTAATCTGAAATTGCACAGCAAAAAAGGATGACAAATGCAGGAATAAATTGTATGTATAGCAAACTTACATTGTAATGAACACCATAGCAATATATAGCAAAATATTTATACATGTAGTAAGTTTTCAAGATTATAGATTTCACTACATTGCATACACATTTAAGCATTAGTCAGAAAGAACTGATATAGCAATGTCTAAATTGTTACCTTGAAGGTTTACAAAAATATATTTTCAGAATAGAATTGAATGCTTAATTGTCTTCATAAAAAAAAATTGAAAAATTCAATTTAATTAAAGTTCTTAACATTGAAAACCTAGCTGGTATATTTGTACATACCAACTTCATCTAGATCGATGTCCATATTGTCACCAATATCTGAAAGAGATAAAATGTTGCTTAGAAATCAATGTTTGGGCAAATTTTGACTTCAAATTGCTTTTTACTTCAATTTCTCCCAACTAGTGGAAGGGCAGATAACTCTTCCAGAACACAGCTGGAGGATTTCCACACAGCTGGATGTGGTGAGGAACCGATTCCTTGACGTTTTTTTCGTGTGTTTCTAAATATACCGACACAGCCTCCAACCCCGCTAAATCATCTTCTACCTTTCTGCCTCATTAAATCATGACTTCGAGGGAATTCCTCCCATCAGCCTCCTAAAGAATTGCCAAAATCCAGCGAGTGTGAAAAAGTACACACTCCATTCAGAGCTAAAGAGAAAGGATTTCTGTGTACACGTTATCTAGAGGATGATTTATTTGGAAGTTTATCACTAGCTTACATTTTCATAAACTTTCAAATGAAGGACAGTATGATGTTAGAACAATGACCAGGCTAATTGATATCTGGCTCCACTAATAATCCGACTTTACTTCCGTCTTGTTAATTATTTCATAATTATTTTCCAATAAATTGTTTTACACTCTTTGAATCAAATCCTGTAACAAAATAAGCTGCATCTTCAATCTGATAAGGTTATGAAGACTTCTTTGTCATAAAAACTCAATAACAGGGTGCGATTCTCCTATTTGAGTTTGCTGTAATTTATAACAGTCTGAGGTTTAAGGATTTTAAATGATACAATCTTACAAGCAATTTCTATCATTTTTGAAGATGACTAATAAAATAATGAAATTGATTAAATTTATTTCCATTTACAAGTCAAATTCTTAATTAATAAGAATTTATATCAATCTTTCTTCTGCCTCCATCGACAATGTACATTTATACTTTTCAATCATGGCCACACCCTATGCTACAGTACAATTGAAACACACACAATATATTCACTGCAAATTTCTCGACCACCCCTGACCCCTCTTGCCCTCATTTAAATCACATGCTTTAAAACTGAATTATACAACAGTAAAATATACCAGTGGCTGAATAGTCCAAAATTGATCTTCCACAGCATGAAGATATTACACCTGACTAGCTCCTAACCCAGGGATGTCACTTCATACTATTCTGTTACCACGACAACCCTTGTGTATGTATGTTGGTTTCCTTTTAATATTGATTTATCATAAAACAATTTTTTGCACCAATGTATTTAAGTTCAATAGTTCAAATTATCTACAATTATGCATATTGGTCATAAAATCTCAATTACTGCAGGGATTCTAATGTTTGAGATACTACTTGTCATAAGTAACAATATAGTGAGACAGGGACGACTGATGGGTAACAATCATTCCTATTCCTTACATAGTTCTCTCTCTCTCTCTCTCTCTCTCTCTCTCTCTCTCTCTCTCTCTCTCTCTCTCTCTCTCTCTCTCTAACAGAGAAAAAAGAGCATGGAAGAAGAATGCCAGGATGGGGGGGGGGGGGGGGGGGGTGAAAAATGTGTTATTGATTCATTAGAAACAAATGACTGTCATTTTCTGGTTCTGCCCTCCACAGACACAATGATCAAGCTACCATTTGTCTGTATCTGAATATGTTCATATAGTATAACTTGTACTGTGGAATCATCATCATCCCCATGAACATTTATGCATGTATTTATTTACAAATTAGAACTTGCTACCGATGAAATTACTTTATTACAAACCAGGAAAATTTTGGCAATCACAAACATTAACCCCCACAAATGAAATTGATTCTACAGTACCTCCTGTAACAGTTATATGGTTCTTGGGCAGATGAAAACATATTTTAAGTTTAATTTTCTTACAGATGTGAAACATATGCTGCAATTGTGAATTTTATATTTTGCAATATGAGGAATCACAGAATTAAGTATACTTGTGTAAAATAAGTGATCTAAATCATTTCTCTGGTCATTTTCCAGATTCCATGTGGTTCAACTAATGTTAATGAAACTGTTTATCTATCTCATGCTCCAAAGTGTCTACATCTGTCCATCTGTTTATAATCTCATTTGTGGAGTGTCAGACATTTTCAACATAGCAACTGTTGTTTCAGGAAGTGTCCCTTTATTAAAGGCAGGTCATTCAGACAGGAAGCTGACCTTGATTAATGACCGTGACCTACGTACCTGCCATTGACCTTATAATAAACGTTGCTATATCATGATGTTAGAAAGATGACCATGGTCAAAGTTGCAGGCATCAGGTAAAGAGAAGATAAAATGACAGAAAAAGAGATGGAGAGACAGATAAACAGATGGAGAGACAGATAAACAGATGGAGAGACAGGGACAGATGGTAAGACAAAACACACTACAGATCATAAATCTGTGGGGCAAAATAAGCAAGATCGCTGTAACTCTTAGAATCAAGCAAATGTTTGAAAAACTGTGTGTAAAACAATTTGGCAGGTGGTACACAGTAAAGTGTGAGTGTTTTTGTGTGTGTGTATAAATCTGGCTTGTTTGATTGTTGGTGTTTAGTACTGACAGAATATTTACGATGTTTATGTTACAACTTCATCTAAACAATCTCTAAGCTGCCTATAAATCATCTATAAGAAAGCAGCCAATATACATGCATATGCAGTAGAGCAAAGCAACCTCTAGAAGATAGAGGTGTTTGTCACTGCATGGAGTCATCTATAGGTAAGCAGCAAGCTCAAGCAACCTTAGAAGTGAGAGGTGATTATCATTCACCATTGTTCGAGATGCACATGACAAAAGGAGTGTTGTGTAACACTGATGAAAATTTCCAGGTTTTTCAACGACCTATAAAGAACAAAGAGCCAGACAGGAGAACAGCTTGGTTTATCATATACTTAGATGTGCGCATCCTGCTAATAAATCTACTCTTTGGTTTTTATTTCTTCACAGAAATGACCATCTCTAAGAAATAATCTAATCAGCGTCCGTACATCTGTAGCTGCTTCACAGAGTATGTTTCATGTTGTTGTGCCAAAGTTTATTTTTGATCAAAGCAATTCCAACTGGTGAGAAAGGGTCAAATCCAAATGATGTATGGGGCACAGATGTAAACAAATATGCCAGAATATTTTTCTACACTGCAGGTAATTGACCAGATCCATGCTAATAAACAAAATCAAATAAAACATTTTATGTTTACAAGAAAGAGAATTTAATATGTAGATTTGGGGGGGGGGGGGGGGGGGTAGAGGCTTTTTTGTATATTTTTCTATATTTTTTTTTAAACAGGTTCATAAGGACATAACTTATCAGATTAACCTGTATTGTTACAGGATTAATACTGTTTTATGTTTGATTAAAGACATTGGCGTTGGAACCGGGGGGGGGGGGGGGGGGGGGGGGGGGGGGGGGGAGAATTAGGAATTTCATGAATTTGGAAAAGAAATATTTTGGTAGGTAAGATATTTTTTGGTTGGTTAGATTTTTTTTGGTTGGTTAGATTTTTTTGGTTGGTTAGATTTTTTTTCCTTTTGAAAGTATAGGTATTTAATATCATCAACAGCCATGAATGAACAATTATTCGAGTATAACTAATATACAAATATGAACTCCTCCTTCCAGAAAACAAGCTCCCCCATAGCCCACATTACTTAATGACTGTGTTTTATCTACATGTTGTGTACTAACGTAAAACATGTGTGTAACACAGAGAATTGTATGTAAACAAGTACCCCCCCCCCCCCACCCTCACCATCAGCAGTCAAGATTTAGATTATCATGCTGGGCTTTCAGTAAATAAACAGTAAATAATATCAGGGCAAACCAAACACAGAGAGAGAGAGAGAGAGAGAGAGAGAGAGAGAGAGAGAGAGAGAGAGAGAGAGAGAGAGAGAGAGAAATTGTCCACATACCAGACACAAAGGAAGAGAGAGATATTGACAACAGTCAGGGGGAGAGACAGACAGACAGCAGTGAGTGAATTAAATTATGTAGAACACTGACATTTTATGTTTGTGCATGTAACCTAAAGTGAGCAGCTCTTATTCTGAACAACTCAAACACCATGCATGATCCATCACCATGGCATGATTTACCACTGAACAACTCAAACACCATGCATCCATCACCATGGCATGATTTACCACTGAACAACTCAAACACCATGCATGATCCATCACCATGGCATGATTTACCAGAGGACAAAGGTCGAGTAAACCTCACCAATCAGAGCACACTCATTTCACATTCAGTAAAACACAAATTACGAGAGCATTTAAAACCTAAGTACATGATACAAGAATTTTTGCTCCCTGAAATTCCTGACATTACAATAAAATGACTTAATGCTCCCATCCTGATAGAGAGGCAGTGAGGAGCTAAATATAGCAGGCAGAGGGAGCCCGGAGTCTGACTGTACCAACCTTACAGCATCAGGCATGGGGTGATGTAATGACTGAACATAGGATACTCAGGAAGGAAGGATTGACAGATGGATGGACAGCAAGAACTGTGGGATGTGTACCAGTAATGGCTGATCATCTACAGTGCTGAGGAAGAATTTCGGGGAGAAAACTTAGATAGACATAGATCAATTGGGGGGGGGGGGGGGGGGGGGGGGAGAAATTAATATTAAATAGTACATACTTTAAATGGAGGAGGTAGAACAAGAGATAGACAGACTAAAGAACAGATGTATGAGAAAATATATAGTCTGATAATATACATGTATATAACAGACAGACAGACAAAGATATTTTGTGCAAATGATGGCAGCCACATACATACAGTAATTGTCTGATTGAATTTTTATGCAACATAGTTTTAAAATGAAAATGTATATCACATATAAAGTTGATACTGAGTAATTAATGAAAATTAATTTTATAATACTTAAAACAGATATATGTGCATCTAATACTAGCATACAGCTCTTACAAAAAGATTTGATAATAAAAAGCATGTAAACAACTTAAAACCCAATACACAGAGTTATCTCAGAAGAGGGGAGACCTAGCTTCAACAGAAATAATATTTTTGTCTTTATCCACACCGCCTATCTTAATGACCAGGAGATCATTCACACCTCGGTGCCACTACACCAAAACAAGATCCCAAACCCTCATCAAAATACGATTAACCACTCATATTTTAACAAAATACTCAAAATACTTCTCACCTTCAAAATGTTATAAGATATTTCCTATAAAAACTCAGGTGACTTAGAGGAATCAAATAAAAGAAAAATCCAGGTATCCCAAATATGTCTGACTTCTCTGACATCAGATTGCTACGGTAACTTTGAGAGAAACAGTGAGAGTGAGGCTACAGCGGGGGAAGGAGATTTTGGAAGATTTCCAGAGCAGAAGAATTCGGCAGCAGCGGGCTTCTACTACTTCCTCTCTATCTTGTCATCTGACTTCCTTTGTCTTGGATCACTCTATCAGTGGAAGGATCTCCCAGGTTACATCACTGTTTGTGGTGGGACACCATTTATTCAGAGCAGGACAGAAAAAAATCCCAAATCTGCTGAGGATGTGACTTTACTTTCACATATAGAAAAAATCATACTTTGTTAATCAAGGAATAGTCTGTTGCTAAGAATTACACAAAAAAGAATTTCTATTTTTATTTTATTTAAAAATCCTCTGGAGATGAGACTGCCCATTAAAAAGAATTGGTTCTACATCAGAATGAGAGGAGGGGGTAACAGATGACCAGGAAAACCCCATGGGAGCCCCAGCTTCCTCCATAGATCTGATAGACCACAGCAGGGGGAATAATAGAGATAAGTCAGCAAAAACCTCCCCCCAACACACGCCTGTATCAGCCAACATCAGAGTTACCATCTATCTCATAATACTGATAATGTGATCAGGGGAGTCTTTGTGTTTCCATACCTCCATGACTACTCCTGAATGGGTGTATGATTTACTGAGATTGAGAGGCCATTATAACTATTACGATACAGGTATAATTTATTAAAAGGGCATCAGGATAGATTAATTGGAAGCAGGTGATTTGGTGAAACACATGTACTGTCAGAAGTTGTGAATATAATTCATCAATATCTGTATACTGTAAGGTTCAGGAGGGGTTTAAGGTTTTAGGTTTCGGTAGAAACTGTAAAAAATCTGTTAGTCTTCAAACTTCATGGCAGCCCACTAACATTGTTACTGAATTAACAGAGAAGCTTAAAATAACACAGTAAAAACAATTAACAGAAGTTTCCAATGAGTCAGAAATGGAACTCAGGGCACAAATTCACCATGAAGCAGTCAGCTTATTACAAAGATCAGAGCAAAAGGTTATCTCAAATCTTATACTGTTTTCAAATCTTGCATCTCTTATCTCATTAATTAAAAAGATAAACTTACAAAAAAATCAAAACAAAAGGGCTATAAATGGCTTTCTGGAATAACGTAAAATTCACTTCTGAAAATTGTACAAATTTGATTAAATTACATCATCATTGTAACCATCACTAATGCTGTATATATCACTGGGGATTTTTTTTTCTGCAGGTGCAAATATTTGTTTTTTACTCCAAAATAGGATAAATTTATTGAGTAACTTTATGATTTTCAATTCCTAAATTGGTGACTAAAAGATTAACATTACAATGACATGTTTCTGTGCTCGAATTGACATTGTACAATTTACTATAGCACAAAAAAGCACCCTGCAAAAAACCAACACTTGGAAATAATAATTATAAGGTAAAAATTTGGAAATAAATTTTGTTAAGAATTTCTATATCAGTTAATATACACTGCAATGTTAATGTATCACTGGGAATAGGTTGGAACAGTTTTTAAATAATGTTTTAAATTAAGCATGCCCTTTATGAAATTCTATAATCCTTGATTATAGGGAAAATATCCACCATTAATGGGACCTTTTCACTAAAAAATGTTGTGCAGGAAACCACAACTTTTTTGAAATGTAACAAATGTCAACAAATCTATTGCTTTTATGAATGGTCCTTCCGAGATAAATGACAAATGTTTTCCGTGTTCAATTGAAACTAGGCAACCATTTTGTTCTTCTTGCTGTCCCCTTCATGTATCAAATAATCACATTGAATGTCAAAGTACATCATTATGTGCTGGTTAAAACTCAGTGTCCATTTACTATTCAAACTACTTCTGAAACACTTTTCTGATCCTAGACTCTTAAAAAATCTAAATGTTTGAAAGTTAGATGATATTTAAATTCTTGCCATCACTGACCTTTTTTCTCTTTCTCAAATATCATTCTTTTTTTGTTGGTGGTTGTTGATTGAGTATCCAAGGCAACTCCAGGTTTTGGCTGGACTGGTTCGCTGTCTTCAGTGGGAGGGGGAGGGGGTAATGGGAGCTCCTCAACTGGTTCTTCTTCCACCAGGGGCTCAGGGGGGAGGGGTTCTTCATCTATTGATGATGTCATAACATCCATGCCAACATCAGCAAAGTCCAAAGTGGGAGAGGGGTCTGAAGGAAAACAAAAATAGCAAATAGTCACATTATATCTATTTGATAGCTCACAAAATATATAATTAGCCTTTTAGATGAAAACAGAGATGGCTGAACCTTTTTCCCAGGGTTTTTGTCCCCCTGTGGGTCGGAGCTTGGACAGGAAGTTTACGGCTGTCCCTGTCTCATTGTCTGGACTAGTTTTACTTCCCTCTGAAAGGCAGAAAATTGTTTAAAATAAGACATTGGTAAAGAAGAAAACCCTTAGATTTCTTGCATTATATATGTATGTCAACTAGATATTCTCATATTTTGCAGGGTGGTATAACTGAGGAACTGTATGTTATAAACAGAAGAATCATTTTTTTTCCAATACAGCACAAAGTACACAGCAGCCCAAAGCTATTGTTTCTCAAGGTATGCATTAAATACGGAAAAATTTGTCAGCTAAAACCTTCCTGCAACTATGCACACCTATTCCTTTGTCTTTACTTCTAAATAAATTCTAAGTTCATAAGAGCAGAAATTTCCAGAAAAATAATGTAATCTGAATTTTCTGGTGATATGCATGTCTACACATTGTTTTAAGGAATGAATTCAATATTTATTTGTTTTATACGATATAAAATGGTTTGGGGCAGTTTACGCTTTATAAACCGCGAAGCGGTTTATAGAAAAGCGTAAACTGTTTCAAACCATTTTATATCGTATAAACTAATAAATATTGAATTCATTGCTTATAATTTAATTTTTTACTCTTCATTGTAGATATAAACGGTCATTTGACCTTTAAAATGACGTAAAACTGTACAAAATTCAAACGTAACATCAGGCGTATTGATACGTTTTTGACGTTAGTCTTAATATGACGTAGGCAACATTCTTTATACGATAAAAAATAATTTTTTAGCCAATCAGAAAGCGCGTTACAACCAGAATTAAATTATTTCTAAATACCTACAAAGTTTCACAAAATTCCTATGCAATGGTTTATGAGGAGTTGCACTTACCAAAAACAGGACTGACTGACTGAAGGATGGGTCAAAAACATTATACCCCTTGCAACTTAGTTTCATGGAGCGTAATCATATTGAAATTATGAATCAACCCCTTAATGAATTATTTCGGCTTTTAACTTGTGAAACCCATTATATGAATTTGTTTTTTGGTTGCGTATTGCTTTATGGTCTCAATTTTTTAAACAACAATAAAAGTGGATGGATTAGTCTCAAAGAGTTGTCTTTCTTATCAGCGGATCATTCTCCCATAATCTCTTTGACCCATCAACCTTAAACAAAACTTAAACATGACTAAATAATGATTGTGCAAGAAGACTAATTGCATATATTCTATTCAGATTTATCAAATTACATGTAATGTGTACCTGTACGTTTTACTGGATTGAGTTTCTTGAGGAGGGCCTCAGGGGAAATCTCTCGATTCTCATCAGGAGTCTTTTTGGGGGGAGCTTCTTTCGGACTATGTCTTAAAGGAGTTTTCTTCAGTACTAGTTCTGCAGCTATTCCCATGGCGGCCTGCTGTTTGAAGCTCGTCTTCTCCTGTGGCGGAGGCACTGCCCCTGTTTTAAGCTTTACTTGGGTAAGCTGAGAGGCCAGACTAAACTGGTCTGAGTTGCCATGGTGACCTGTATGATGTGTGGGGGACTGTAGGGGACTCTCCACTGACCCCTCGCGAGATCTTTTCCCCAGCTCAAATGAGGACACGGAGGACCTTGTCCCTGGGATTTTGGAGATGGGGGGTGGAGTTGGTGGTTCACTCACACGTGTGTGTATAACCTCAGTACTATGTCTAATGCTCATTGGTCGAACGTTGGGTTGTAGTGGGGCTGGGGGTAAGGGTGGGGAGGGTGACCTCCTGCTTCCCTGGGACCTGATACTGCCAGAGAGAGGTGTGGGAGGAGCAGGGAAACTAGGTGCCCTGGGTCTCCTCCCTGAGGGGTCGGTCTCTTGTCCTTGTGGCAAACTGTGCTGATGGGCAGCAAGAGGCTGAACATGGTGGGGAAAGTTTGTATCCCTGACGTGTTGAGGGTTGAGTGGATTCACTTGCTGGGGGAAATTTACCTCCCTGACTTGCTGGGGAGGGGCTACTGGTTTAACTGGCATGGACTGTCTCTTGGAAGACTTGGGGGACCCCCCTGCTGAGTGCCTATGGTGCTGACCATGCCGCGAGGGGGACACCGCTCTGACTTCTACGTGGGAAGACACACGCGGTCGGTGGTGGTGGTGGTGGTGGGTGGAAGAGTGATGCCCATTGTGAGGGTGGGGCTGGTGAATGGGCTCATACGTTGGTGACCCTGGTGAAATCAGATGTGGGGTATTACTTGGTGGCTGGGAGGGGGTAGATGGTGGGGAGAAGTAGGAGAAGGGGCGGGACTGGTTGGGGGATGGGACAGCCTGCCTTGGCTGCCCGGGGGATGAAGACCTTCTCATCTGGGGGTGATGCTGCTGCTGATGATTTGACCTGGATAACCTTGGGGACAGGAGAGGTGAGTTTTGATTGGTCGGTCTGTGATGTTCATCCAAGAAAACTGCATCGTCACTGGATACAGATACCTGTCAGAATGTAAGTAATGGTATAGTAAATTTCTTATCTATCAACTCATTTCTCATTTTATTTAAATGCTACAATTTAAAGTAAAGACAAGGATTAAAAAGTCAGGAGAAATGTGATAATACCATCAATTCATAATCTAATTTACTTGATTAAAATAACGAAATAAAATAAAAATCTTTATAAATTAATTGGTACAGAAAAATATTGATCAAAAAATATTACGTTTTGTATCACATAGAGTTATACTGTGCTGTAATATTGGAAGCAGCTAGATGATGTAATTCTACCTTTGATATCTGTCCGATATTGTTTTATTTTACTCTAGTTATGATTTATCAAATCAAATCAATTTCACCATGCTAGAACTAATTTGTAAACATGACATAATCACAGAGAAAATGTGATAGATTTCTGTGATAGTGGAGATATTACAAGCATCAAAACCTGATTAGGTCGAAATAAGACAAATCAGTGTAGAGATATATCTAAATGTTAGTCAAGATAATCATGAAAGCTGATATTATACGCAGGAAAATTATGACGTAAATATTAATGATGTTAAAATGATTTCCTAGGAGCTTGAAAATGTGGCAGGGCAATCCATATTATTGATCTACTTCACACTTATGTTTAAGAACACAGGAGATATATATCCTTGTTTACTGTTCAGACTATTTATCAGTAAACTATTTGCTCAATGGTGTATCAAAGACATTTTGAAAACAATGCATCTCTTAAACAATTTTTGGTAATAAGAAGTTATATGCCAATATGCTAATATGATACGATTTTAATATCCAAATTCACATATATGTTAAAGATATAAAATAAGCACTGCCTGTAATGTTGAGAGATATGGGGGATAACTCTGGTATTTGAAACCACACACTTGTAAATCACGGAAGTTCTACAATATAGTAAGAACTGCATGGCACATATTTGATATAATATGTTATATTTACATTCTACTGTGTTTTTCCATTAAATTCTGTGATCTTCAAATGCCTCTAAATGCAACAAGTAGTCAAAGGTCAAATTGACGAGTTTTATTATGACGTCACAAACGTTGAACGCTGTAAACTGCAACGTCACAAGCGAAAATCAAAGTGCACGCTCGTGGCTGTTACTGTGGCTCTTCCATTAATATTAACTTACCCTTAGGATAAGATCGGAATTTTAAGGTATAGTTCACATTTGCAGACAAGGCAAGAAGTTAAAAAATGTAAATATAAGCATTAAATCATGATTTTTTGAAGTATACACTCTCATAACTGCCGCGGTGTGTGCATACAAATTTTCATAACGCGCTAACGCGCGTTACTCAATTTGTATGCACACACCGCGGCAGTTATGAGAGTGTATACTTCAAAAAATCATGATTCAATGCTATAATATACAACATAATATAGCCATAGTGTCACATATTGTTGAACAGTTCAGAATTTCTAATATCTTCATGGTAATTTTGGTACATGTATTACATATTGCACCAGTATTTGTTATACTATCAGTAAATATTGCGGGAGTATACCCTTACAGTCTTGTGTCTATTTGTTATACTATCAGTAAATATTGTGGGAGTATACCCTTACAGTCTTGTGTCTATTTGTTATACTATCAGTAAATATTGTGGGAGTATACCCTTACAGTCTTGTGTCTATTTGTTATACTATCAGTAAATATTGCGGGAGTATACCTTTACAGTCTTGTGTCTATTTGTTATACTATCAGTAAATATTGTGAGAGTATACCCTTACAGTCTTGTGTCTATTTGTTATACTATCAGTAAATATTGCGGGAGTATACCTTTACAGTCTTGTGTCTATTTGTTATACTATCAGTAAATATTGTGGGAGTATACCCTTACAGTCTTGTGTCTATTTGTTATACTATCAGTAAATATTGCGGGAGTATACCCTTACAGTCTTGTTATATAATCAGTAAATATTCCTGGAGTATACCCTTACATTCTTGTGTCTTCGTAAAACTCTTGACAACAGAACCTAAAATGAAACTCAGCAGTGATTTTTTCACTTTCCTTAAACAATTTATGTCGATTTTAACTAATCAACTGTGAGGATCCCTAGATGAGGTGGATTTTCCTTCAGGTCACATAATAAGGACTTAAAGGACAACTGATCAATTTTTTACAGAAAATATTCTCAATAATTCAGTTTTCTAGCAAGACACCCAGCAAGTGCAATTAGCATAAGCAGATTTCCAAAAATTACACACCATATTAATTAAGTATTTTGTGTTTCACATTATTTATGTAGGTTTGTTAAAGGATAGTTTGCAGAAGATCTGGAGTCCACTTTTCCCCCAATCATAATCTCTGATGTTGAGATAATGGTTTCCATTATGTGCGAGATATTTCAGCCATATTGAAACACTAGGACCCCGTTTTATTTTTGCTAATTTCGCCAGCGTTGTCAGTGGGCGAATTTAAGACTGGGCAAATTTCAGTATCTCAGATTATTTCTTTTTAAACAAAACTATGTCTGGGTGAATTCAAGATGGGTTGAAACAGTTTGCAAGTGAAGGAGGGCTAAATAACAAGGGGCCAAAAATAACCCTGTATACAATTACTAAACATTAAATGTCCAAGGACAGTAACTTATATCAAAATCCTTCTGTAGTAACTTATCCTCCCAATGATAGACAATCTATATAAGGCAGTCAAAGCAATACTTGAGATAGCCTAGCCATGGATTTTTAGCTCAAGTCAACAGAACTTAAGACATAAATGACCAACTGACCAAACAATGTACACGAGAATAAAAGTCATTTCATCCAATTCTCATCCCATTTAGTGTAGTTAACTCTAATCCATTTCTGTACTGAGATAACTCATGCCATGCTATTCAGCTGAGATAACTCACCCTGTCCCTGCCCGAGCTGAGTCTCGTACTCGCGCTCCGTTTGGGAGGAGCTGGTCTCTTGGTGGCCTGAGATAAAGCAGTAAGAAATCACAGAAACTATCTATAATGAATCTTATGGTTAAATGAAGCATCTACTGTTAGCAACTATCTTTGATTACAAATACACAGTGTTAGCATTCTAAATTCTATACGTAGCCCTGTTTTAAGCAACAGTCCTTCAAGGTTCACAAAGCTTTACCTTCTCCCCAGGAATGACATCATAGATACCAGCCTGAGCATACATCTCCTTTGGGTTAGGGGGCGGGTTATCTCGCATGATCACGGCCCCACAGGGAGGGGGAGGTAACCCCCGACTATGCTGAACACTCATGTCCGGGATCAAGTTCAAGACATCAGCGTAGGAATCGTCCTCCTCACTGTCATCATCATCTGAAACAAAAATCTTCATTAATATCATCATCTAATGATGAAACATAAATCGTCGTCATCATCATCATCATCATCATCATCATCATCATCATCATCATCAAAAATGTAAGAATTATCAATGTCCTTGTCGTCATCATCATCTGTAACATGATTTATCATCACTGTCCTCATCTTGATTATCTGAAACGTAAATCATCAGCAATGTCATTATCATTGTCATCTGTCTAGTAAACACTCATAATACTGTCATCTAACAAGCAAGTTTATCATAGGGACCTTCTACCGGTCAATGAACAGAATCCCTGGCCTAATGGACTCCAGTCATTAAACAGATGTCAGACTACAGAGACGACCTTCAGAGATGACCTTCAGTGAGGGAGAGAGCTTCCAAAACAATGACAGTCCCACAGCGCTGGAAGATTAAGTTCTCTGTTCACTGTTTCTCTGTTTCTGTTCACAGAGGATACTAAGTATCATCATCATCATCATCATCATCATCATTGTCGTCCTCTGATAAGTTGATCTTTAATCCTATCACTCAGAATGCTTGTAATTACCTGCAGAATCTCAGAAGAGTCATGACCAGATTTAGATGATGGAGACTTAAGCGGACTGTGAATTACAGATTGTTTAGAACAATCGACTCCTATTCCAGACTATTACGCAGCAGTGATCGACACTGACTGTAAAAATGTACATACTGGAGTTGTTATGTACAACTACTAAGTCATAAGGATATAATGCACCAGATCTCAGTACATGTACTTATAGACCACAATAAAAAGAAGGAAAACTTTATATTTCAGTATCTACCCATAAAGGAAAGATACAATACAAATACTAGTATATCATTTTCTCTTCTATTTTGATAATGCTTAAATCAGATAAAGAGTAAATATGGCATTTTTTTCAATTTTCTGATTTATAACCAGACCTGTTTGCAGTGGACTTCGTAAAACCAACAAACACACGTAACCAGAGTTTCGTGTTTATAGCGATGAGGTAATCATGATTCTGTGTTTAACCAATGACAACAGGAAGTCTTCTAGGAATACGGAACAGGACCCGCGCTGGTCAGTGTTCAGGGTCGCTTATAAATATCTGGTTTGTTGACCACCAGAGAGGTCTCCATTAAACTAAAGTACATCCTCGTGTAAACCTGTCACTGGACAGATACCTTACATCTACAACACCTGTCTGTCTGTCACAGGGACCTGGGACATTAGACAACCAACGGACCAGATCTGCTACAGGGAGAAGAGGGAGGGGTGTTAATTACTTTAATCCATCAAAGTCAGGGTGAATGGAGGGGGGGGGGTGCTCATAATTCAGTTCATAAGAGTTAGAAAAATTCTAAACTATTAAAGACCTTCTATATGGGATTTGGTTCATAACTCAGTAAGACAAAGTTTTGAGATTTCAGAACTCAAATCATTAAACTTCTTGATGAAGGAATTATATCTTTATATTTTTTGGGGTGGGGGGGGGGGGGTGGTAGGGATGTCTTCATAACACAACAATTTGCATGTACAAACTACCTGATTAATAAAAAAAAGATCTTCAGAAAAAGATGGAGACTGACAGGCTTCTAAGGTGGTTTGTGATGAAATTTCCATTAACTATTAAATCACGAAATTAACAATATCATAAATACCAAGTACAAATAAATCAGACTGGTATCCGGTACTTAATGAGGAGACTATAGATCCCAGAGGTCAATGCCTTTGTCATGTCTTGTATTATACCAAATACCAAATAAAAATAGGAGGCAATGAGTAATTACATACATGTATTTAAAACCTTAATGACTCCATCCCCCACCCCTTTATTTACATTCTCCATAGTGCAATGAAAAAAAATCCTGAGGAACATCAGCTTAAAATATTTTAGCATTTTTGCAGTAGATATTAATACAGATTATAGACAATTATTAACTTGATTGTACTATTTAATAGCTTGACCAAGCATTTACAAACATCAATGTTTAATACACCCCCCCCCCCCCCCACCCCCATGACACAGTTGATAATTATTCCACCCTCACTCCCAGGTCTCAGATTTTAGATAAAAAAATTTCTTTCTCTGCTTTTAAAGTGGCAGCCTCATGCAGCTTACAAAGACAAAAATTCAGCCCCTAAAATAATGAAATACTGGTAATACTTTAAAACTATTTAACATAAAAATTATTACACATTATGATATATATCAATTGTAGAAGATTATTACGATACAGCAACTGTATTCCATATTTCATTTCATTGAAAGCATTAGTACAAAAAAAAAAATATTTTACCTAATTCAAGTAATTTAACATCCAGATAACAAAACTGCAAAAGTATGATTTCCTATAGAGTGGTGTAGTTAATAGAAATACCTCCTTGTTCAGTAGAACCTGTCAGACAATATAACCTAAAATATCCTAATCCTCGAGACACTTTATCCTAAGAAAACACATTTCTATACAAGAGCTTCCTTCCGTCGCTGTAACACAACGACCCTCATTTATAATGCTTTCTTTATTTACACGAGTCACTTGTGCTTTATTTACGTTAGTGTGTAGAATGATTTCTCATTTTCCTGTTTTTTATTTAGTTGTATCACATGTCTTGTTATTATATACATGTAAGAATTTCTTTGTCAATCGAAAAATCATATCTTTTTCATACATCAATAAAATAAATACTTATTAACAAATCTAATAACTGATTTTATTTTTTCAATAAAAATTAGAAACAAACCCCTTCCTGAGCTTGGTGGCTGTGGATAATTATATTAATTATCTCCCAGATCCAGACCGGTCTTACAATGGTCTGGTCCAAACCATACAGCCCCCTGCCTCACAGAACAGATAATTACTGGAGAAGAAACTGAACTCTATATCACTGTGAAACTCCACTCTGTTAGTCAATTATTGGAGAAGAGACAACTCTCCATCAGTGAAATTCCACAAGTCTTTTGTAGCCTCTGATTATTTAAATCTCTGCAGACAGTTATAATTATTGGTACACACAGACAAACATCGATGATCCAATACAGCTGCTTCAGTGTCAATAAAGCGTAAATAATTCAGAGATCAATACATCTCCCCCACGGCAGGTTACACTGGGTCACTGTATCTCGTCTGTTACTGTGTCACCTTACCCACAGGGAACACCTGAGGGTCACCCCCAGACAACAAACAGGTCACCCCCAGACAACAAACAGGTCACCCCACACACAACACAGAGTCAGAGTAGCGGATAACTCAAGTACCAAACAGATCCTTGTGTCCCCCACTCAGCTAGGGTCTGTTGTTCAGTCTGTGAAATATGATAGCATCCAATTAACATGGAACTGTTACAGACCCAGAAATCAATGAGAAGTCGAACCAAATGTAAGACTTCCTAATGATCTCTTCCTGCCGCTGCAGCCAAACATACCTTAACACAACTATGGAGTTAATCCTTTGTTGCTCTCGTGAACCCAAATGACCCCTCGGTGACAGTCCACACTGCACACAATACACTGACAGTTAGGCAGCCGATTTCCCAGTCTCAGTAATTTGCGTCTCGGAATGGTCCGGGGAAAATTAGTGGACTATACCATTCCACAGGGACAGGGGGGTATGGTCTGTCAAACTCACATGCACACGGTGGGGAGAGAGGATGAAGAGACTGAGTGATTGTTACAACAGCCCCACTGCATGCTCCCTTCAGATTTTATTGATTTCTTTGCCTAATGTCATCAACAGAGAGAGACGAAATGCTACCCACACTTAATGGAGCAGAAGCTGTCATGCTTCAGCGATTACAATACAAATAACGGATCAAATCTGCAGTTGATAGATGCAGCCGGCAGATGTTTGCATTTTTTAACCTCATTAAATGACATCTGTTGTCATTTAGGAATTCCCTTCCTTCCTCTGTTTCACCTTAGGGGGAGGTGAATTTGGCTGTAAGAGAGTTTGACAGTGGAAGCTTGTTTATTTTGACTGTGGAAGTTCCTTTATTTATAATGTCATTGATTCTCCCATTAACTTGGTCCTTTGAGACTTGAATGACAGGATAAATAATGACCGGATAAATAATCATTAGTGGACCATAAACTCCACCTCTTCAGTTTGTGGATACATGATCTGTACGACTGAGATGTGTTTGACATAAAGTTCAATGAGATATTTGTAGAAAGATGTGGGATTTATACCTTTATATCATGACCCAGGAAATTCTTGGGGGGGGGGGGGGGGGTGTCTGAAGCTAGGATATTTGTTTCAAGGGGGGAGGCATATTTTTGGTAATTCTACTATGTAAATTTAAGAAATTTGAGTTTTCCATAGGGATCTGGACCCGCCCATCCCCACCCACTTTGGATCCAGTCATGCTTAGTTTATGATATCTTTCTGTGATACACCATGATTTAACCAAATTCAATTTATATACATGTACTACCTATCTCAACTGAGAACAACTTTTCACCTCCTTCCTCATTCACCTCCTTCTCCATCCACCTCCTTCTCCATTCACCTCCTTCTCCATCCACTTCCTTCCTAATCCTATTTCATCACTGTTTTAATAATACCTACACACTGGTCACATTTTTTATCCCTGTACATCATTTGATAGCACACTATACCTTCAATACCATATATCCTCAGGCTGGTGTTTTCTTTTCCCCATGCAATTGCAAATTTTGGTTTAATGATTTTCAATTTAATTTTCAAAAAAGCAGAAAAAAACGTTTTTCATAATATCCTTAACGAACTTAATTTTGTTGTGTTTTTTCTCCCCCAACCTTATAAACTGAATGTGTGAAGAAACGATGGTTCCAAAATTTTCTAGAGATTCAAACCCCTTTTCTAATAGTATTTTTCTTTTTTAAATCATTTGCACTTGGTCCACATATAGAACTGTACCTTGGTATTTTCCTAGCACTTCATCATACTGACTTAGTATCTCATTCAGACTCTCTCCAGATCCTCCCAAATCAGTCTCCCTGAAATCAATAAAACATTTAACCCTTTACACTAATTTCATGTGTTGTAATTGACGAAATTTACGGATTGATTAAACATTTTCTTGAAATTAATTTTGAGATGCTCACTTTTCTGCCTTTTTTGTATTTTGAACTCTGCCCTCATCATGCCCTCTCTGAAACTGTATCCAGGAAGTGACCTTATCATGCTGCAGTGCCATCTGGTGACAGAACTCCTGAACTTTTCTCTCATTCTCCTCTGCTGATTTTGTCTGGAGTTTTGCATATCTTTTCTTGGCCAAATATTTTCTCACAGCTAAGGGAATAGTAATAAATTGTTAGATTTAAAAACTACATTCTGGTACATGTAGAAAACTCGAAAGGAAATAGCCCTAAATGACCTTGACCCCCTGACCTTTGCCCTTCCTATATGTACCTGACTGGCAGATGATGACCTGCTCTTTCACTTTATTGGATATTTGATCCAATTTCCTCAAATCTGCATCATGGAAAAATAGCTTAGACTTCCCAATCTGAAACAATTTCAATAATGAAAGAATGATTGCATTTATACAACACATAATAAACTTTTAACTAAAGTAATGGTAAACTTGAATGAGCTATGACTTACTGTCACCTGGTGACTTTGAGTTTCTGAGCCGAGTCCACAGAACTTGATGACCTCCCTACATTTCTGTTCGTCTGAGATCATGCTGTAAGGTGGAACCAATACTGTCCTAAGGGTGTCAAATCTGGCAACAACAATTGTATATGTACACTCACCTTGAATCATATGTGAAATAATAAAATGTACTAAAATTGAAGGACAAGAGACAAAGGGAAATATATTTAAATATGATTATTTCTTTTATTAATTTTACATTAATTCTAGCACTACATCCAAGAGAAAATTAAAAAAAACAAAAAAACATGAGACCAATGGAGCACTTTGCTTACCTGAGCAAAAACCTGAACAATAATCCACAACTCTGACCAAATACCGTATATACCTTCTTTTATTTTTGCATGTAACAAAATTTGTGAAAATGGGGAAAATGGTTAACATTTTTAATTTGCGTCAGTCATTTTTTGCAATTTAAAAAGTTTTTTACAGCAATAATACATAATATAATTTCTGCGCATTCAATAATTTGTAATGTAAAAGTGATCACGAAAAAAAACAAAAATTAGATTAGCTTCAAAATAACTGGATAAATGGTGTAAATTATAATCAAAAACTTTTTTTAAAATTTCCAATGTTTAATAAATTGTGAGTCAACTTTAAGAAAAACGCCATGTATTTCCTAGACATTTGCAACTTCTCATCATATGCCTCATTACTGTTTGAAGTTTTAAAATAGTAAGACATCAATCAATAAAATTCTGACTTACACAACAAGAAAGTCCCTAAACTTAAGTCTTGCGCTGTAGCCATGTTTCTTGATCTTTATCGTCTCCGCAATCCCAGTGTACCTCATCTGAGCGAGGACGTACTCGGGGACAAAATTGCGGGGCGTCCGATGGATGTTTGGTCGGATACAGCGGATGATGTGGGGGGATGCTGCCTGGATCCGAGACAAGAGATCCGACAGGGAGTTCTAAACAAGCAGGGAAACTCTGTTATCATTGATTCAAGAATAAGTTCTTATAGCAGGGGATGCTGTCTTTATCACTGTTGAATCAAATTCACATATCATGAAATATCATGTCTTTCACTCTTCAAAAAACTGTTTAATTACTGATAGATAATAATCTATAAGAATAAATAAATTGCAACTGTCGCTAATGCTAAGAAATATTGATAAATATTGGCCAATTTCAGTTAAAGATTAATGACAGCATCGGTCGTTAGATTTTTGATTCCTTGGGAAGAAAGTTAAAGGGTACAATGGATCTCAATCTAAACATTGTAATTTACAACAAAATCATTTCCCGAGTATTCAATCATAGAAATATATCATGACAACAGACCTTGAAATGGTAGGCCATGGTAGATGGTCCTTTCCTCTCATAAGGTACCACAGGAGTCACGTTTTTCTGAAATCATTAGAGAGTTACAGTAGTATTCGCAGTGTGGGTCACAATCTTACCTGAGATTAAAGGGAGGTCATTTTTAGGATGCTATATTAATCCACAAAATAAATAAAGAGTAAATCAGAATTAATCCCCTTTAATGAAAATTATTTAAACTATTTTTTCCCTTCATTCGATCATAATCTAAAACATCAGAAACCAGTGCTATGTCAAAACTATAGACATAGGCGTCGGAACTGGGGGGGGGGGGGGCTAGGGGGGGCTTAGCCCCCCCACTTTTTTTGCAAAGTTATACCTTACCATTAGAAACATAGGATGATAGAGGGTTCAGCCCCCCCACTTTTTCTTGTAGGAAAGATTATTGTTCCTAAATTTACCTTGAAAGATTGAGAAGTTGGATTCAGACGCATACTAGCCCCCCCCCCCCCCACGGATTAGGAATTTCATGATTTTGGAGAAAAAAAAATTGCGTAAGTTTTTTTTTTTTTTTGGAAGTAAAGGTATACCCCCCCCCCCCCCCCCCCCGGATTAGGATTTCCATGATTTTGGGAATTACTTTTTTCTCAATAATTCTGAGGATTAGTCTAGCCCCCCCCACTTTCAATTTGCTTCCGACGCCAGTGATAGATAAAAGCTACCCTTACCATTTTAGATTTGCCTCCCTTGAGTTTCTTAAAGAATTCAAAAGGTGACTGTCTGGATTTTCTGGATCTCTGTTGCCGAGCGCTGGGAGCCAGGGAACCAGTCCGGGTCATCCGGCTCTGGAACAGCTCCTTCACCTGGAGGCAGTTACTGGCTAAAGGGAACCAGTTTATATCAGAATTATACATACTCTGGCGGAGTGTTAAAGCAATCAAATCTCAATACAAGTACTGAAGTAGCAAAAAAATTGCTCTCTTCTCTTTCTGTCTGTCTTATGATCATCTAGTTTAGATAATATAAAGGGAGCTTACTCTTCATTGTACAGAGCACAGCATTTGGAAGTGTGTCCCGATTTTTCTCAAGCACTCCGATCAGATCATACTTCACAACTCCAGCGTAATGGACAACGGTAAAACTCGGCCCCTTGTCCTTTGGTATCTTGTAAACCTCAGGATATTTTTCTCCTAAATCAGATGAAATAAAGATGAGTACCAGGTAATGTAAAATTGGGGGGGGGGGGGGGGGGGGGGGGGGTTTTGGTGTCACAAACTTTATAGATAAGGGGAAAATATATGAGGTTTTTTTAATGAATAAAAAATTTTCTGCAATTTAGAAAATTTCTATCAGCACAAAAATCTATAAATGTATTCTGCTTATTGTATTTTTTGTGATGTGAAAGTGATTGCTAAAAAGTGAAGATCAGATCAACTGAGTACATGGTATTGTAAGCGCTCTTAACACAGGGTAATTTTAGCCCCTACACATTATGTTATCATCATAATATTTCTACAATTTGAGTAACTGAACACCTGGACCCTGATGAATATCCCTCACCTGGGCCCTGATGTAGTTTGGTGGCCAGTGAAATATCTGTTCCTTTTGGAAATCGGCTCTCTTCATCTATTATGGCCAGTATTCCAGCATTTCTCTACAAAAATTAACCAAAAACATAATCCTGTTTTTTTTGCTTATCAGGAAATTTGTAAAAAAGAGGGTAAATACCGATATAGTACTGACCAGACCTAACCTAACACCAGAGAGGACCCCAACTAAACCCCTGGTTCACCTTCGAATTCAGGGTTTCCTTGGGGTTTCCTTTTTCAAAATTTGCGTCCACTCAGTGTTTACTTTGAGTTTACTCTTGTTTGCTTTTGGGGTCAATTTATGCACTGAAGTGTGAAGCAGACCCTTCTTTTATCTTACCATCTTTCCGCCTGTAAGCCCTGCCCATTGTATATTCTAAATACACGTAGCATGTGCTTTCAGGGGTCTATTTCTGATTGGTGTTTACTCTCTGTGTCCACTCTGGGTCTACTCTGTGTTTACTTTGGGTTTACTCTGGGTCTTCACTGGCAAACCTTGAGTAAACCTCGAGCAGACCCCAAAAGTAAGCCCTTCAGGGTTTAGTTGGGGTTTAATTCGGTTGAGTCTGATCGGTTTTGTGTATAAACCTTTTAATTTATATGATTTAAAAATTCTAATAGCAAACAATACATACAGGATATAACTTGTACAAATCGTATTTTTTGCAATATAATCGAAATAAAAAATAAAAAATTAGATCATCACAAATTTCCTTCTGCTGTTTAACTAGAATTCATGAACTTTAAACACCAAACCTACCTCCATAAAAGTATCAATGATCGGCTGGTTGTTTTTGTAGTTTAGTTCCACCAATGGCACGCCTTCTAACAAGCAGTCCTCTTGCTCCTTCATGAATATGTATTCATTTGCATAGCTCTGCATCTGCTCATTGGCCAGATTGATACACATCTGAAATGTGTTCACTTCATGTCAGCTAACATGCATGCAAATCAACCTTCTGTTTTTTATTTAATCCCAAAGTTTAACAATTTTACCAGATATTATATTGCTTTATGCTACCATAAATTATATGTTCATGCATGAATCTCTTCAATTTAACTTATCTCTGAGAAAAGCTTTTTTTTTTTTTGGTAGCAAATGCCCCTCTCTAAACCAAACAATTCAGTAGGCCATTTTTCCTGGATCAAAAGTAACTTCAAATTCAGGTTTTGTCTGGGTGTTTATTTACCAAATGTTAAGTTTCATACTACAAGTTTTATAAATGATGTTTATAGCAAACCAAGGCGACTCTAGTCAAATGCCATGCCCTCTTTTACCTGTTGAAGGTGTGTGTAACAAATTGACTTGGTCGTCAGTGTAATAAATTGTCTTAATCTTCAAGGTAATGCTTTACCTGTTCAAAACTGTTTCTTGTGAAATTCTCAAAACCAAAGATGTCTAGAATCCCAATCTGAAACTTGTCACTACTGAAAGAGTGAAACGAAGAACAAATAAATACATGCATCATGCTGCGAGGACGATTCATACTCAGTAACATAAATTGTAAAGGTTAGGAAGGTTTTGAAAGGCTGGAATAAACACACGTCAAGATTCCTATATAGACATTTTTTTCTACCAATTATTTTTTCAATATGCATAACTTTCAAGTTAAAGAAAAGTTACATGCATTTAAATTTGAAATACATATCAGGCAAAAAAAAAAATAAATGAAGATTTGTAGCAACAGATAGTAGCCTAGTATAGCTTGTTTGTGAGAGCATCCTTTAACTAGCAGCCCGTCAGTAATTTTAAGCTTTTAATTATAAGATGATTCATTAAAAAGCTTCATTTACTTATTCCCTCAGCCCTCACATTCAAACAGTATGCCAAAATTTGCCCATTAAGACAATGTATCCTCAACTACAGTAACTGTTTATTTCTTATTAAACACAAGATTTTAATATCCAGTAAAAATTGCAAAAAGCACTTCTCGCAGATTTCAAAATATTGCTTTTATTTTTCTTATGGTCATGACTGATATAATAACATTACAAAAGCACAGTGCTTGTGATTTTACATTCTTTTGATTTGGTACAAAATAGCGGAATTGAGGAATTAAGTACTCACGTAAAATAAGGAATTTACAGTTCTTACTTCAAGTCACTTTATATTATTTGAAGGGAGAAACTTAATAATGTCTAAATACCCAAAATGTTGTAAAAAATTCTGTTGGCTAAAATACTTCTGCATTAAAATATAAAGATTACTGATTTGAGAAATAATGATTTGGCTCTGTAATATTATCTTCTTCCAGATGTTATACAAAAGACAGCATAAAAATTTCATTAAATATCTTATGAAGTACGAGGTAGCAGGTGCTTGGGTCTATTCATATCGATAACTAGGCTGTTCAACAAAAGTTAATTGTCTTTAAGTCAATAAGTTTGAAGTACTGAAGTGTAGAGTGTGCAGTTGAAAAGTAATACCTCTGACAAGACTGGAGAATGCATGCATTACAACAATGACATTACAACAACAATGACCAACAAGTCATGCAGGTAACTGACACCCCAGGTAAACCACTTACCTGGCAGGTAACACTGCACACAACTAGTGAAAAGTGACAGAATCTGAGTCATTAGTTTTCCCATATTACCCACATATCTTAATTTTCATATAAACAGTATTTCAATATTGCAAGGCAATATATTAAGTATGGATGTCAACGAGTACTCGACTATCGCTCGGTCACGCCGATCATTGACTAAAATTTTCTGAGTCGAGTACTCGTCATAGATTGAAGAAAAGAAATTGAAAACATTCTTTTTCCTAACGCGGCAATTTTTTGGTGTCTAAAAAAAAAGAGTTTTTGCATGATCATGTTACACTCTGTTCCAATGAACGGGTGTCCCTGGTATAATTTTAAGGCTAACAATTGATCTCTTTTGAATTTTGAACAGAAGTACTTAAGCAAACATGTACTTTAAGAGATCATTTGTTGTTCCTCTAATAAGTTATTTATTGGATTAGATGTTTGTATATTAAAAATTTAATCATTTCATCTCAAGGCTTTTGTTTTTATAATTATTAACTTTAATTGTTGATTAGGCACGGCACGGGACAATGACTTAACAAGAAACAGATTACATTTGATTTGCCTAAGATGATACGTAGCTCAATTATGTGTAAGCGTCACAAGAAAAAGAAAAGGCTAAGACATTTGCTGACGGATATTTAGATAAAATACTTTATAATTTATTTGAAATAAAATACATCTACTGTGTATTATCATGTTTTTTTTATTGTATTATTTATTTGATTTGCAAAGGACACACAGTTTCAAATAAATCAATGAGTACTTGACTATCGCTCGACTAAAGGCTCCAATTAATCGACTAAGCCAACCGAGTAAAATTGACATCCCTAATATTAAGTTATCTAAAATGTATGCGTTCAACTCTCAGGAAGTTTAACATAAAGTGAATGTCCAAATATCTCTGAAATTAAACACAGTCATTGTAACAGCTTACATAAAGTGTCTGACCATCCTTTCATGTATATGATTAATGCAAAGTTAGAACAGATTTGACAGTTCACTGCCTGAATCCTATAAACTTGGGACAGACAGCCCCTGACTGTGGGAGAAGTACCTGGGGTCTATGGGGTGGATCATCTGGTTAATCCCGTTGACGATCCAGCTGAACAGTCGGCCGTAGACGGCTTTAGCGAGCGCGTCCCTACAGTCCCCGGCCTGCTGTCTGGTCCGGTCCTTTCTTATCTGTTCCCCTGTCAAAAAATTAACTTATCTCAGAATTATGACGGAGGACACTATCTCAGTTAATAATCCCAGAATCAAGACAGGGTACACTATCTCAGTGAATAATCTCATATTAAGACAGGATACACTATCTCAGTGAATAATCTCAGAATCAAGACAGAGTACACTATCTCAGTGAAGAATCTCAGAATAAAGACAGGGTACACTATCTCATTGAATTATCTCAGAATCAAGACAGAGTACGCTATCTCAGTGAATAATCTCAGAATCAAGACAGGGTACACTATCTCATTGAATAATCTCAGAATCAAGACAGGGTACACAATCTCAGTGAATAATCTCAGAATCAAGAAAGGGTACACTATCTCAATGAATAATCTCAGAATAAAGACAGAGTACACAATCTCAGTGAATAATCTCAGAATAAAGACAGAGTACACAATCTCAGTGAATAAGAGAGTACACAATCTCAGTGAATAACAGAGTATACTATCTCAGTGGATAATCAAAACATAAATGTAGGCTATATTAGACTTAAGGCTGAACATCAAAGAGCAGGTCGTAAAACTAAGAGAAGCTCACATTTGATCTTTTGATTTCAGACTTACTTTTCAAGATATTTTCCTTTTGGAAAAGATGCTAAGATCAAAAGTGAGTTTGTCTATGTTTTATGGCCTTAAAGCTAGATTAGACTTACCTCTTGTTACAGTGAACTCAGATACCAGGGCAGATCCCAACTCTTCACTGGGCACCTCCAACATCTCAGACACTAAAAACAAATCATCCAAATTTAGTTAACATATCCACTGTGATTGAAAATGTCTTAAATTTGTAGAAAAGTGTCTTCTTTTTAATTTTATTAGTCAGATCAAACCTAAGTCAAGTTTGTCTGGGTTGGCAATGGTTGCTGCATCATGGTTTCCATGACTACCAAATGTGACATCACCAAGATGAAGAAGAGCAGCCAAGAGTTGAAGTATTTTCTGGATTTCCTAATGACAATAATTCAAAGGTTGAACTTCTTTTGGAAAGTATTTCAAACATTTGGAAAATTTCATAGCTTCATGTACAGTTAAGCTCAAATTATTAAAACACTATGAAGAAAATTGGTTTGAGTGTTTATGCTTCAAATTTCAATGATTTAAAAGAAAGTAAGCTTTGCTTAAGTAGTTTATTATATTTGAGGTAAAACCTCAAGACGATCCTTCATGAGTGACTTACATCGGAGGTGAATCCTATATACTGCAGACATTGCTTCAGTTCCCAGAACTTCTCCTTGTTGTTTGTATTAATCCGACTCTTCACGTCCGCCCCACCCTGTACCAGATACCTGAAGGATCACAAACAAAACAGTCAGGGTCCTACTCAGAGGTTTATTTATTACTTTTATAGTATCAGTAATGGCTTTCACACCTCTATTAACATAGGAAGGTTCTTACTTTGAGATGGCCTTTTCATTCAAGAGTTTTATTGAAATTAATTGATACAGACCAATTAGTCCATATTTCTATGCTTTAAGATGATGGGGTACATGTATTTACAAAAATGAGTATGTTTTGGGATGTTCTTGGATTAATAAGTACATAACATACCTGTGTTTTGAGATATTCTTGAATCAATAAAAAGTACATGACATACCTGTGTTTTGAGATGTCATGCAAGTGATAAAAGTTAGCTTCCTCAGGTGAAATCCCAGAAAACATCCAGTAAAAGATGTGAAAGCTTAGCTCCCCCTCGCCTCGTAAAACCACCCTGGATTTCTCTAACAAGAACTCTGTCAGATTGGCTAATAACAAAAAAATGAAATCAAATCATTAAACATTCCGGAAGAATTTGGAATTTTTAGACTAGCTGGAAACAAGAAATTCATAATGAGTGATCAAAAAACAGTCTAGTAGTTCCTACCTCCAACAATTCTTCCCTTTCCATTAAAGCTGAGCTGCATAAACTTGGCGAATCGACTTGAATTAGAGTTCACCACAGTTCTGGCATTGCCAAAGGCTTCCAAGACAGGGTTCACCTGTAAGACCAAACTACATTTGTCATACCTGTTTATCTGGTCATTTTCATGCATACCTGTGATTATGTGATATCTTTGACATAGCGATATCTTGAACATACCTGTGATACATTGAACATACCTGTAAAATCTTGAACATATGTAAAATTTTGAACATACCTGTGATATCTTAGCATACTTGAGACATACCTGTGATATATTGGACATTCATATGATGTTCAAGCATACTGTGATATCCTGAACATACCTGTGATATCTTGCTGTTGAGGTTGCTTTCATCACTCCCTGCAATGAACACTAGGTGCTGTATGAGATATTTACACGTCTCCGTTTTTCCGGCACCACTTTCTCCGGAGATGACGCAGCATTGAGAGGTCTGTGTAGAGAGCATACAGTCGTGAGCGCGCTCCGCTACTTTATACACGTGTGGAGGTAAGGGGGCAGAACTCTTACCATGGTATCTCTGAGAAACCTAGAAGATTAAAAAAAAGAACACATTATAAAAGAAAATCTGCTTCTGAATTTAACAAGGTGGTTTATTGTTGCTTCTAAATTTAATTGATAGGTTATGGTTGTTGAAAATCAAAATTTTAGAAACTCTGTGATTATCAGCCAAAATTACCTGCCTGTGAACAGGTTTGGAATTTGCTTCAAAAAAGTTTTAAAATATCCATATATACATTAATATGTCCTTCATCTTATTCATGTCTTACCTCTTTAGAATAAATGTACATTTCTATAAAAGGGTTGACAGCAATCAAAATGTCTCCTATAAGGGTCTGAAAGATTAGAACAAAACTGTCAGAGCACTGAACAAAATACAATAATCTTTGAAATAAAGAAAGGATCTTCACATCTGATTGGTTGAAATATCATGATATCAATATATGTGAGAATTCTGTTTGGTTGAAATAACAGATGTCAATATAGAATTCTGATTGGTTGAATTAACAAATGTTTATATAAAATTCTGCTTGGTTGAAATATACAGAGATAAACTTACATAGATCTGACCAGCAGTGAACCTTTCCTGGATACTTTCTAGGGCTGATTTCTCCGAGATAACAGCAAGATCTGTGAGATTGTCCGACTCCATTACCGGAGGAAGCTGAGTCTGTTAATCATGAAACATTTTTCAACTTAGATCAGAGAAAACCTGGTTATCCCACTTTTCCTTTCAAAGATCCAAGAGAGTAATTCAAAACATAACGTGCTTCATGTTTACTTTTATTGAATTTAGAATAAATTACTGTATATCCGGAATGTTCGCAATGATCTAATTTTCACTTTTTTCTTGATCACTCTTACATCACAAAATATTCAATAAGCAGAAATGTTATCTGCTATTGTTTGTTATAAAAAAATTTCAAATCACAAAAAAGACTGAAGCAAATAAAAAATTTACACATTTTTGCAAATTTTGTGACATGCATTAAAAAAAAACCGGATATCGTCAGTGCAATATTCAATATCAAGATTGATTGACATAGAGCATGTACATACCTTGGATTCATCCACATTCCGCCATAATTTGGAGACGTATATTTCCTCGTAGACATCATCTACTGTCTGAGTGACATCAGTGTCGTCTGCTCCCAGTGTGACATCAGTGTCGTCTGCTCTGATGACTTCCTGTGCCTGGTTCACACTCTCCTCCCTCTGCCTCAGCTCCAGCATCTTGTCTTCTTTGGCGATCGTTGTGTGACGAGGGCGACTGGAATTTGTGACACATGTAATTGATACAAACTTTCTAGTGCTTTTTTAATCTGAGTGATGTGAAATACTCTTCTCTAACTGTAGAACTACACAAAACTTACACATTTTTGCTGTTGATGCGCACAAGATGACCCATCATGGCCTCTTCATCAGCATCTATATCAGCATCATCATCCAGATTATCAAGTAGCTCTGAGTCTCGCCATGAAGACAGCTTCCTCTGCTTCCTCTCGGCTTTGGTCAGCAGAGCGCGGATTTCGTTATTGGTGGTGACTTGTGAGGGGGTACAGCCGACGGCGTCCGACATCAGAGGATCTGCCCCAGACCTCAGCAGTGTCTGGACAACCCTCATCTACACCCAACACCAAAAATACTGTTAACAACTTTAACTCCCAGGACTGCTACTTGCAATTTACTCACTTCAAGTGATCTTAGAAACAAAGCCTTGGTATAATAGATTTTAAGAAACTACAGGATTGTCAACGACAAGAAACATTCCAAAATAGGACATACCGGTACTTGCAAACCTAGCAAAAATTTCTGGCAGCTGAATAAAAGTTGACTTTACTAATTACCTGGTTATATCTGGCTGCAATGTGAAGATTTTAAGAAACTACAGGATTGTCAACGACAAGAAACATTCCAAAATAGGACATACCGGTACTTGCAAACCTAGCAAAAATTTCTGGCAGCTGAATAAAAGTTGACTTTACTAATTACCTGGTTATATCTGGCTGCAATGTGAAGAGACGTCCATCCATCATTATCTGCTTGATTGACATCGGCTCCATGCCTCAGAAGCAGTCGTATGACCTTTCTGTACCCATTGGCACAGGCAATATGGAGCTACAAGACAAAGCCAATAAAAAGGGTAGAATTCGGCATCTTCCACATACCAGTCATCAAAGAATGATAACTACTGTTGAGCAAAATATCTTTATATATCATAAAAAAATATTTAGTGTTTAGAATCTCAAATCTGCTAATTCTACTGGTGAACTACATTTGCATCATCAAAAAGTCAATTGGGCCAATTTTTGTGGACCGTAATCTTTTTTTCAGGTTCATGGGGTTGTAATTTTGTGGAGAAACAGTATTAATAAATTTTTACTATGTTCCATAGTTTGTTGAGGATTTAGTTTTCTCAGTTAGGATGACCCACTAAATCCACAAAAATTCGCTTCACAAATTCCAATGATTCCACGGTATATCTTACCAGGGTGATTCCGTTTTCGTTCTCCTTGTTTGGATTCCCTCCATGAGAGAGGTGGTCCTTGACCTCAGTGAACATCTCCAGGGGAACCTTCAATCGGACCTCCTGTAAGTCTTTCTCACTGAGGCCTGATTGAAATTGAATAAAAATTGGTTTACATAAACTGCAAGTAGCTCCCTTTTTTGTACAGTTTGATTCAAACGTGTTTTCACACAATGAACATAATGTAGGCACATATGCTATGAAAAGTGGGTAGTTTAAATTATTTTGATTGAAAAAATTCCGTAGAATTCCCGAGAGTTCAAATTATAGAACAATAAAACCTGTGTACAAAATGTATTACTGCTGAAACTCTGAATAACTACCTTTACTCTCCATGTGTTGCTGCATTATCTCCCTTGTTTCTGAGTCCTGTGGAGCATGGTCATGCGGAAAAAACCCATCCACATCCAAACGCGTGGCATCACCCCCATTCTACAGCATTGTGAAAGTCAGAACTAATGTTACTGGTTACACTGTGCAACTCAAATAGAGTTACATTATATAAATAGTGCCTGTTTGGGAGGATAACAGTTGAAATTGACACCCTGAGAAAACCATTGTCAACCGACGCGAAGCGGAGGTTGACAATGGTTTTCGAGGGGTGTCAATTTCAACTGTTATCCTCCCAAACAGGCACTATTTATTTTGTTATACTGAATGTCTTAATTTTAAAGAAAATTTTACTGCTTTAATATAGGAATAACGTGAATTCTACGGCGAACCGTATGCGCATAATTTTCGCGCATGTAACAATTTTTAATGTTACCCGTTGCTAAGTGCGTTGCTAACGCTGAGGGTAATAGAAAAGATTATGAACTGCGTCTTAACCAATCAGATTTCAGTATTTAACATGAAAGTATAACAATTTGTATTGTTATACTTTCATGTTAAATACTGAAATCTGAGGGTAATAGAACAGATATTGAACTGCGTCTAAACCAATCAGATTTCAGTATTTAACATGAAAGTATAACAAAACGAATTGTTACATGTGCGTAAATTATGCGCGTACGGTTCGCCGTAAAATTCACTTCATTTCTATATAAAAGCAGTAAAATTTTCTCTAAAATTAGGACATTCAGTATAATAAAATAAATAGTGCCTGTTTGGGAGGGTAACTGTTAAAGAGGCACTATTTATATAGTGTTACCCGTTGCCAAGTGTGTTGCTAAGGCTGAGAGTAATAGAACAGATTATCAACTGCGTTTAAACCAATCAGATTTCAGTATTTAACATGAAAGTATAATAAAATATATTGTATCCCTCTTGGTAACTATACTATCATTATAAAGGTATTCTACTCTACTGTTATAGGTACATTGGCTGTTTTAAAATGCTTTGGGTATTTTATATCCATGTTTAACTTCAGGAATTATTCATTAGAACATATCCAACATATAAGCAGTCTTAAGTTGATGTAGAATGCGTTGCATCTAACTTCAATCCCTTTTAAGTGTAAATTTCACACGTAAAAACAGAATAACTATACATGGTATGAGAACAAGAGAATGAGATAGAGAATCAAAGGATTGAGACTTACATTGAGGATAAGCTGGACCATGTCCACGGCCTGGCAGTGACAAGCCATGTGTAATGGCGTCCAGCCATCCACGTCCCCTGCATTGATGTTCACGCCCTCACGAATCAACAGCTCAGCGGCCGAATAGTTCTCCTCCTCCACACACTGAAACAGATTTATCATAACTTGTCATTATCAATACTACTGTATACAGGGTTATTTTTGCCCCATGTAATTTTTGCCCTTCTACACTTGCAAACAGTTTCTCCCCGTCTTGAATTTGCCCAGACACAGTTGTGTTTAAAAAGAGATAATTTGAGCCAATGCAATTCGCCCGGTCTTAAATTCACTTGTAGACAAGAAGGGTGAAAAAATAAAACGGGGGCAAATGTTTCCCTGTATACAGTATCAGTTATCTTCAAAAGCTGGTAAAATTCAATTTATTCTCATTACTTGTAAATTTTCAAAAAAGTAATAATCTTCAAAACTCAAAAGCCGGTAATTGAAAGATTAATTTATAAATCATAGAATCATCATAAACAAGGTCAAGGATTGTCATGAAGGTCAAGGTCAAGACTTACTTTATGCAATAAGGATGTGTCATTGCCGGTCACAAAGTTCTTGTCCACTCCTTGGTTCAGGAGCCGAGCAACTGTAAAATTTGATTTATGGTCACTTAAATTAATTGTGAATTTTAACATAATTAATGAGCAATTTACCAATTGGATTTTAAAAAGCTGATTTAATGCAAGTGCTCCCTGATTCTCATCACATTAACAGATGAAATTTTATTCCTACAGAATTTTCAAAGACTGCTAAATCCTAAAACACCAAAAAATGGATCAATGCTGAAGACATTGTAATTGTACCCTCTCTATCTGATGAATAGTTTTGACATTGTATCCCCTCTATCTAATGAAAAGTAAAGACATAGTACCCTCTCTATCTAATAATAAGTAATGACATTTTATTTAATTTATAGTAATGAAATTGTACCCTCTCTATCATTAAAGCTCTCCACAGCTTCCTGCAGTAGAAAGATTTTCTGAAACTCAACCCTGGTTTTCTTCCGGTTTTCCTTGCGCTCTCTCCGGACGCTCCCCTGTTTGATGTGGTCCAGGTAACGCTTCACCTGCTCCTTCCGTAGCTGCCTGGTGACCTTTTGGCGGTGAGGGGTAGACAGAGACTGTAGGATGGACTGTTCCATCTTCTGTCTGGTCACAAGGACCTAATATTGTAATCCAACTTTTAAATTAATTATCATCAGTTATAAGATTCTGCATCAGCACTGCACTGTAAGACTTTAAAATACTGTAAATATGGATATTTTCATGTGTTCTAAATAAAGCTATTCCATTTTTAAAGTCACATCTGTTTACATGTTTGAAACATGTAATATTAATATAAAAGCTTGATTTTCATTGTTTTATTTACTTTTTATCATTAAAAAAAGGCAGTCGGTAAGATATAATCGTTAGATGGTTTGTAGTAGGCCTAATATGGTTTATACATGGTCAGTAAATTCCATATGGGGGCTCAAGCTCCGCTCTCACCCCATATGGAATTTACTGTATAAACCATATTAGGTAAACAACAAACCATGTACTGTGGTTTCATCAATATTCATTGAATACCAATTTTCGTTGATTTTGATTTTAAGTTTATCCATGAAATTAAATATTCATTGAACTGCAACTTCTACTAAGATTTTGTATTGATAGGGTCATTGGTCACGAATTTACGTATCCTTGAAACTGTGATTTTCACTTTATCCACGAAAATTGATATCCTTGAATATTAATGAAACCACAGTAACCAATAATACATGTATATGTATTCCTTTAAAAAACACAGTTTGAGAGTGAATATTTACAGAACTTTTAAAATAACCAAGGAATGAAATAAATCAATATAAATATCTTGCTTTTAAACTCTCTCATTCTGAGTGGGGAGAATAGGAATCCAATCCTGACATTAAGGATCATTTACCTTTGTTAAAGGGAAATTACTCTGAGAAAGACTGTTTTTCTTTTAAAAATAGCTACCCGGTAGTCATTTTCTGTCATCTTTCATTCTGCGAGGTATTCTGAACTATTGCGCACTTGATTAAAGGTCTGTATCACGACACTAATGTTCACCAACATTTAAATGGACAAATATCCTAGGAAACACCTTTTCTTATCTAATGACTTAAATGCATCATTATTGATCATGTTTTAAATTTAGGAGGAAGATGTTGAAATCACTAAAGACTTGACCTTGAAGTAAAAGAAAAATGTCCAAAAAAGGGCACTGAGCTATCATCATGATACAATCACATTGATTTATGGGGCAACAAATAAGCTGAATATTACTGTAAAAACCAGGAATCATTGTTAGAAACATACAAAAGCATGCTTTTATATAATGAAGGCATGGAGTTGTGTCTGCAGTGGAATAAATTTAAATATTTTTACAATAAAAAAAAAATAATTCCACAATATATCTAGTTATAGTCTGAATCACCTTAGTGTTTGAGTAAACCAGATTAAAAATAATTTACAGGGACGTACTGGCACCACCAACTGCTTTTTGGAGTATGTAAAAATTTAGAATTTGAAATGAAATTGAACGAAATGAAGACAAAAAAATGAAGTTAGAGACTACACTACCCCCCCCCCCCCCCCATTAGAATTTTCATGATTCTGGGAACTCCTTTTCTCTGGGCTTTTTTGGGAGTTGATTTTAATCAACTCTCTTATGCAGTTACTCTAGCAAACCGAAACTGAAACAGTGTTTGCACCTAAGCACAAATCATCACCGCTGACAAGACTTTGTTCTTTAAAATAATCGATAAATTCGATGTTATGTACGCTGAAGCATTATTTTTTTTAAAGGAAACTTATTCATAAATACCTTGGAAATAGTCAGATTTTAAATGGTACGAACAATTAGAAGTTTTTTGCTGTCGTATGTATTCCTACGCCAGAGTTCAACATAGTCTCGCAATCTCTCACCAGAGGGCGTATTACGCTGTGCTTCAACAGTTGAGGTATAGAATAGGGTACTTTTTATATCCCATAACCAGGCACTATAACCAGGATGTGCGCATGCGTGAATCAACTTTCCATCGGGATCGGTAAACGATTGGGAGGAAATTCGAAAGCTATTTGGAGGAACTTCGAACTGATATATGTGCAATTTAAAAATGCGATTTTTATATGAAAAATATGATCAGAAGTGATTAAAATGTTATGTATATTAGATTTTACACCAAAAAATTAAATAAATAATTGAGAGAACAATCAAAATCAATGTTACAGGAAAACAACAGGCACTTAGCATCGGAGGGAGGGGGGGGGGTTCGAATGGGGGCAGGGACAGGGGGACGGGACTGCCCCCCCTCCAGCACACGTTTTCTCGCAGCAAATATTTTTCTTGGATTTACTTATAAAAAAGGAAATTAACATACAGTTGCACCCCCCCCCCCCAATGTTTTTGGGACCATGTAAAATTTGAAATGAAAGAGAGGAAATAAACTGTGAAATTGAAGTTAAAGGTACACTTAGCCCCCTACCCCCACGGATTAGGATTTTCAATTATTTAAAAAGTATTTTTGAGTTGGGTTTTTTTTTTCAAGGCAAGATTGGATGAGTCTGCCCTCAACCCACTTTGCTACGATGCTAGGTGCCTGAACAAAATATCATGGTTTCATTACATACATGTATGCTAGTATAAAGACTTTATGTAAACCAATATTATCTCGTGCATTGTTCCATTCACCAGGTTCTACAAATACCTTAGTCCAAAATAAATAAAAAATCCAAGACTAGGAGGGGAAGAAAGAGGAAATCTATTTTCCTTTTTTTTTTTACTCAGGAGCTATTTTGTTGGGGGGGGGGGATTAGGGGTGAACAGGTCACTGACCCCTTGTAGATCTACCCATGACCTATCACCAGGGTCTGTATACACATAACCAGGGTCAGTATACCCATCACCAGGGTCTCCAGGGTCAGAGTACGTATCACCAGAGTCTGTGTGCCCATCACCAGAGTCTGTACACCCATGACCAGGGCTAGTATACCCACCACCAGGGTCTCCATACCTATCACCAGGGTCAGAGTACGTATCACCAGAGTCTGTGTGCCCATCACCAGAGTCTGTACACCCATAACCAGGGTCAGTATACCCATCACCAGGGTCTTCATACCTATAACCAGGGTCAGAGTGCGTGTCACCAGAGTCTGTGTGCCCATCACCAGGGTCTGGATACCCATAACCAGGGTCAGTATACCCATCACCAGGGTCTTCATACCTATCACCAGGGTCAGAGAACGTATCACCAGAGTCTGTGTGCCCATCACAAGTGTCAGTATACACATAACCAGGGCCAGTATACCCATCACCAGGGTCTTCATACCTATCACCAGGGTCAGAGTACGTATCACCAGAGTCTGTGTGCTCATCACCAGGGTCTGTATACCCATAACAGGGCCAGTATACCTATCACCAGGGTCTCCATACCTATCACCAGGGTCAGAGTACGTATCACCAGAGTCTGTGTGCCCATCACCAGGGTCTGTATACCCATAACAGGGCCAGTATACCCATCACCAGGGTCTCCATACCTATCACCAGGGTTAGAGTACGTATCACCATAGTCTGTGTGCCCATCACCAGAGTCTGTACACCCATAACCATGGCCAGTATACCCATCACCAGGGTCTCAATACCTATCACCAGGGTCAGAGTATGTGTCACCAGAGTTTGTGTGCCCATCACCAGGGTCTGGATACCCATAACCAGGGTCAGTATACCCATCACCAGGGTCTCCATACCTATCACCAGGGTCAGAGTACGTATCACCAGAGTCTGTGTGCCCATCACCAGAGTCTGTACACCCATAACCAGGGCCAGTATACCCATCACCAGGGTCTTCATACCTATCACCAGGGTTAGAGTATGTGTCACCAGAGTTTGTGTGCCCATCACCAGGGTCTGGACACCCATAACCAGGGTCAGTATACCCATCACCAGGGTCTCCATACCTATCACCAGGGTCAGAGTACGTATCACCAGAGTCTGTGTGCCCATCACCAGGGTCTGTATACCCATAACCAGGGTCAGTATACCCATCACCAGGGCCTCCATACCTATCACCAGGGTCAGAGTACGTATCACCAGAGTTTGTGTGCCCATCACCAGGGTCTGTATACCCATAACCAGGGTCAGTATACCCATCACAAGGGTCTCCATACCTATCACCAGGGTCAGAGTACGTATCACCAGAGTTTGTGTGCCCATCACCAGGGTCTGGATACCCATAACCAGGGTCAGTATACCTATCACCAGGGTCTCCATACCTATCACCAGGGTCAGAGTACGTATCACCAGAGTCTGTGTGCCCTTCACCAGAGTCTGTACACCCATAACCAGGGCCAGTATACCCATCACAAGGGTCTCCATACCTATCACCAGGGTCAGAGTATGTGTCACCAGAGTTTGTGTGCCCATCACCAGGGTCTGGATACCCATAACCAGGGTCAGTATACCCATCACCAGGGTCTCCATACCTATCACCAGGGTCAGAGTACGTATCACCAGAGTCTGTGTGCCCATCACCTGAGTCTGTACACCCATAACCAGGGTCAGTATACCCATCACCAGGGTCTTCATACCTATCACCAGGGTCAGAGTGCGTGTCACCAGAGTCTGTGTGCCCATCACCAGGGTCTGGATACCCATAACCAGGGTCAGTATACCCATCACCAGGGTCTTCATACCTATCACCAGGGTCAGAGAACGTATCACCAGAGTCTGTGTGCCAATCACAAGTGTCAGTATACACATAACCAGGGCCAGTATACCCATCACCAGGGTCTTCATACCTATCACCAGGGTCAGAGTACGTATCACCAGAGTCTGTGTGCTCATCACCAGGGTCTGTATACCCATAACAGGGCCAGTATACCAATCACCAGGGTCTCCATACCTATCACCAGGGTCAGAGTACGTATCACCAGAGTTTGTGTGCCCATCACCAGGGTCTGGATACCCATAACCAGGGTCAGTATACCCATCACCAGGGTCTCCATACCTATCACCAGGGTCAGAGTACGTATCACCAGAGTCTGTGTGCCCATCACCAGAGTCTGTACACCCATAACCAGGGCCAGTATACCCATCACCAGGGTCTTCATACCTATCACCAGGGTTAGAGTATGTGTCACCAGAGTTTGTGTGCCCATCACCAGGGTCTGGACACCCATAACCAGGGTCAGTATACCCATCACCAGGGTCTCCATACCTATCACCAGGGTCAGAGTACGTATCACCAGAGTCTGTGTGCCCATCACCAGGGTCTGTATACCCATAACCAGGGTCAGTATACCCATCACCAGGGCCTCCATACCTATCACCAGGGTCAGAGTACGTATCACCAGAGTTTGTGTGCCCATCACCAGGGTCTGTATACCCATAACCAGGGTCAGTATACCCATCACAAGGGTCTCCATACCTATCACCAGGGTCAGAGTACGTATCACCAGAGTTTGTGTGCCCATCACCAAGGTCTGGATACCCATAACCAGGGTCAGTATACCTATCACCAGGGTCTCCATACCTATCACCAGGGTCAGAGTACGTATCACCAGAGTCTGTGTGCCCTTCACCAGAGTCTGTACACCCATAACCAGGGCCAGTATACCCATCACAAGGGTCTCCATACCTATCACCAGGGTCAGAGTATGTGTCACCAGAGTTTGTGTGCCCATCACCAGGGTCTGGATACCCATAACCAGGGTCAGTATACCCATCACCAGGGTCTCCATACCTATCACCAGGGTCAGAGTACGTATCACCAGAGTCTGTGTGCCCATCACCAGAGTCTGTACACCCATAACCAGGGTCAGTATACCCATCACCAGGGTCTTCATACCTATCACCAGGGTCAGAGTGCGTGTCACCAGAGTCTGTGTGCCCATCACCAGGGTCTGGATACCCATAACCAGGGTCAGTATACCAATCACCAGGGTCTTCATACCTATCACCAGGGTCAGAGTACGTATCACCAGAGTCTGTGTGCCCATCACCAGGGTCTGGATACCCATAACCAGGGTCAGTATACCTATCACCAGGGTCTCCATACCTATCACCAGGGTCAGAGTACGTATCACCAGAGTCTGTGTGCCCTTCACCAGAGTCTGTACACCCATAACCAGGGCCAGTATACCCATCACAAGGGTCTCCATACCTATCACCAGGGTCAGAGTATGTGTCACCAGAGTTTGTGTGCCCATCACCAGGGTCTGGATACCCATAACCAGGGTCAGTATACCCATCACCAGGGTCTCCATACCTATCACCAGGGTCAGAGTACGTATCACCAGAGTCTGTGTGCCCATCACCAGAGTCTGTACACCCATAACCAGGGTCAGTATACCCATCACCAGGGTCTTCATACCTATCACCAGGGTCAGAGTGCGTGTCACCAGAGTCTGTGTGCCCATCACCAGGGTCTGGATACCCATAACCAGGGTCAGTATACCCATCACCAGGGTCTTCATACCTATCACCAGGGTCAGAGTACGTATCACCAGAGTCTGTGTGCCCATCACCAGGGTCTGGATACCCATAACCAGGGTCAGTATACCCATCACCAGGGTCTCCATACCTATCACCAGGGTTAGAGTACGTATCACCAGAGTCTGTGTGCCCATCACCAGAGTCTGTACACCCATAACCATGGCCAGTATACCCATCACCAGGGTCTCCATACCTATCACCAGGGTCAGAGTATGTGTCACCAGAGTTTGTGTGCCCATCACCAGGGTCTGGATACCCATAACCAGGGTCAGTATACCCATCACCAGGGTCTCCATACCTATCACCAGGGTCAGAGTACGTGTAACCAGAGTTTGTGTGCCCATCACCAGGGTCTGGATACCCATAACCAGGGTCAGTATACCTATCACCAGGGTCTCCATACCTATCACCAGGGTCAGAGTACGTATCACCAGAGTCTGTGTGCCCATCACCAGGGTCTGTATACCCATAACCAGGGCCAGTATACCCATCACCAGGGTCTCCATACCTATCACCAGGGTCAGAGTACGTATCACCAGAGTCTGTGTGCCCTTCACCAGAGTCTGTACACCCATAACCAGGGCCAGTATACCCATCACAAGGGTCTCCATACCTATCACCAGGGTCAGAGTATGTGTCACCAGAGTCTGTGTGCCCATCACCAGGGTCTGGATACCCATAACCAGGGTCAGTATACCCATCACCAGGGTCTTCATACCTATCACCAGGGTCAGAGAACGTATCACCAGAGTCTGTGTGCCCATCACAAGTGTCAGTATACACATAACCAGGGCCAGTATACCCATCACCAGGGTCTTCATACCTATCACCAGGGTCAGAGTACGTATCACCAGAGTCTGTGTGCTCATCACCAGGGTCTGTATACCCATAACAGGGCCAGTATACCAATCACCAGGGTCTCCATACCTATCACCAGGGTCAGAGTACGTATCACCAGAGTCTGTGTGCCCATCACCAGGGTCTGTATACCCATAACAGGGCCAGTATACCCATCACCAGGGTCTCCATACCTATCACCAGGGTTAGAGTACGTATCACCATAGTCTGTGTGCCCATCACCAGAGTCTGTACACCCATAACCATGGCCAGTATACCCATCACCAGGGTCTCCATACCTATCACCAGGGTCAGAGTATGTGTCACCAGAGTTTGTGTGCCCATCACCAGGGTCTGGATACCCATAACCAGGGTCAGTATACCCATCACCAGGGTCTCCATACCTATCACCAGGGTCAGAGTACGTATCACCAGAGTCTGTGTGCCCATCACCAGAGTCTGTACACCCATAACCAGGGCCAGTATACCCATCACCAGGGTCTTCATACCTATCACCAGGGTTAGAGTATGTGTCACCAGAGTTTGTGTGCCCATCACCAGGGTCTGGACACCCATAACCAGGGTCAGTATACCCATCACCAGGGTCTCCATACCTATCACCAGGGTCAGAGTACGTATCACCAGAGTCTGTGTGCCCATCACCAGGGTCTGTATACCCATAACCAGGGTCAGTATACCCATCACCAGGGCCTCCATACCTATCACCAGGGTCAGAGTACGTATCACCAGAGTTTGTGTGCCCATCACCAGGGTCTGTATACCCATAACCAGGGTCAGTATACCCATCACAAGGGTCTCCATACCTATCACCAGGGTCAGAGTACGTATCACCAGAGTTTGTTTGCCCATCACCAGGGTCTGGATACCCATAACCAGGGTCAGTATACCTATCACCAGGGTCTCCATACCTATCACCAGGGTCAGAGTACGTATCACCAGAGTCTGTGTGCCCTTCACCAGAGTCTGTACACCCATAACCAGGGCCAGTATACCCATCACAAGGGTCTCCATACCTATCACCAGGGTCAGAGTATGTGTCACCAGAGTTTGTGTGCCCATCACCAGGGTCTGGATACCCATAACCAGGGTCAGTATACCCATCACCAGGGTCTCCATACCTATCACCAGGGTCAGAGTACGTATCACCAGAGTCTGTGTGCCCATCACCAGAGTCTGTACACCCATAACCAGGGTCAGTATACCCATCACCAGGGTCTTCATACCTATCACCAGGGTCAGAGTGCGTGTCACCAGAGTCTGTGTGCCCATCACCAGGGTCTGGATACCCATAACCAGGGTCAGTATACCAATCACCAGGGTCTTCATACCTATCACCAGGGTCAGAGTACGTATCACCAGAGTCTGTGTGCCCATCACCAGGGTCTGGATACCCATAACCAGGGTCAGTATACCTATCACCAGGGTCTCCATACCTATCACCAGGGTCAGAGTACGTATCACCAGAGTCTGTGTGCCCTTCACCAGAGTCTGTACACCCATAACCAGGGCCAGTATACCCATCACAAGGGTCTCCATACCTATCACCAGGGTCAGAGTATGTGTCACCAGAGTTTGTGTGCCCATCACCAGGGTCTGGATACCCATAACCAGGGTCAGTATACCCATCACCAGGGTCTCCATACCTATCACCAGGGTCAGAGTACGTATCACCAGAGTCTGTGTGCCCATCACCAGAGTCTGTACACCCATAACCAGGGTCAGTATACCCATCACCAGGGTCTTCATACCTATCACCAGGGTCAGAGTGCGTGTCACCAGAGTCTGTGTGCCCATCACCAGGGTCTGGATACCCATAACCAGGGTCAGTATACCCATCACCAGGGTCTTCATACCTATCACCAGGGTCAGAGTACGTATCACCAGAGTCTGTGTGCCCATCACCAGGGTCTGGATACCCATAACCAGGGTCAGTATACCCATCACCAGGGTCTCCATACCTATCACCAGGGTTAGAGTACGTATCACCAGAGTCTGTGTGCCCATCACCAGAGTCTGTACACCCATAACCATGGCCAGTATACCCATCACCAGGATCTCCATACCTATCACCAGGGTCAGAGTATGTGTCACCAGAGTTTGTGTGCCCATCACCAGGGTCTGGATACCCATAACCAGGGTCAGTATACCCATCACCAGGGTCTCCATACCTATCACCAGGGTCAGAGTACGTGTAACCAGAGTTTGTGTGCCCATCACCAGGGTCTGGATACCCATAACCAGGGTCAGTATACCTATCACCAGGGTCTCCATACCTATCACCAGGGTCAGAGTACGTATCACCAGAGTCTGTGTGCCCATCACCAGGGTCTGTATACCCATAACCATGGCCAGTATACCCATCACCAGGGTCTCCATACCTATCACCAGGGTCAGAGTACGTATCACCAGAGTCTGTGTGCCCTTCACCAGAGTCTGTACACCCATAACCAGGGCCAGTATACCCATCACCAGGGTCTCCATACCTATCACCAGGGTCAGAGTACGTGTCACCAGAGTTTGTGTGCCCATCACCAGGGTCTGGATACCCATAACCAGGGTCAGTATACCTATCACCAGGGCCTCCATACCTATCACCAGGGTCAGAGTACGTATTACCAGAGTCTGTGTGCCCATCACCAGAGTCTGTACACCCATAACCAGTGTCAGTATACCCATCACCAGTGTCATCATACCAATCACCAGGGTCAGAGTACGTATCACCAGAGTCTGTGTGCCCATCACCAGAGTCTGTACGCCCATAACCAGGGCCAGTATGCCCATCACCAGGGTCTAAATACTTATCACCAGGAATAGTTTACGAATCAATAGGGTCTGTGTGCCCATCATTAGGGTCAGTATATCTATCACAACAGTCAGTGCACTTATCTTCAGGGTTTGTACATCCATTACCTTGATCAGTAGACTTTCACCGGGATAACTGTACCTATTACCTATCACCAGAGTTAGTTTACCTAACGGCCGTGTCAGTGTACGCATCCGTGGGTCTGAGGGCCCATCTCCAAGGTCAGTATACCTATCACAAGAGTCAGTACATTTATCACCGGTATATCTATCACATTCTCTATCACCAGGGTCAGTATAGCTATCGACAGAGTCAGTGTACGTATCACAAGGGTCTGTAGCCAATCACAGGGGTCAGTATGTATCCATCACCAGAGTCGGTATACACAAACGTGTAGATATTCTAAGGGTCAGCATACGTAACACCAGAATCTCAAAATCTATAACCAGGGTAAGTATAACCATCACCTGAGACAGTATACCTATCACAAGGATCATGAGTGTACGTATCACCAAGGTATGTGTGCTCTTCACCAGGATCAGTATACCTATCACCAGGGTCACTCTACTTATCAACAGGGTCAGTATTACCTGACTCAGGTAATGGATATACAAACTCTAATGATAAGTGCACTGACTGTTGTGTTAGGTATACTGACCCTGGTGATGGGCACACAGACCCTATTGATGCATGCGTACACTATCCTGGTGAAAAGTATTAAGACCCTGGTGAAGGGTAAACTGACCTTTGTTATGAATATACAGACCATGATGATGGGCACACAGACCCTAGTACTACGAACACTGACCCTACTAAAAGGTATAATGACCCAGGTGATATGTTTACAGTTCTGGTGATACGTACTCTGACTCTGGTGATAGGCATTATGACCCTGGTGATAGGTATTGAGACCCGGGTGATGGGTATACTGACTTTGGCTATGGATGTACAGACCCTGGTCATGAGCACACAGACTCTGGTGATACGTACTCTGACCCAGGTGATAGGTATTGAGACCCTGGTGATGGATATACTGACCCTGCTTATGGGTGTACATACCCTGGTGATGGGTATAATGACCCTGGTTATGGGTGTACATACCCTGGTGATGGGTATACTGACCCTGGTTATGGGTGTACAGACTCTGGTGATACGTACTCTGATCCTGGTGATAGATATGAAGACCCTGGTGATGGGTATACTGACCCTGGTTATGGGTGTACAGACCCGGGTGATTGGTATACTGACCCTGGTGATGGGTGTACAGACCCCATTGTTGGGCACACAAACTCTAGTGATGGATATAATGATCCTGGTGATAGGTATGGAGACCCTGGTGATGGGTATACTGGCCCTGGTAATGGGTGTACAGACCCTGGTGATAGGCACACAGACTCTGGTGACACGTACTATGACCCTGGTGATAGGTATTGAGACCCTGGTGATGGGTATACTGACCCTGGTTATTGGCGTACAGACCCTGGTGATGGGCACACAGACTCTGGTGACACGCACTCTGACCCTGGTGATAGGTATGGAGACCCTCGTGATGGGTATACCAACCCTGGTTATGGGTGTACAGACCCTGGTGATGGGCACACAGACTCTGGTGATACGCACGCTGACCCTGGTGATAGGTATGGAGACCCTGGTGATGGGTATACTGACCCTGGTTATGGGTGTACAGACCCTGGTGATTGGCACACAAACTCTGGTGATACGTACTCTGACCCTGGTGATAGGTATGGAAACCCTGGTGATAGGTATACTGACCCTGGTTATGGGTATCCAGACCCTGGTGATGGGCACACAAACTCTGGTGATACGTACTCTGACCCTGGTGATAGGTATGGAGGCCCTGGTGATGGGTATACTGACCCTGGTTATGGGTATACAGACCCTGGTGATGGGCACACAGACTCTGGTGATACGTACTCTGACCCTGGTGATAGGTATGGAGACCCTGGTGTTGGGTATACTGACCCTGGTTATGGGTGTCCAGACCCTGGTGATGGGCACACAAACTCTGGTGACACATACTCTAACCCTGGTGATAGGTATGAAGACCCTGGTGATGGGTATACTGGCCCTGGTTATGGGTGTACAGACTCTGGTGATGGGCACACAGACTCTGGTGATACGTACTCTAACCCTGGTGATAGGTATGGAGACCCTGGTGATGGGTATACTGACCCTGGTTATGGGTATCCAGACCCTGGTGATGGGCACACAAACTCTGGTGACACATACTCTGACCCTGGTGATAGGTATGGAGACCCTGGTGATGGGTATACTGGCCCTGGTTATGGGTGTACAGACTCTGGTGAAGGGCACACAGACTCTGGTGATACGTACTCTGACCCTAGTGATAGGTATGGAGACCCTGGTAATAGGTATACTGACCCTGGTTATGGGTATCCAGACCCTGGTGATGGGCACACAAACTCTGGTGATACGTACTCTGACCCTGGTGATAGGTATGGAGGCCCTGGTGATGGGTATACTGACCCTGGTTATGGGTATACAGACCCTGGTGATGGGCACACAGACTCTGGTGATACGTACTCTGACCCTGGTGATAGGTATGGAGACCCTGGTGATGGGTATACTGACCCTGGTTATGGGTGTCCAGACCCTGGTGATGGGCACACAAACTCTGGTGACACATACTCTAACCCTGGTGATAGGTATGAAGACCCTGGTGATGGGTATACTGGCCCTGGTTATGGGTGTACCGACTCTGGTGATGGGCACACAGACTCTGGTGATACGTACTCTGACCCTGGTGATAGGTATGGAGACCCTGGTGATGGGTATACTGACCCTGGTTATGGGTATCCAGACCCTGGTGATGGGCACACAAACTCTGGTGACACATACTCTGACCCTGGTGATAGGTATGGAGACCCTGGTGATGGGTATACTGGCCATGGTTATGGGTGTACAGACTCTGGTGATGGGCACACAGACTCTGGTGATACGTACTCTGACCCTGGTGATAGGTATGGAGACCCTGGTGATAGGTATACTGGCCCTGTTATGGGTATACAGACCCTGGTGATGAGCACACAGACTCTGGTGATACGTACTCTGACCCTGGTGATAGGTATGAAGACCCTGGTGATGGGTATACTGGCCCTGGTTATGTGTATACTGACACTTGTGATGGGCACACAGACTCTGGTGATACGTTCTCTGACCCTGGTGATAGGTATGAAGACCCTGGTGATGGGTATACTGACCCTGGTTATGGGTATCCAGACCCTGGTGATGGGCACACAGACTCTGGTGACACGCACTCTGACCCTGGTGATAGGTATGAAGACCCTGGTGATGGGTATACTGACCCTGGTTATGGGTGTACAGACTCTGGTGATGGGCACACAGACTCTGGTGATACGTACTCTGACCCTGGTGATAGGTATGGAGACCCTGGTGGTGGGTATACTAGCCCTGGTTATGGGTGTACAGACTCTGGTGATGGGCACACAGACTCTGGTGATACGTACTCTGACCCTGGTGATGGGTATACTGACCCTGGTTATGTGTATACAGACCCTGGTGATAGGTCATGGGTAGATCTACAAGGGGTCAGTGACCTGTTCACCCCTAATCCCCCCCCCCCAACAAAATAGCTCCTGAGTAAAAAAAAAAAAGGAAAATAGATTTCCTCTTTCTTCCCCTCCTAGTCTTGGATTTTTTATTTATTTTGGACTAAGGTATTTGTAGAACCTGGTGAATGGAACAATGCACGAGATAATATTGGTTTACATAAAGTCTTTATACTAGCATACATGTATGTAATGAAACCATGATATTTTGTTCAGGCACCTAGCATCGTAGCAAAGTGGGTTGAGGGCAGACTCATCCAATCTTGCCTTGAAAAAAAAAACCCAACTCAAAAATACTTTTTAAATAATTGAAAATCCTAATCCGTGGGGGTAGGGGGCTAAGTGTACCTTTAACTTCAATTTCACAGTTTATTTCCTCTCTTTCATTTCAAATTTTACATGGTCCCAAAAACATTGGGGGGGGGGGGGGGGGTGCAACTGTATGTTAATTTCCTTTTTTATAAGTAAATCCAAGAAAAATATTTGCTGCGAGAAAACGTGTGCTGGAGGGGGGGGGCAGTCCCGTCCCCCTGTCCCTGCCCCCATTCGAACCCCCCCCCCCCCCCTCCGATGCTAAGTGCCTGTTGTTTTCCTGTAACATTGATTTTGATTGTTCTCTCAATTATTTATTTAATTTTTTGGTGTAAAATCTAATATACATAACATTTTAATCACTTCTGATCATATTTTTCATATAAAAATCGCATTTTTAAATTGCACATATATCAGTTCGAAGTTCCTCCAAATAGCTTTCGAATTTCCTCCCAATCGTTTACCGATCCCGATGGAAAGTTGATTCACGCATGCGCACATCCTGGTTATAGTGCCTGGTTATGGGATATAAAAAGTACCCTATTCTATACCTCAACAGTTAGTGAAGCTTGCGGAACGCGCCCTCTGGTGATCGTTGATTTTAAAATAAATAATGTTTGATAAAATCAACTCCAATCAGTACATCAGTACTTTGATTTTTTCTTGTCAAGATTTTTTTGATGAGTCTGCCCCCCCCCCCCTTTCAAAAACGATGCCTTCGTACCTGGTTAACCCTTATAATTAAACTATCCAAATTATGACAGTTCTTAAAATCCTGTTGTTCAGATGACTCATTGTTAGGAAAATATTCAGCATGTCAGTTTCAATATTACAAAGGACTGAAACTAATCAATCATATGATTAAAGAGACAAAAAATTTAGCCTATAAATCTAACCTCCTACCCCCTACTAACCCCAGCCACTGGCTCTTTGGAGTGTCAAGAAAACACCTCTCTGGTTACCCCCCCCCCCTTCCCCCTGATTCAATGTCCTGAATTACCCGTTCGTAATGTATAGACCCGCTGCCTCTAGTTTCTGACTCTGTTTACGTATCTTACCAATAACACTTCCTGCTTGGTCTGGGTACTGAGTCTGGGACCGCCTCACTGCCTGACAGCTTCAGGCCGCTTCACAGACATAGCCCCACTATAATCAGTCTCCTCGATCAGAATTTATCTAGCTTCTGAAACTTCTAGTCCTCTTCCTGAATCCCATCAGCGATTGTTGTGTATTGTCACGGGTGTACTGACGTCGCGCTCGACCGAGCACCCAGCGGTTAGCGCAGTAAACACAGACACGTGCTTTCCAAATCCCCCCTTAATGTTCGTGACTTCAGTGTCCATTTAAATTCGCATACACATGTACTTTGTTAGAATAAAGTCCCTCAGTAAAACATTCTTGGGAAATAACACCTTGATTTCTCAATACTCTCTTACTGGTGCACGTTCAACATGCTCGCCGGCTGACTAATGAATTTTAAAAAATTATTTTTTTCATTTTCATGTCTCTCGTTTTTTAAAACTTGAAATAGCTGCTCAAGTCATAGTTATATATAGGAATGAAAATGAAACTGGCAGCATCAGAGAGATATGGGGGCTATATACTGCATGTCATATGTTCAAGTAGCACGCCCCCCACTCCCACCCCCAGACATCAAAACAGAACATTAATTTTATTTTCTAGTATTTCTAATTTAGAGAGCCCAGAACCGACAAGTATGAAATTATCATTATTACAACCCTAAGGAAAGATATGCCAATGAATTGTATAATAATTAGCACATTGACAAGGCTCACTCCAACATTGATCAGATCTTGTACAATTTTAGTTAAAAGGGATAAATTTAAAAAGTGTAGGACTACTTTAACATGTTTTTATTTACATTCGTCCACAAAATTTACAATGTCCTTGTCTTCTGTAAAGAGTAACCAAACTTGTGAATATATCAGTGTGGTACGTGGTGTACAGAGAGAACTAAAAAAAAAAGAACTTAAAGGAAGTAAAATCAGATCATCGGAGTTCCGTTCCAAGAAAACACAACATATTTTTAGAATATAGATATATCATAAGATTTGCGTGTGGATTCAGTTCCTGTTTACAACTTCAATTTCATGCACATGTAAACCAGCGCCTACCTTTGGACACAAAATGTGCGTCTCTCTCTCTCTCTCTCTCTCTCTCTCTCTCTCTCTCTCTCTCGAACTCTGGCGGAAGTTTGTTTTTTTCTTCCGCTGGTTGAATTAAAAAGTGCCCTTCCTCCCTCCTCTCTCTCTCTCTCTTTAACTGATCAGTCTCTGGAGGAATTTTTTTTTCTTTCGCTGGTTGAACTAAAAAGTGCTTCTCTCTCTCTCTCTCTCTATCTTTCTATCTCTCTCTCCTCCTTTCTTTCTCAAACTACCCAAAATCTTGGTACAAACGAACTCTGGCAGAAATTCTTTTCTTTTTCTCCTGGTTTGTTCAACAAGTAAGTGTACAATTTTTCAATTTCTTTATTTACCAATTAAGGGCCCTCAAGGGGCAACATGAAGATTGTACAAGTGCAGAGGCGGATCCAGCGATTTGGAAAAGGGGGGGGGGGTTCCAATTGATGATAATCAATACGTGCAAAATTCATTATTTGTCAATAAACAAGGCCTTTTGAACGTTTTCTGTGCGTAAATTCAATTAACAGTAATCTCGTCAATATCTACATGTATTTTATACCTATTTTAATATCAGAGTGCACAGCATTTATTAAGCGTTTTGGGTTAGGTAAGGAAGATTTGCACAATTTCTAGCCGTAGAAAAAAACCAAGTCTTCAGCAATGAGAACGTGCGTCTATGCTTAATAGAAAGAAACACTAAAAAAACAAAAAAAGTAATTCAGACTTATTACGACAAGCTATCATAAAAATGAATTTTTTGGTAATTTTTTTATGTCTTTGATTAAATTCTGAATTATTTATCGATTTTGATTTCTATTGATTGCCTTCTTAAATAAAGATCTAAATGATAGGATATGACAAAAAATGGGGATACTTTATCTGCTGAATAGATTGTACATGTGTAATACAATGGCACAAGCAATAGTCGTCCCAGGGAACTTGATGTGACCTCTGTAATGGGTGCCCAACATCACCCGGCACTAGTACAGATGCGATCATATTCAAGAAAGTTTTGAAGTTTTGCATTTACATAATGGTTTACATATAAACCTCTTACGCGGTATTTTTGTAACGTAATTTGCAATTCTTGGAAACAAAACCAAAAAAAAAAATGGCTTCGTTTGTGATTCAGGTATGAAGGTAGCTAGCATTCCAGAAAAATAGCATAACCCGCATAAGAAATTCTTTAAATGAGCAATTTTAAAAGCATTTATTTGAGATATTTAAAGTATTTATAGTATAAATGGGAAAAATTGCCTTTAAATAGGCATTACAAGTTTTCCAAAAAAAATCATATGCCCCAGAGAAAGGGGGGGGGGGTTCCGACCCCCGGAACCCCCCCCCCCCCCCCCTGGATCCGCAAATGAAGTGCATGTATGTATTAATCTTTTAATTTTCATTAAAGAAGGGACACAACCTGATCCGTTCACTAGATCCGCGCCCCTGATTAACGTAGTCTTATCAATATGCAATATGCCTATACACGGAATTATGTGCGTTACACCCGTACAGTATAGATCGATCACCAACAGAATTCACACATCCGCACCTAAGAGGAAGTTCGAAGGTTACGTCGGGGCCTGGGGAAATGTATCACCACACCGTGTATAGCATGTATATGAATAAAAGCACTGCCTGTACGCCGTTCCCACCGGCTTTTTAAAGACCAGCGTTGCCAGGTGTGAACAGGTGCCCGTTCTTCGGTTTCATGGTAGGTAGGGAACACCTTCATTTCTCGCTTTTTTTCGTTGATATTTTCCTCTCTCTGTCACAGTTGGTTTGTCGCATGCGGCGTTGTGTGTGTTTTGTGTCAGGAATGATAGGAATTTAGCCGGGACTTGTATAGCGGTCCCTGAATTCAGTTTCTGTCAGTCCGTCTGTCGTCCTGGGGTGTGACATTGTAGACAGCCTAGGTCGGGGGTAGATCTTTCAATTATGTAGGCGGGATATTCCATGGGTACACTACGATCTGTAATAAACACTAGAATACGTGCATGTATGTTTTGTCAAGGGACTTTAATGTACCATTTACCTGTTGCATATTTGGATTACACTATACGGGTAGACGAGCCAGACCCGTTGATGGACTAACGAAATGTGCAAAGACCGCGTACAAACGTGGTACTGCCAGCACGACAGTGGTCGCATAAAGGACATTTTTTCTCGACCTTTCACATCTTTTACATATATACATATCGGTACATTGCTGTGCTTACTGTGTTATTATGTGACCATAGCTTGGTACGGTACGTGTAACATGTAAGAATGTAAACATAGATTGCGCAATCCATTCGATAGAAAGACTGGTGTTATTCCCCCAGGGAATATACCCAATACCTTTTACACAGTATAATTGCAACTTATTACATCACAATAACAACACGTCCCGATGTTTATTTGTCTTTTTAATTTATTCAAGGATCTCAAATAAGCAGGAACATTTAAATGTGTTTTAAATTGTTTGCGTGTGTACCGCTGGGAAAACACGGAAAATAACAAATGATTTTTTTTTTAATAAATCTTATCATTTTTGGCCTCAAATTTTATTAATTCATAATATTCAAAAAATATTAATAATATTCAGCGACTCGGTGAAATGAAACAAGACCGATGTCCCGTCTTTATCCTAGCCCTTATTTCCTCGTGTTGTAACTATTCATGTACATGTATTATTACGTTAAATGACATCCACTTATTGCCTGGCATTACACGGTAGTTATTGGGACTTCTCGCATCCTTGTGTGGACTGCTTCTCTATCTGTAAATTTACTTAATTATGTCATTTATTTTGATTGGCTTAGATGGGTTTCTCTCGGTTGAGTTTATAAACGTAATTATCCGTTTTACGCTGTAAACGTAAATTAATGTGGTCATTCACTTGTTTTCTAAACTCAGCCATAGAGTAATGACTGGAGGGATGCATTGGAGAATTATTCGTTTAGGACGTTTATTTACAAATTTATTGTAATGCTAATTAACGGTAAAAACCAGATCTACGCCATTCTGGTGTTTTCACGAAGCGCTTCAATACTTATATTCTTCCCATACGGAAATAATTGGCTCAATTCTTTACATGGTATAAGGCAAGCTTGTAAAATACACGTTTAAAATAAATTACTTAAAAAACAGGAATAATTTTTCCTTATTTTTTATGCATGACAAAGAAACTGACATAATTCTCATCCAATACATGTAAAATTGAGAGTGAATTCAACAAACAATTTTTAATGCTATTACTTGTATTTTGATCGATCTTTACGACTGTTGTTGGGTGCTAAGAATATAAAGACATGTTTCATCCATTGAATCTTTTTGAACATTTAGGTTAAAATGGTCTTTTCAAGAAGAAATGATCGTAACTTTTCATGATTGTGTCCATGTAATTGGGATTCGTATATAATTGCATATAATTGGCAGATATTTAATAGACAGAAGAATATTTATTCTTTTGCTCAATGTGTATAGGTGTTAAAAATCAAAGTACTGAGGGCACTAAGCTACACATAGCTTTGCTTTTCTGATCTCTTTATCATTATGACTGCTATGCACCTTAAGCAAAAAAGATTCTCTCTGATGGCCACAGATTGGCACTTATATTATAAAACAATGGGTTTTATTTCCATCTTTTAGACAAAGATACATTAAATTCTAATTTTAACAGTTTGGTTGACATATATCTCCGTCTGAACAAGATTAACGATCAACTGTAAATGGGTTTATTATATTAAAACTATACAGATATAAACGGAACTCATTGCAAAGATTACTTTAAATTTCAGGCGGAGCTTTACAAGAAGACACTTCATAAATCCCAGGTTCCCGCCTATTTCCACGTGCCTTACGTAGAGTCCGGCTACCGCTACTCTCAACAACCATGGACGTTTTACATCTACAGCGTTTTCTACAACAACATGGAAACCCTCAACGTATGGACGCACGTCGTGGGATCGCTGGTGATGACGTCACGGCTGTACCAGATCTACATAACCTTTGACCTCCGAGACCCCTACACATGGCCCCTTTTAGCGGCCGTTCTGTCTTTCATGGCAATGTTTGTGACTAGTAGCGCTGCTCACATGTTTTCTCACAAGTCCATGGCGGTGAACTGCTGTATGTTTATGGCCGACTTTGCATGCATTGGTCTCTATGGTTACGGCACGATATTAACGCACTATTATTATTCACTGGACCAATATTTCCTTGATTCAGTTCTACTGAGAAACGTTTTCTACTTCGGTTCAGTGCTGGCTGTTCTTAGCTGTGCCTTTGGCTCCATGTCCAAAGCCATCGTCCATGATCTCAATTCGAAACGACGGACGGCGCTGATAGTGTCCGGATTAGGCTTAATTTACATCCTGTCCAATGTTCCGATCATGCACCGGGTTTGGAATTCTGAGTGGACGGACGGAATCGTTCACCACCTAAAACAAATGTTCAGCATGATCGCCGTCTGCTTTTTCTACTCCACCAAGCTCCCCGAGCGCCTGTCCCCCGGGACCTTTGACTTTATCGGCAACAGTCATCAGATCTTTCACATCCTGCTGGTGCTCTGCACTATGAGTCACTTAGACGGCGTCGTCTGGGACATCAAGTTCCGGCAGGCATTCGTAGTCCCTCGGCCTCCACCCTCACTCTGGAATACTTTCGGAATCATCTTTCTTATATGTATAGCGGATCTAGTGACAATAAATTACTTTTACTCCGCTTTTAAAGATCGGACGATGTGTAAAAAACACGAGAATAATAACTAAACCAGATTATATCAGTAGGTCGACACGAGTGACGTTTTAGCATAGATACAGGCATCCAATGCAATAGTTTTAATGTATGTACGTTTGTACGAGTGACGTTTTAGCATAGATACAGGCATCCAATGTAATAGTTTTAATGTATGTACGTTTGTTATGTGGTTTGCAATCTTTCTAAAGACTTAAGAAGAGCTGCATATTCTTCCCCTTTACAGGAAGAAATTGATCAAACTGAAATCCGACATGGCTGTAATATTCTGAAGTAGAAAGATCTGCAGTTTAGAAGTCCTCAAATTAGTTTCTGTATTTTCCTAGTTACAGGCTGTGGCGGTTAATGTGTATTCATTTACTTCTTTATATATCACGATTTTATATACATACAAGCACCATTTTCTTGCCCGTTAATTATTTAAACAAAGCTAATGAACTGAGCACATTCCAATAACATTTAGATACTTTATCTTAGTATATATAAAGACACTGAATGGAAGTGAACAGCAGGCAAAATGCTTGTATATGTTCTCTCCTACAGTATATAACATATTCCAATAACAACTTGCCAAAATCAAGACAAACCTTGATTATAAGGGTAATGGCGTCTTTCACTGACGTTGATGATTTGTGATGTTACGTATTTATGAGGTTTCACACATCGAATTATTATTACTTTTATATACGTATTTTATGGATCTATATATAATCTTTTGGGTAATGCAATATATCAGACTGATTTTACTTGTACATGTATACGGTTCTATTCCAAGGGTTGGAGTTTTATACTTGTTGATTAAATATTTAAACAGTTACTCAAGAGTGCTTCTTCTTTTTGGGTAATTTACGTATTAAAAATATGTCTAAACGTGTAATGAATAATATTTATCATAATTACTTACACATACTTTATTGATCATCATTTGAACCCACAACATTTCTATCCGATTCACCGCTTCATAGGTATGGAATATTTTACTTCCTTGGCAAATTACCCCGGAATTATATATCCGAGAATGGCACGAATTCCTCGTCAAAAATTTATTTACATTTATACTTAATCTTTCTGGGATAATTTACGCGATTAAATAATTCTGATAACTACCTGGACTAGCCCGATACAGTTCTATATCACGCAGTATTGGAATCAATCAATTAAATTACCAGTTCGTGCATTTATCGTCGCCCACTTTCAATTCTTTATTCACTCAAGACCAGTTCACTGGTATTGGAGGTACAAATTCAGTATATACAAATGTACACAAAACAGTCAAGGATCACATGTAAAGAAGAAGTCATAAAGATAAAAAAAAAAAAGTTGAGTTTACAATCGAGCGGTTGTTAAAATTTGTTCTTGGAAGAACAGACTTTGAACATTATCAAACAGATATTTTCACTATTTTTTTAAAACAGTTAAAGGGACTTGGACACGATTTGAGCTCAAAATTTCAAATTATTTCCCCCCAGTTTTACTGTTAAGAATGGTTAATATGGGTATTTTTTAATGCTTTATCAAAATTTGAAAGTCAGATATTAAGTTATAAGCAAGATACAGAGTATGGAATTCTCTGTTTTGTAAACAAAGCTCGAGCCTTGTTATTGTTTACATGTGTTTTATTGTTATAAGTGTCATGTTGTAAATTTAGAATTTACTGGGTGGGTGTAAATACAAAATTTACAACATGACAACGTTGTTATGTTGTAAATTTTGTATTTACACCCACCCAGTAAATTCAAAATTTTAATACGAGTTATTCAGCCAAAGAAATGGTAATGCCATATATACTTTACACTATTTGTAAACAAATATAAGACTCGAGCTTTGTTTACATAACAATGAATTCTTACATATATCTCTCTCTTATAACTTAAATTATAACATTAAAATTTTGGTCAATCATTCAAAACGTGCAAGTAAACAATTTTATATCTAAAAAATAAAAAATAAAATTTTGATCTAAAATCGTGTCGAAGTCCCTTTAAGGAGGCTTAATGGTCTATAGATCTGACTTAAACTTTGACATAATATCTATGTCATAGTATAGGTCAGATTATGTCATATAAGTCATACTATGATAATTTTGGCCATAAACTATCATTTGGTAAAGAACAAAAATTAGAAATATTTCAACTCTAAAATAAGATTCTTTTTCTATATCTTTAAACCGAATTATTCTTCGTAAGGAGATTAAAATAGTCTAAAAATGGCCACGACCATCGAGTCCTCTTAAAAACAATCTGGAGAGGAATATTTATATATAATATATTTATAATATAAATAATACCAAAAAGAACACAATCAACCTTATCAAAACACACATATTCCATTGGAACCACAATACATGTATTTACAGTCAGTATTTACAAATTTCAAAAGCGTATCTTTCACGACAACAATTATCGCCTCAAAATATTCAAAGAATGATTTCCTATTAAATACGTTTATACTGGTATATTTTTCAGAAACTGTACAATTAATCAAATTTAAAATTATCGACTTAATTTCATTTCGTACAATTATACAAACCGCGCTTGCGCCGCACACAACGATATTGCTTCTTTGGTGAAATGTATTGGACTAGACTATGTTACATTCGAAAGGTGTTATCACAGTCAAGGACTCTGGAAGATGCAAATATATAAACAGTTAAATTGTCCCAATGATAGTCTGCTGACAAACGTTGCAAAATCGACATAAAAGGTTGACTCTGTTGTTTCTTTATGAATGATCTATTGAACTAATAATTTATTTTAAACATTTTTTGACTACAAGTCTTCAATCATTCAAAAAAGAATCAAAGTTTTGGGAAACTGATATGGAGTGTTTCGTTTTCAGATCCTTAGAATAATACTTGACACAAAATGTACCATCTACCAAATGTACTATACGTTTCTATCCCAAATGTTCCGGTTGTCGTCATCAACTTAACGGGAGCCTTAATTATCTAATATTGGACACCCTTTCCCCGTATTCACTGTATTAACGCGAACGTTGGTCAGAACATTTGCCAAGATGTAGAGAAAACAGTCTCTGGCCAAGTGCGGCCGTGACGTAACAGTATACACGACGAAGCCCGGGGGTAGAGGTCAGAGTCCGGCTACTTGGGGTGAAGAACCACTGCATAGAGCGGTGTCCGTATGTACTGGAGCCCTGTGATAATCTACATACCATACAACAGCTACCAACCCCCACTGACAGAGGCTACTCAATCATTGCAATTCTTCAAAGGTAAAATGTCTTTACAAACATTACCATTACGATACTAAATTCATCGATATCATAAAAGGTCCATTAATGCAATACTTGCAGTTTGGTTGTTTTCTGTTTGTAGATGGTCCTGCACAAGAAGACCCTTCATAAATCCCAGGTTCCCGCCTATTTCCACGTGCCTTACGTAGAGTCCGGCTACCGCTTCTCTCAACAACCATGGACGTTTTACATCTACAGCGTTTTCTACAACAACATGGAAACCCTCAACGTCTGGACGCATCTCGTGGGATCGCTGGTAATGACGTCACGGCTATACCAGATCTACGTCATCTTTGGCCTTCTGGATCCTCATACCTGGCCGCTACTTGCAGGAACTCTTTCTTTCCTGGCTACCTATCTGGCGAGCAGTGTTGCCCACATGTTCTCACACAAATCAAAGGAGGTCAATTGTTGTATGTTTATGATAGACTTTGCTTGTATTGGTCTGTATGGATTCGGCACCATTCTTAGTCACTATCACTATTCTGTGTTTCTACATGTATTGAAGACTTCTTCATTTTGGCAGATCCTACACGTGGGGACCTTTTTGTCGGTCCTCTGCTGCACGTGCGGTGCCGCGTCAAAGGTAGTCGTGAACGAGCCCCATTCCAAACACCGGGGCCTTCTAACCGTAATTGGGGTGGGGCTGTTGTACCTCCTGTCCATTGTCCCTATTGCCAATCGAATGCTGAATTCAGAGACCACGGTAGGGATTCATCACCATGGCAATCAGATGTTTCACATGGTCGCCACGGGATTCTTTTTCACGACTAGGATTCCCGAGCGTATTTTCCCAGGCACGTTTGATTTCCTTGGAAACAGTCACCAGGTGTTCCATTTGTTGATGATCCAGGCTTCCGAGAGTCACGTGAATGGGGTCATTTGGGACATGCTATTCCGTCAAACGTTTAGACTCCCGCGGGTGACGCCCTCGTTTTGGAGTACGTTTGGCCCGATTCTCACAATATCATTAATCGATGTCCTCGTTATATGTCTCTTCTATATCGCATTCAAAAAGAAGATCACTAAGCATCGTAACATTCTCTGTTTAAACAACAACACTTCCAAACAAATTTAGAGCCATGTTTTGATGCTTTCACTTCTTTTTTCATCATTAAAAGAAAAACAAAACGTTTATCATGGTATAATATAAAGTTTAATGTAACAAAACGTCAGTTTTAATCCAACACTGGTCCCTATCCCACAAAAAGCTTTGAAAATTAAAAATAATACTTCAAATAAGTATAAATATTAAACAAATACCGTGTATATACAAATTGTAACCATTTTACACAGTCTTACTGAGTAAAACTTCAGAATCCCTGACAGTCTGAGGAGTATGTACTGTTCCAAGCTGTGAAGCTTGTAATGTTTACGGGCCTATGAAGTAAAATGTGTTCGTTGGGGATTCTGTTGAGAGTTTTAATTAAGATTGTGGCATTTATTTTTCAATGGCCCATTTTTTGGCAGACATTTTAACACTGGGATAAGAATAAATAATTGTCACATTGTTCTTGTATACAACAAGACTGGGTCCTCTCCTATGCCTTGGAAGGTTTTGTTCTATTGAAACTTTTGTAGTGACCTGTTACTTGTTCCAATTATTATCCAAAAAGAAATTTGTGTTGATCCCCATTAGCTGGATCTGTGAATTGATATGTTTAACTTTAATTTAGAACTTATACATGTCCTTTTCACAACAAGCTCAAAGTAAAAATAAATAAAGTCTTCATCAATCTTCAACAGTCATAAGTTTCTCACAATGGATAAATCAATTAAATTGTTCCATACAAAGTACCCTGATATCAATCTGTTTTTACAGACTAACAGCAGATGAATCTGTCACACCACACAATTACCAAAATGTCTCACATAAACAAACCATTCTCTCTTTCAAACAGTTCCTCTCTTCATTTCATTAAGAGACAATCAGGGATCATTGCTGGAACAGATTGTTCTGTTGATCATAACACAAACCATCTTGGTTCAGTAACATTTCCCCATGTTTCTTAATACAGCTTTTAAATGTGTATGAGAAAAAGAATTTCAAGTATAAACACATGCATTTAAATGTATATATTATTATAATACCTTAAGAGTGTTATAAATATTGATACTATTAAAATTTGAACCAACATTCATTATATTTTGCAGTTTTAATTTTTTTATGGTAGGTGAGGGGTGTTTCTGATTCAGTCCTAATTTGTGAATTTCTTTCAATCTCAACCCTGGGATGTTCGAGTGTTTGTGTATTGATTTTATTTAAGAATCAATCTGACTAACTGAAATACCGCAAAAACAACAACTTCTACTATTGCTAAAAAAAATCCAGCGATCAAAAGTGGGATAGACAAACTGTGAATGGAAACCCATGCCTCATCAAATACAGCTCAACATGATTAAACAAATTGTTAACATAAAGAAATCTCCCATACCAGGTACAAAAATAAATAACAAACATAAAAAATCTTAATAAAAATAGCTCTGAATAAAAATCAAGAAATGTTGATATTCTTATCTTGGTCCAAGTGAAAGTATTTTCCATTCTATCTGTATTTATCATGTAAACATTGATATCTGTATTTATCATGTACACATTGATATCTGTATTTATCATGTAAACATTGATAAACCGTAATTAAAGGAGCTCACTTTACACATGTTCAACATAAAAATATCAACCGTTTCTTTGCAAACTGGAATGTTAACATCTTAAAAATTACATTCTGCCACCAGTTCTGCTACATGATGGCAGTAGTACCAAGCTTGACCTCTAGATTACACAAACTACTAGCATTGCACTCGTTAACATAATGTAACAATAAAACTACTTCTATTTACAAAGGCCAATAATTCCTACAGACTCTTAAAGTTTCAGACTTTGTTGAAAACATAATTCATTTATTTCGTATCTCCACGCAATATGCCTTTCACACCAGAAATAATCACAAACTCACTACGAGATTTTGGCAAGGTAAATTAGAGGTCAAAATGGCCCTCACAATCTCTAAAACATGATCAAAAAAACCAATAACCTAATACAAATATTCCCACAGTTTAGATAGTTGATTTGTCAGTGTAGATGGATTTTCAGATTTACAAAACAAAAACAGAACAAAATGATCATTTTAACTAAGAACAGAACTTCCAGGAAGTTCTGAGTTCTACTATTTTTTATCATGATAAATGTTTAAATATTCACACCCAGAGACATACCATGGGTGATTTTATGACACTTATATAATAAAATAACCTAGAAGCACCATATATATTGAAGGACACAATGTACTGTATAAATTGCTCCAACATCAAACATTCATACACTTCATAAAATATAGTCCCATGAGCTTTTCCCCTCATACACTTTTTAAAATATAGTCCCATGAGCTTTTTCCCAATCTTAATGTACAATGAATGATGCGTGTTCAACAAGCACCTGTTGAGATTTGGCGGCTGTTGACCTCTCACTGACTAGACAATGTTAATTCAGACCTACGAATCGCGCTGATCAGCTCAGCTTTCCTATCTCCAGCTTCCTGAAGACTTCCGCCGCCGTGAAGATACAGGAATCCAGAATTCCGGCCACGGTGAACGTTCCTCCAACAATGGCGCAGACCTACGATGATAAAATAAAGTGATGTGTATGTTCTTATATCTATCTTATGCTTAAGAACTAACATTAAGGAACTTTGACTGTCTCTGAGTTTTTATCACAGCAAGATTGACTAAAGTGTTTAAACACAGAGAAATGCACAGATAAAAGTGCAAAATGTTATAGAGCTCGTTTTAAAACACAGTTCTTTTTCCCACTTGGTGACAGTCTTGTTTTTGTCAGCAGCTCACTAAATCAAGACCCCCATTGCTTCCCCGGCATCAAAGACATATTGCTGAAACACCCTTGCAGTAAAACCAAATTAGAGATAGCTGGATCACTTTGCCAGCATCAAAGAAATGCAGCCATCAACAATTATTCTGCATGTTAAACTCCTCAGTATTTATTCATATAGGTACATGCATGAATACGTTTAAATCATATCGATACATTTACTTCCTCAACTCTCACTCTCCCTCGTCTCTCTCTCATTCAAGTCATGAGAGGTGAATGTGTGAATGTCTAAACTTCGCCTTCTACAATCTGATTGGGCAAGAGTCAGTCAAAATTATTCATTGGCAATGATGCTACAGCATGGCTTTTGTGTGGTTCACTGACCTGTATGGGGTTCAGGCGTCAACCCAGAAAAAAGAAAAACTATAACGACAACAAAAATTCATTGCGAAATTATTTTAAAAACCTGAAGAACATCTTAAATCAGATAAAACCCTGCCTTGCTCATATTCACAATGTCATGATTTTGTGATTATAGAACTCCATACAAACTGTGTGGAGTTGTGTAATCACAAACCTTGACATTGCAAAGATGTAGTTTGCTTAGCCAGCTCTCTCTCTCTCTCTCTCTCTCTCTCTCTCTCTCTCTCTCTCTCTCATTGACTCGCACCAGTGGGAAAATCAGCTATATTTTGAAACGAGTTATATGCTAAAATCATCAATCAAAGACAAAATCTTTACTCAGGAAATAAAGCCTTGTTTTGAATTAAATTGAGAACCATCTTCAGAATTAGTAAATATTTTTAGCCATAGCTTACTGTTGTGAGGAATGTGTAGAATGGTTTCCTCTTTTCTTTGTATCTGACTGTGATAGGACTGAGATCGTAGCGGAACCAAATGGCCGGCATCATTCGCCCTCCGTGGCCATACTGAACAACATCCTTAAATAAAGGAAGTGTACCAACATCAGTCTTAATGACCCATGCAGTTAATTCTCATTGTGCAGTGAATGAGGGTGACATAACCAACATTCATGTTGCTCATTAATCAGCATCTTTTTAACTTACAGGAAACGAGAGAAAATAAACTGAAGAATGAACAGAACTTCCTGCAGGTCTTACCCTGTAGGAGAAAGTGTACTGGTACGGATAGCGTAAGTTTCCTCTTGAATCCTCGTACACGGACGGCACAATCTTCACAATATAATCATGTGTAGCAATCGCTGTAAAATACATGCACAAACTAGTGAAAACTTTTACATTCCATCAAGATTTTCTTCAAGACTATTTTGCTTTCAAAATCATTCGTGACAATTCAAAATTCTCTTGTTGCACAAGCTGATTATGCGTTCTACACCAACCTTGAGATTTGGTTTTATCCAATCCTTCCAATGGATTAAATGATCCTGAGACATCCTGGAATAGAGAGGTGTTTGTCTTTACACAAACTGATCCACATTAATAATAAGACACACATTACTTTCTGCCTTACAATAATATCCTTACTCCATGCTTACAAGTGACCTGTAAATTGTCCTTTACAATATTCTTTCAGCAATTAAATCATCTTTTATCTTTAAAACAAAACAGGGGTAAATTAGTAAATATCCCATTATTTATTTAACTTTTTTGTGACTCCTTACTTTTCCCTCCTGTAGATCCATTCCAAATCGGACTTTGTGGATAATATGCGTCATGTCTGGATTATCGGGCTGACTTTCTGCTGAGTGTGTGGAAACATGGAAATTACCGGGCACCTGTTGAGTACAGTAAGACATCATACAATGAATAAAGAACCAAACTGTTTAGTGTGGATATCCATAAGGATATAAGATATCAAATATAACCAAAAAATTCTGGTAAAAACATGACTGGTCTCAGCCTTTACAAGATAACAGCCAGACATCTAACAATGAATCTAAACCCAGACTGGTCTCGGTGTTGTCATCCAATAAAATAACAGTAAGATATTTCAAAATGAATCTGAAACCAGGCTTGTGTCAGCACTGTCTGTCGTCTATCAGGATATCAAATCTCTACAGAGAAATCCCAATCAGAATGGTCAGATAATGTGATGTGAATTCTGACCCATTCTTCTGTTAGCACTGTCATTTACAAAAAAGAGTTCAAATGTTACCTAGTGAAAATATAGAAAGACTGTGTGTACATACACAAAAATACCCTGCTATATTAAATTTAAGATTTCTGTATTGTCAAGAAGACATCATAATATACTAATCTCTTGTTAATAGTTGATGAATCAAGGGTTTCACTGCTTTTATGTGGAACCCATTTAATTGTCAACAAAAATTTCAAGCACACATACTTTTGTTTTGGTTGCAAAGAAAATATGTCTTTTCAATTGGGTTAAAAACGAGACTTTTTTATAGTGTCAGCATGTTCTTGATACACATTATCATTCAACTGCTTTAATTGCAGTTAATTAATCAAGCCTCCAAGTATTACAATCAAGATGCCTGATCAATGATCATCACCTTATTAATGAGAAAATGAGACTCCATCCTACAGCCGTTCCCTCCGTTGACCTCAAACTTCTGAGTATTGTCCTGGAAGCCAACTTCATGCCTGCCCATGTCATCCTGAATGTCCAGTCCTAAATCTACAAGAGGTAAACAAGGAGTTAGACTCAACAGCACCAAATAATAGACGCCAAAAGTTTTCTTTATAAAATTCATTATTGAAAAACAAATGATAACTGTAAATTGGTTATTTTAGGCGAGTACTTAATTCTGTGATTTTGTCGATTTGTATCAATTTGCCAGAATATGTGATCACTGGTGCCAAACTTGAGTTTCATACTGTTAACAACTCTCAGAAAAACAAAGCAAGATTTTAAAACCTGTAAATGGTTATTTTCTCAACATTCCCCAATTTTTTCTTGCATTTACCATTGTTAGGAATTTACAGTAAGTGGAATGTTCATCGAGATATTTGGCAACTGATATACTTACATTTACAGTTTAAATTAGGCAGAGTCAGGTTGATGAAGACAGGGATTTTCTCTGAGTGTTTCACAGGATCTTCTACCGTCAATTCACTGACTCTGTGAACAAAAATATCATCATTCTCTTTGTCTCAGTTAATCCGAGAGGGTATGCCTCCTGTTGAATGTTTTCTTAACATGGCTATTTTCACATTAATAGAAACCACTTGCATAATGATAAAGATTTTATAATACATGTATATAGTTCACCAATATCAGTTGCAACTTTTTTTTTTACATTACATTGAATAATAGTTCACAACTTCGTAAACTTACACATCATGAGTGATGAACAGTGAAAGCTCGGACAGGAACAGGAACAAAATGAAGAGGACGCTAAAGATTGAGATACACGCCCCGGTCAGTGTGGGCTGGGTAAGATCCTTGGGTACCTTCCGGTAGATGTCAAACCTAAAGAATACAAAAAACAGACGATGAATAGCTACAATATACAGAGGAAGTGTATAGCAGAAGTCACACCTGAAGAAAAAATCAAACAATGAATTATTAAAACACAGAGGAAGAACTACACCAGATTTGTCTCCTTTCTCTTTAACCATGTTTACCGGTAAAAAGGTCAATTCCATTATAAGGCCATTAATGGTATGTAGTCCCTATGTGGAAGCTTGTAAATTTGGCAAGTTGGATATACTGGTACTAAGGGATCAATCTCCAATACAGTTAGTTACAGAAAAACTTGGTGACCAAAAGATGCAACTTACCGTATGTATATTCTTTAATTTCTTTTAAAGATTTGCAATATCGAAATATATTTTTTCATTTATGTATATTTATGTCTGATTTGGGATACTGTTAGATAGAATGTTCTATCATTAAAACACTAGATGTCTTATAGACCATGTTTAACGATAAAATTCTACTCATAAACTCGAAAATAAAAAAATATACTGCACTGTATCTTGCCTTAACTTTCAAATGATTGGTTTCAAATACCTACAATGTTGCTTTTTTATAATCCCATTTTACCACATTAACTGTTTTTGCAATGGAATCACTGCCACTTTTAACATCACGTTAAAAAATTTGCTGTTTACAGTCACCATGTTAATGATAAAATTTGAGAGATTCCTAGTGCAATTTCCGACAAAATGGCAGGCAAATTAAAACGTGTATATAAACAAAGTGCCTTGGTACAACCCATTAAATAGATATTTTGTGGACTTAACTACATATGCATGTTCCAAAAGGTTTGTAATGTATAAAAATGTGTTTTCCCCCTGCAGATTACTTTTAACAGACATTAACGCAAAGCAGATCCACTTCGAGGCTGCTGCAGTACAAGTATATAGGACGAATTCTTACTGTGACCTGAGCATAGTCTGGTCACGGTAAGATTGCTCTTTCTAGGATACTGTACCCCAACTGGCTATAAATATCTTAATTTGGTCCAACCACATTATGTTAAGATAACAATAAAAGAAGTTGTGCATCTTAAACAGTATTCATGCATATTCTGTGCCTTTTTTTTAATTCAAAATAACATTGTTAAATTTGCAGAAAACAGTAAAAGCTCATCAAATAAAATCCATGAAAATATACCGGTATATTAATAATCTATCAATGTCCAAGTGATTCCTTGATCATTTTCTTAGTATTAATGAGGGGATTATGCACATTATATTTCAGTATATAGGTAAAGCAGATGTCTACTCTGACAAGTTATCAGAACAAGTTACAAATCAGGTAATTCTTTAGTGGTCACTCAGATCAGTCTGCTGTCAAAACTTTTCAACTTTTCCATTGGATATAAAAAGCTTGCACTTTGTGTATGCAACTTCTAAGATCACAACTAAAATTTGTTTTTTAGATTCATTTTACCTTCTAATGTCGAACTGCATCTTTCAGATTGTATGTTTACTGCATCAAATTAGCAGTAACAGCTGCCTGCGAGAAATAATGCAACGTGAACGGTTTACAACGGAACCGGAAACACGTTCGTGAAATAATTTCATTGGTCAAATTATTGTTGTGATAAAACAAATGCTGGAACCGGACTTGTCCAACCTTCTATTATTCGCAATACATTTTTTTCACTTCCTTTATCGTGTTTTTAGAGTGGTGTACAGAAATTACGAAACCTTATTTCAAAGATTTTTTTTTCCTTTCTCAAAATAAATCCTTCAGACAATCCTTCGCAATAGATACGCGGAAGAAGAGAGGGGCACAGGTACCTGTCGTTATATATATTTTGTCACAACAAAAAATATTTACCCTCTACCTAATAATATGAAAAAAATATATACTTATATATCGTCAGGTGCCTGTGGGGAGGGAGAAGGTAGGGAGTCCAGATTACCAACCCTGTCAGAATTTTTAAATATATGTAAACTTCTACGAAACATACCTTGGCTTTGATTACATCTATAAGTTCTGTATTTTAAACAATAAAATCAAAAACATTATTTTTTTGAAATGAAAAATATCGAAATGATTTTTTTCGGGGAGTCGGGTAAGGATGGCGAGGATAGATTCCCTGGGTTCGCCCTGCAATATATTCATGGCTTAAATCCGAAATATATCAACAACAAAAAATGGGCGAATATCATATATATCATATATATATAAGCATAAGACAGGTAAAGTGTCTGTATCAAAATGGATTAGATATTGAAAAATAAAAATATCAACACATCTGATAATTGTTTTAAAAATTCGTTTGCAAACGATGTACATGTATATATGTTATAATGTCATTGTTTAGAACATCAATGTCTTTTATAGAACGAGTGGGTCTGTGATCCATATATTTGATATATTTATAGTCTAATTATGATCTAATGGGAAACGCAACACAAACCTAGAGTGATGGCCCATTGTACAATTAGAAAAATCATTTCAAAAACTTACCTATTAACCAACTTACTAAAGAATTTAGATTTAGATGTATTCTGTAATATTTTTTGGGGGGTGTGTGTGTGTGTGTGTGTGTGTGTGTGTGTGTGAGGGGGGGGGGGGGGGGTACTCGTTAAAACCATTGACCAGGCATACTGTATAAGGGACCATTTATTGAACTTAAACATTTTTGTGTGTACATGTATATATACTGACTTGAGATAGATTATTTTTAACAGAGTTTGATTTGATGTTTCTGTCGTAAAACATGTAGGCTACTTCAGAAATATACATGTAACAAAAACCCAGCATTTTCAAATTTAACAAAGAGCCAAAGGGTACGACACGATTCCGACGAAGATTATGATAATGTAACTGATAAAGAAACTCGTGTTGATCAAAACCAAAATTCAAAGATTGGAAGAGAATCAAACGAATTTTTAAAAATTTCGTCTGGCAAACTGAAATTTCAAGAAAAGTTTGATACCTGGAAGTATTATTGCATTTCTATTGGTAAGGTGTAGTTAAGAGAAACTAAAATACAAATGTAAGCCCAATTCATGTGATAGAACGAAAATGTCTATGACTGACTACTGTGGTGAAAGTACCGGTATTTTATTATACTTGCCTACGTAACAATTGACTTAATATTAATGTTCAATTCCTAGTAGCAGAGGAGAAGTTTTTAAAAGAGTTGCTCTATATTTACAACATGATCCCAAAAAAATAAAAATCCACCCTCACACATGAACCCTGACCACTTATGGATGCTTCATTTGGTCAAGACAATTATTGCAATTTTCAGAGAAAAATCTGGAACTGTTAACGCACGACGGACGAAAACAGATAATGAGAAATATGACGTTAAATGACTAGTTATTAGCGATGAAGCGATTTGCAATGTGTAATTATTACACAATGTGTATTTATTATGCATATCTTTTCTTTGATAAGGTGAAAATATTAGCAGCTTTAAGTGTAGAAAGTGTATAGACCGGAATATCGGAGATGGCATCTTTTGTATCTTGTACCAACAGTTAAGGTAGTCAAAGAAATGGCAACCCCAAAGAATTGAGAAATCGGATTGGAAGTGAGAGAGACTGGACATGCGATGGACTGGTTCTTTATTCCAGTTTACTGTCTTCTTAACAACTCAATTCTGTTGATAATCGTGAGATGATGCGACTCGCCTTCACCTGGTCGTGTTTCGTCTGAATTTAGAGATTGTATAGATTATGAGCGTTACTTATTGCGTGATGAACGATACTGGAAACCTTGAACCAACACGGCCAATAAATCAATTAAGTTCGCATCGCCTCCGAAATGCAAATATAAAAAGTGATTTTACGGCGCTGGCTGATGCCAGGCCCCGGGATTTAGTGGAGGAGGACTTGGGTTGATGAGACAAACACAGCAAGCCGTGCTGTTGGTGACACTATTGATTAAAGGAACATATTGCTAACACAGCTACCCGCAGTAACGTTCTCGCTATTTGGAAACATGACATGGATTTTGATTCCGACAGGCACCTGGACTATATTGGAGGTAAGTGTCGACATTTCTACAGGTAGATGCCAGGTAATGGAGAAAGCCACCCAGTGTTGAAATCCATAACAAGCTAGAGTACATATACGCATGTACGTTTATATATACTAGTATACTAGTACCTGTGTCGGTACTGTGTCTGTCAATCCAGTTACTTTATCTGCTCTTGTTTTTGCTTTAAATGGGTTGCTTAGTTTTTTGCAACACGTTTTTTAAGTTCTTCAATGCCATTCGAAAAACATTTTGTGTTTTTTTTCTTTAAAACCACTTTTAGACGTTCATATTAGTATCACAGATGACAATGTTGACATGTGGTCAGTCTCTTTTAAAAAAGAGTCCCAATGTTCCCCCAACCGATGTAATATTGAGGTCACGTGACATATCCTAACCAATGACGATTACGTTTGTTCGATTTGAATTGTTCAAGTATTCCTGATTTTCACCTACAATACACATTGTGAATTGCGCAATCTCCCAGTTTATTATTAACTTTCATGTTTGCTGATCGAGTGTTGTGTTGAAATATCTTTGTTTAAAAGTTCGTGAATTCAGAAATTCGTTTGTTGAACTAATCATGACTTTATTTAAACCCCTGTATCTGATAGGAGTGTGTTAATGTCTCGAAAATAAACCCGTCAATTTGGAACAGTATTGGCGATACTTGATATTAAATCGATCCTATCGCCACACTGCTGAAACTTTAATATCATTCGGATCACAATGGAGACACAAAAAGGACCAAATCTTAATTGTCTGACGAGGGGTCTGTAATTATAACGAAGAACGGCTGAACTCTAAAACAAAGACAGCTGACGTCATGCTTCCAAGCTAATCCCGACTGAACATGGAGCTCACTGGAAACCCTTAGGAAGTTCCGGGAAGCGAGAATCCCTCGAGATAACAGCTATGGTTAGCGTCGCTTAGAATGGGTAAGTCAGTCACGATATAGGAAGCCGGGAAAACTGAACTGGCCACGTCCGCCGTGTCAGTGATAGGCATCTATGTTTGTATATATTTACATATGTTTACATGTTTGGTCAGCCAAGAGCACTTCAAGCTCGTAGTATAGGAGTGCAGGGGGGGGGGGGCGCAACTCTTTGTGTGTTTAAAGGCATTTAAGATTTCCATAGCAAGTAACATTTCCCTTTTTTCGATTGACTGATTTTAAGGAACTCTTTCTTTGAAAAACGATACCAGTTCCTGTTTTTTGTATAATAACTGGGCTGAAAGTTGAGACAATGTACTCGGCTTAATCAGTCGGTGCTTGGTACTTATAGAACTTTAGAACAAATGTCCAATTGTTACTACTGTAATTTATATGACATTTCGATGTTTGCGAACCTTGGAGTTTAAGAGGGTTCGATGGTCGTGGCCATTTTTAGTCTTTTTTCAATCTTCTTTGGAAGAAGAATTCTGCATGAAGATACTGGAAAGTGATCACATTTTAAAGTTCGACTATTTGGATTTTCTCTTCACTAAATGGTAGTTCATGGCCAAAAATTCCAAAAGTCAAAGTTTAAGTCACATCTGATGGTTAATTTGTTGATCATCGAGCCTCCCTAAGATCTCATTTCCTTTTTCTTAAACCACCAGTCGGTGGTTGGTATTCATAGAACGGAATAATAAACCTCCCAAAGTTTAATATATGATATGTCTATATTTGAGAACGTTGAAGTTTAGGATCGCGTTCCTTTGTTATAACGTAACTACCTAGACACGGTGGTAGCTGGGATTGCATCATAGGTTTTATGATACATACATCATACTTCAAAGTCCTAACTTCTGTTTTACCTCGTCATGATTTAGTCACTGCTTTCTGCAATTCTCTGCTATAAAGTTAACACCAAAACGGCCATCTCTGATGATTTTGACACATGACCTATTTCCCTTGCTGAAATTCGACATTGCTTTTTGATTTACACGCACTTTGACGATTATGCATGTTTTTCCTAATCATTGAAATCATTTCCTATTATCTGAAATATTTAACACCGTAATATTTCATTGAACTTTGACCCCATTGACCTGAAACCTTGAACCTGTATTTCCTTGTCTCTGAACCCGTGCAAGTTTTTCTTTCTTGGTACATTGAATGTGCATGCAAGTTTAGTTTTAACATCTTTATTAAATATTGATCCATGAAGTTATTAAAAGTCCCAACGTTGTTTTCTTCCTTTGTTTAAAACTTAATCAAGCGTACCTAAGTAAAATTGTGTTGTTAAAAAAATCAATTAACTTGTCTTGTTTTCTTTTGCTGGACAGGTTTGATTTAAAAACTCTTAAACTGTATGGAACTTCCCTTTAAGGTTAATTCAGAGGATTACTAACTATAGTATACAAGTATTACATGTAAACCTAACCCACACATACACCGCTCTTGCAAATCAAGCATGCACATTTAATTTTTATCGCGTATATAATGATTGTATAGTTCTTATGTTATTAGAGGTGCACGTTCTGCTAATCCCTAACACTTTACAAGATACCGCTGGCAACATGGTATATTCCTGTCCCTACAGAACATATACTCGGTTTGTTATCGATACTGTCCACCATAGGACACTATGTGCGAAGGGTGTGTTCGGTTTGAGATCTCGGATGTAGCGATGAGGCTGCGCGTAAATCCTTAAGCGTTATATTTAATTGAGGTGCGGATTCTGTATTAATGAGGGAGCGGATCCAAGGAGGTGTTGAATGTGGACTCCAAGGCGGCTGCACAAGAAGGCGTGGATCTACAGAGAGGGGGACGGACAAACCCAAGGTACTGAGTAAACGGAGAGGTTGAGTAGGGGTGAGGGTGGTGTCGATTCTGCTCCATTCTGAATGGAAAAGCGTGGACTGTAAAGGTGCTTAATCCGGAAAATATTTGTGATGATCATGTGAAAATTTGTAAAATGTTTGGAGCTTCAATGGTTTTGAAATAAAGTTAAATCAAAACAAAATACTAATAACAGCTAGAATATAACTTTAGACTTAGAATTAGCCTACAAGATCTAATATAAGGCAACCATCCCATTGTTTTGGAACATTATAAAATATGGATTTATGTCAGTCATGTTAAAACAAACTCGAGACGTCAAAGCATTAATTGTTGTTTATTTATACTTACTTGAATTGTCTAAATCGGAAGATGGATTTTTCCGCATCCTTTATAATTGAACACGCAGGTATCTCGGCCTTGAAGACATTTTTAAGACTTGCGTTTTCAAACTATTGTGCAATTTGTGCAAGCCAGGTTGACTATTGGGGATGAGGTCTAAACATATAACTGACTATAGGATACTATGCTTAGCAAAAATAGACGGTGACTTGGTATTTCCACTGTGTGTGGAGGAGGGGGGGGGGGGGGGGTACAGAGTTCCTCCGACCGAACCGAATAGTTAGCGTTTTGTTTTGTGGACACGTGCTTAATACCTTATATTTATGAACAAGATGTTTAGACATGGCGGATATCAAACCGAGGACCAGTCGATTTATGACAGCCAATAATATCATGCGGGATGTTCACATATATCAGATCAAACACCTTCATTGCTTGCAAAGAGAAATCACACCAAGTTTCAGGAGATTCTCTGCACACATTCATTTCAATCGTCACACGCAAGTTTCTGCCACGCAGAACTGTGTTAACAAATATCAATGAAATAGATTTCTAACAATTATTGGATATGAGTAATGAGTACCTTTCTGGTATGTTACTGGCTGTGTACAGGAATATGTTCAAAGAAGACGAGGCAAAGACAAATAACATGTTTTCCGATTCAAAGTGGTGATTAAATAAGAAACACATACTATCTTTAATTTTACGATAATTTTTGTTTAAAGACACTACCATATTGTGACGTACTGTTTATCGAAATAAACAATAAAATCAAGTGTAATTTTATAAACAGTTTCTTTCCCAATATAGAATACTAACAGCGTAGCGCAGTGGGTTAGAGGGTTCGCTATGAAACTGTGAGTTCGAATCCCGCTGCATGGGGTTTTTAAAACTTTTGCCTTTCCAATTTTTTAAAACAAATTTTTTGGCTCTATATTGTAAAATTTGAAAATTCTAAACCGGCAAAAGTATTTCAATTATAATGAACTTAAATCAACATTAATATCGACAGGTGTCCCATACCACCTTAATTATTGTCAATGTTATATCACTGATAATTAACGTTAAATGTTGTGTCAATTTTCGATCAAACAGATCTAAGTGATAGTTTCAATTCCTCGATCCAGTTCTATTTCAAAAATGTTAAGCCTGGGGTGGGGTGGGGGTGATGGTTAGTGTTTATTTCTCTGATTATGCCGCTTTTTAATTTGACTTTTTTGCCCCTCAGTGCAATTTTTGTCCTAATGAGATTTGTTTTGACAGTAACCTTGCAAAGCAAAATCATAGCAACAAAAATAATAAAAAAAAAAAATCTCAAAATTTGGTAAATTCTAATCAAAAATGACAGTTTGTTTTAGAATAAAATTTGGAATATCCTTTTTATTGAATTTATTAAATGCAGTTTGTCTAGCAACGTATTGATAAAATTTGGGGGTAAATGATGTAAATTTTACAGAAAGGAGGCTTCAAAGGTAAACTTCTTATAATCTTGGCTCAATACTCAAAAAAAAATATTGCATGGTTTTTATATATACTAAAAATCTATTAAACATGTTACCATTAACAGGACCTAAAGATTATGTTCTGAGCATATGACAAGTTAAATTCAGCCTGCCTGTAATTTCTCTCCCTTGCTAAGGTGGTTTTTCCTCCTTAAATTCAGAAATTTGATTCAACCTGTAAATATATTGTACGCACTGTACAATGAATAGGAAACCTTAGAGCTAACACAGTTTAAAATGAATCAGTTATATTTCTATCGCCCCCAATACATGCTATATGAGAGCCTTTTGGATCCCAAAGAACATTTATTGGATGTGTTTTTTAAATAGCGATGGCTTAGACAAGTTTACAAGCTCTCATCAGCTGACATTTTATTCTATCATAGATCAATGAGCATTTAAACATTTCAAAGGGATTTCAGAACTACCTGCTGTATTTAAACAGGACTGTTCATCGTGATCATTAGGAAAACTCAATTATCATTTGAATGGAGTAACGAGGATCAGAGTTTAAAGATCGGTTTTTTGCTTGACTGATATTGGAATATTCCTACTACAACAATCGGGGGGATTTTTTACTTGTGTACAGGTCAGATGTGTTTGTTTCTATATACACACAACCATCACTGTATGAACTATGGAGAGTGATGTTTTGATTTGAGGAATTAAGGCAGTACCGCCAGTAACAGTCCTAAAGAGGCGGAAGTCTGGAATCGTTAACTATACATCTCCTGGTTTTGTTGTCAACAGAGCTGTGTACATGTCAGCTGTGAAGCGCGAATATCATAAAAAGTATCAACCTAAACGTAAGTCCCATTCTCAGTTGTTATGTCAGTCTACTGACATATATCACTCATAATACATGTATTTAGTTGTCTTGAAGTTGTGATCGCTTTGATGTTGCAGACTAAAACCTCTCTCTCTCTCTCTCTCTCTCTCATGTAAATTAATTGAATTGCAAATGTTCTGTAAGAACGGTAGTGAATGCTTCACACTTCCTTTGTATTTATGGCATCTAGCAGATTTTTGGAGCTTCAATCATCACAGTCAAATGTCCAAGAATTGGTTCATATCAAATTCCTGATGCTCATTATGTCTGATATTTAAATTAAAAATCAACACAACCAAGAATAGAATGTACCAGTTACATATTCATACATCTAAGTTACCTATTCACATCTGAGTTACATATTTGTTAAATTAAAAGTTTAGACTTTATCAAGTTAAACTAATCTATAACAACACTGTAATAGATAAGTTTAACTTGATAAAGTCTAAACGTTTAATGTAACATATTCACATCTAAGTTACATATTCACATCTAAGTTACATATTCACATCTAAGTTACCTAATCATCAGTGGATATTTGTCAATGCATCTTGCTTTTCTTTGCATTAAGGTACTTTTCATATCAATCAAAAGAGTTACCAAGGTTGGGGACACTCTGTAATTGTTATTTTTTTCAAAACCAGTGAAAATGAAGTGGAATGACAATCATTAACTAGTTGCTGGTCACTGAGATACACAGAGGATCAGATCCTGTTATATAGCAGTGATGTTTCTGAACAGTGGGAAGAGTTTTCTCCCTTTATAAGTGTCAGCAACTTCCAGATTTTCATCAGTAGTTGTTATAATTTTTGTATGTACAGTCACTTGTATATGCACAACAAGCGCTTCAGGCAGTATCTCTTATAGTGTAATAAGAGCTTGTCTGTTCACTAGTCACTTTTAATCTGCAGTTTGTGCGATGCAACTAAAATACTCAGAAAATCAATGACTCTCAGGTGTCCTTGGAGAGATGACATTATAATGAATTTCTTAGAATTTCATCAGCAATATGGAGAATTTTACTTGAATAAATCACTTGGAACTGGAACATACCCTTGATGTTTCTACCATGAACACAGACTGTCAACACTGGGAATTTGTCACAGATCGAGGGTAACCTCCTCAAATTAACCCAGGTGGATCAAACAATGGGATTATCAGAATTAAACTTGGTTAATATGTTAATGTTATAATGGCTGACCAGTCATCCATTTAATCTATTATCTAACCATGGAACAACCAATCAATCGGTATAAAGTCCACCTTTATCTCAAAAATCAAAGGCACTGCTGGGTCAAAGGCAGCAATTTGTGTACAAAATCTTGGCTTTAATATACTGTATAACATATATATTGTGAGTAATCTAGCTGAAAATTACGTTGAAATGGCAAACAACTCCTGGTACCCAGAGCAAGTGGTGTCTGACTGTTAATGGTCAGCCTGTTAATCATATTAAATGAACCTGAAGAATTAATACCTACTTAACAGATCTCTGGAAGAAAGAGATTATGTTAATATTATACATACAAAAGCTATAAGTACAAAACAACTTTAACAAATCTTTCTGTGTCGAAGAGTTTCCTTTTTTATTGTGTTAAGAGGTTCTGACAGAGTCAAAATCATTTTCAAGTTCAGAAAGTTTGTTTCTAAAATTAGGAAATAAAGGAATGATATCAACTTATTCAAAATTTCACAGGATTACTTTATAAATGTTGAAGAGTTTATTTCAATGTTGACAAGATATGTCCCAGTTGTTTTGGCTGTCCATGGGATTAAAACTGTCAACTGTAAACAGAAATTGGAAAGTGAAATGATAGTCGACATTTTGTCGAGGATCATGGGATAGACTCGCAGACCGATGGATTCTGGGAAAGAACTTGCAGAAGATAGTTCAAAGGACATCCTCTGTATGAGGTATCAATCCTTGGAACAAAGTGAATGTTCACCGACAGATGAACAAGAAGTGCCCAGAAATTACGTGCCTCGCACTTCCATTGATTGGTTCATTATAGAAGGTGGGAGGTTTTGTTTGTGTGTCTTCGTTAGTACCTGGTAGGTCACAATGTGATATGTTATCATTCTCTCCCTGTTTCTTTATGTGATTCAAATTACCTCAAAGTGTACTTTTTTAAATTTTCAACGGAGGTGTTATATTATGTGATCCCAGGGCAATCTAAATATACAACCATATCAATTGTACCATGTATGCGGAAATTTTCCAATGATCTAATTTTTGCGTTTTTCGCAATAACTTTTACATTGGAAAATATTGCAAAATATTAGATATGTAGAAATCCATTATTTTTTGCCTTAAAAAACTTATTATATTACAAAAAATTACTGTCAGACACAAGTAAAAAAAAAAAAGAGTTTTTCCCTTTTTTGTAAATTTTGTGACATGCAACAGAACCCCAGCTATATGGTATTTGATTTAACACTTTTAACACAGATTTTCAGAGTGGGCCACTCAGACTTAAATTGTTGAGATTTGTTTGTCTTTACAGAGGGGTCTGATGCGGATGTAGACACTGACTCACAGCTTCCAGTCCACAAAGCAGCAGCCAGAGGCGAGATCATCGCCCTGGTGAAGGCCATTCAGGGTGACCCCAGTTCTCTCGAACTCGAGGACAGTGAAGGTAATAGAAAATATCTGTTAACTGTCAGGGTCTCTCAGACTGACCCATCAAATATCTAGGAAAATACTGATGGTGATAATTTGATAGAGATAAAATAATAGGTCAAGGTCATTTGAGGGGATCCCTGTTTTTATTTTTAAATAGGAGGATTCTGAAAAATAATAAAATGGTCTTTATTCATTACCTTTACCCATGCAACAAACCAAGAAATGACATCCCCATAGAAGATCCACAAAAATTGGTCCCATGTTATATGATTTCATAGTGCTATGAAATATCAGGAGTAATTCTGTAGCAATTCAATTCATTAACATTGTTTTTTTGAATGTCAAATGATAAATATACCTGGAGACTTTTACATATAAAAAGACTAGTCAAAAACCAATGACAAAGATCCTGTTTCATTTCTGAATACAAAGCTTACCTGTGTTGTTGGTGGAAAAATAATCAATACACCCAAGAAATGTGTTTCTTTATGCCAGAAAAATGAGTTTGGAAAACAGCTTTTGGTATCCTATTTCTGTCAATTTAGAGTATTACAAGAGTTCTCAGAGACAAAGAGAAATATATGCATGTTTAACAATTGAACAATGTGGCAATTTTTTGGGCTGGCTAGCTTATGTATACTTTTGAAATTTGTTTATAGATAGATATAATAAATTCTTGTTCATGTCCCAGCAATGTTTCTTAAATAAACCTGTAAAAAATTGCTGTATATAACAAACACTGCTATAACGAATTTATGGCTATAATGAAGTAATTTTTAGATCCCTGCTGGCAAAATTTTTAACATGTTTTATCATATTTATAGCAAATATTTTTCATAACAAAATTAAATGAAGATCCATCAAATTATAAGATGCATAAGTACAAATAAAATATTCAAATAATATAAAGAAAATTCAAAAATAATGATGATTCAAGGTGAAACTAAGTGCAATTGTAATTTGTAATTGGTGGTAATATCAATTTTATAACTTACAGTTGTTTGAAGTATTCTTTCTTGGTTTCTTGAAATTTGCGATAAACAAGTTTTTAATTACGTATTCAGTCAGAGTAAGGTGAGATACATGTCTCTTCATGATATGACAATGATATCTACCGTATATTACTCTTATATACCTGGAGATAATATGACATAAAATTAGTTTTTACACTTTAATATGGTGTTTTACAGGTTTAACTCCCCTGGCCCATGCTGTCAAATCAAAGGAAATGGAAGCTGTGAAACAAATCATCAAGATGGGGGGTAACATCAACACCAAGGATTGCCACGGACGGACACCGCTGGCCCTAGCCACGTATCAAGTCAGTGTCCACAGCAATAAAACACCGATAACATGTATATATTATATATATATATATTGGTAAAAGTCCACCCTAATGATAGTTATAGAGCTTGGTTTTGAAATCATAGCGATTCAGCAAGTTTGGTTGTCATAGCAACTAGACAAAGATGTGGTGATTTCTCTTTTTACAACCGATCAGTAATCCATCAGCATGTACTTGGACTAGTCGGACAAGTCACAGGTTAGGTTCTGGTCAGCATGGCCTGAAGGTACTAAGTAATTAATTTACCCCCATTTATTACCAGTACAAAGCAAGTTTAATTAAACAATTAAACAAGGGAAAGGTACTTACCTGTAGGATAATTGGGATTATCCGAGTCCTTAAATACAGGGTTGATTTGATGGAGTGACTTACTTTTGGATCATTTGTCAGGTGAAGGTTTGGATTACATTTTGTGTGTTTATGATGTGATTATAAGAGTTGTTCTAGTACCGTTAGTTTGTTTTTGATATACAGGGTTGGTTTGAGGGAGTTATATACCTGCTGAGGAAAGGTGCCAAACAAAGCATTGCTGAGAAATCAGGAAGGACTCCACTTCATGCATCGACTTATGACAAGGATGTCAGGTACACACTTACCATTGTAATGCAAATGATTTATAATTTATATGACATGAGTTTTTCCCCCTGAATCTTCTCCTGTATGATGATGGTATGGGCCACCTGCATGTTGTGACTAACTTCCTAAAAAAAAAAAAAATCAAGTATAATTTTACCAATATTTTCCTTCCCAAAATTGTTAACTAACAGTGTAGCGCAATGCATTAGAGCATTAACAACAAATCTGTAAATCATGAGTTTGAATCCCACTGGGGCTTTTATGAATTTACCTTTCCAAAAGTTTTAAAACATATTTTTTAGTCAAATATTATAAAATTTGAAAATTGTAAAGCAGTGAAGAATTTTGGTAATGCACTTTTTCCACATTGATATCAACAGGTGTCTCATACCACCTTAAAGGGACATGGTCACGATTATGGTCAAATTCTGTTTTTAAGTTTTTATTATTTACAATTCTTTAGAAATGCATTTCTAATGATCTAATAAAATTTGAGAGTCAGTCATTAAGTTATAAGCAAGATAAAGGGCTCACAATTCTTTGTTATGTAAACAAGTCTCGTGCCCTGTTTTTGTTTACATAGCTTCAATATACCAGCATAAAACCTTTTTCCAGCTTATTTGTCTATCTTTTTATTTATTTTAGGCATTGATAAACAGTGCCTAACATTTAACTCATTATTTCTAGGTTTAAAACTGAAATTTTACTTCAACTTTCAAAATGTAAACAAATGCTTTGTTTACATATCCAAGAATTTCAAGCTCTGTAACTTGCTTATAACTCAACAACTGACACTCAAATTTTGGTTGCCTATTAAAAATGCCTTTTTAAAGCATTGTAAATATTAAAATCGGAAAAATAATTTTTGACCAAAATCGTGACCATGCCCCTTTAATATCCACTGTGGCACATGCCTGGTTGGTTTTCACTCACTGCAATATTGTAGCCTTTTAATCTGATAAACTTGTATATCAATTATTATTGTTACATTAACATGGAAAATTGTACATGTATCAGAAAATTAAAAGTGTGAAATGAAGTGGGATATGAAATAATGTTTTCATTATTGTAAAAGTCTTAATTCCCTTGCAGAATAATTGGGGCTTTGCTGCAGACCCTGTCAAAGGAAGAAGTAGCCATACATGACAATGAGGTCAGTCACAAGATTCAAACACAACAAAAACTATATTTTATGGGGGATAGAATCACTTTATACACAGTTGATTGAAAGAATTTGTACATTTTACATTTGTTGAGGTTAGGGTCAAAGGTCAAGGTAAATCATCAAAGGTCAAAAAGTGGAACATACTATGATACAATTCTAACCTACAAAAGGGTCAACAATAGAGTTTATATGACAAAGCAGTGAAAACAATCAAATATACCATAGGTTTTAAATATAATGATTAATATACATAATATTAATAATACAGCTTTTCAGTTGGAACCTTTTGTTCAGACATGTTAAATTTTCTAAGATGATTGTTAAAAAAGGGTTTTCAGAAGATACAATTGAAACATCACTTTTGGAATATAGTTTCCATTAAGACATGTTGTAGAAAATGTCTTACAAGAGATATTCTGAATACAGTTAATGTACCACTCTATGCTGTATGTTGTAGAAGATGACTGCTCTCCACTGGGCCGCCTTCCACAATCGGCCGGAGCACCTACAGCTTCTACTGATGAGTGGCGCCAACATGTACTCCCAAGACATCGACGGAAAAACCCCGCTACACTGGGTCGCCGAGGTATGACCAATCAATGCTTCTAACACTGCTATAGTTCATACACCAGTAGTTGGAAGCAAATTAAAAGGGGGGGCTAGACTTGTCAGAAATCTTGAATGAGCAAAAAATAAAAAAAAGGGTTATGGTTATGGTTATGTCTTACTTTGCAACAAAAGTGGGGGGGGGGGGGGAATGACACTAAAAAAACCCAACTTCACATCATTGATAAGATATGCTTTTGACACCACAATACTTCATGCTCAGTAACACCGAATTTGAATTATTTGTGTCACATGTTAACAGAAGGGCAGTGTAGAGTGTTGTCACCTTCTGCTGCAATGCTGTAAGGGGCCCAAGCTTGCCAACCAGTTGGACAACAGCAGTAAGAATGCTGCCCACTATGCTGCAGCAGCCGGGCATTATCTGTTGCTGCGAGAACTGACCAGTGTGGAGGGGATGGATCTGGAGGCAGAGGACCCTGATGATAGGTAAAGGAGAGAGAGAGAGAGAGAGAGAGAGAGAGAGAGAGAGAGAGAGAGGGAGAGAGAGAGAGAGAGAGAGAGAATCTTTGCAAGCCAAGCATTTCTGATCCCGCACTGCTTCTCACACAAAGTTTGTGAGAAACCATTGGCTAGCAAAGATGGAGAGAGAGGTCCTGATAACACTCCTGATAGAGAGACAGAGAGAGAGAGAGAGAGAGAGAGAGAGAGAGAGAGAGAGAGAGATCCTCATATAACAATCCTGGACAGAGAGAGGGAGAGAAAAAAAGAGAATCAACTCAAAATAATGTGTTGGTATACTGTAAACATATTAAATTTGGCGTGTACGGAATTTTGCGGAAATTAGTTTTTGAACAAGTTGGTGTGGATTTGAATTAGCGTATTCCTGAATGTGACTGTTTTTATATTTATGCATGGCTTTTAATGATGTACTTGATTTAGCGGAAGCGCATTCCACCAGAAACGCTAAATAGAATACACAGCCAAATGTAGTACGTTTACAGTATGCAGACAGAGTACATTTTATCATGGAGATTCCATTTGTTGTCTAACAGAACTCCACTTCATTGGGCGGCAGCCATGGGCCACAGCCAGTGTGTCAGTGTTCTCTTGAACATGGGGGTCATCCCCAACCCCCAGGACATAGAGGGAGGGACACCACTGGACTATGCCAGACAGACAGGTCACAAAGGTAAGGACCCCCTCCCCCTTCCACTCCCAAACACCAGGGAAACTCAATTCACATGAAGGGAGACATATGTTTAGACAGACATCTTTTCCTATTCAATGGTGTGGGACACCTTAAGATATACAGTAGTGTAAGTGTGGAATAAAGTGCATCAAATTCAAAATATCATAATCACTGCAATAAAATTTTCAAATTGTTCAATTTCTAACCATAGTATACATTTTAAAAATTCTTTGAAAGATAAAAAATAGCTGATGCTGCATCATATTGTGCTGTTGAGCATAAAGATTGTCGATAAAAAAGACTGCATTAGGGATTGAATGTCACAATATGAGATGTCCTATACCTCAAATCCACTGAATTTCCAAATGAAAGTTGAACAAAATTATAAACCAGCAGATAGGTTTTGCTACCACACACTGCAGCTAAGTCATATTCGACAGAACATAGTTTAATGAAATTTATTTCAATTCTGTAGTAATTGTAATGAAATTTAAAGTTATATTGCTGTATGTTTTGTCCTAAACTGGTATTTAACAACCATATTTCTTAATACATGAATACCATCGCTGTTCCAACTGGTTCCAAATAACATGTGACAATACTTGCAGTTATTCAAAAGAAAACCTTCGATTCATTATAACACCAAGTAAACATCGATTTCTGTCTAATTCATACCTCAAAGGAAAGAAATCATAATTTATCTGTGTTTAAGGCCTTAACACTGATTCATGAATCACTTGTTATTTGTTTATTATAGATAGATTTGAACTACTTCAAAAGAGTATTGATTTTGAAGCAGAAATCAAAATGTCCCGCAAGAGTTGTGCATTTGTCATACACCATGATCAAAGATAAAATAATCAATATCAATTCATTATGTTATTTAAAAGTGGGGGATTCTATAGAACTTACTTCAAGTTCTCTAGCTTACACAAGTTATAATTACATTATTCATAAGCAAACAAGATGTCAATTATCAATCGGTCAGTGATGTTTATTTTCTGTTTTGGGATGCATTATGACTCCACGTTACCAGGGAAACTTGTTCAGACATTCCTGTGCGTGGTTATTAGGATGCTTGATTTAAATTGACATCATTGGTCGAGAATGTTAATGTAGTAGTTGGGGCTATATGGACTGTGGATATCGGCCTGGATAGCTCAGTAGTAGTGCTCCTGACTAGAGTTACAGGGGTCCCGTGTTCGATTCCTGGTGCAGCCATATGTTTTCAATATTCCTTCTTTCCTACTATATTAATATCTTACGGGAACTCAGGACACTCGCTCACACATTTATATGGTTATTCAAGAGGAATGCTTGTCAATGATATAGTACGCAAATTTAGGGACAACTGAACGTCTTGTCACACTAAAGCTGCATCGCTTTTTATTTAGTTTTATTGATAGAGATATATCCTTTTGTAGCTCATGGTGTTAACATTACTTGACAATTCATTAGATACTGTAGATTCCTAATGAAACACGGGAATTAATATTCACGTTAAATTGCCAGATGCAACCTTTGCGGATTTTAGAATCTCGCTTTTTATTTTCTGAGAGTTGAAAACTATAATATATCAGGATAAAAATTTCTCATTCGCGATTTTATATTCTTTCTATTTGAATCAAAACAGCAGGATTGCAGAATTAAGTACTCGTGTAAAATAAGGAATTTACAGTAATATAAATATGATTTCTTTTCACCAAATATTTCACTATGCAAATTACATAAACTAGCTATGTTGTACATGTATCAAAACACATACAAAAGATTAAGATGTTACTAATGGGTTTCTATTAATAGAGATGTACAGGTACTTTCGTAGCTGTCTTTACAATACTTTACTTGACATTTCATTTATATGATCAATATGATTTTATGTATTAAAAACCCATACAATGTAGGCTTCAATGGTTTAGCAGTCAACCACTTTTAGAGGTTTATCCAGTCAACTGTTAGTAGGATGCACATTTTGAGACAACTGTAGTTCTAATTTTACAACACTTTTGTGTACTGCATTAGCCATGTACAGTTAGAGTACAGGTATCATGTTCCCAGACCTTTTGGGGACCAATTTGTAAATTCATACCATCTTGACTAAAATGTGTATTGTGCAAATGAAAAAACAACATGGAGCTTCTCTCACATTAGTCATTACAGAAAGAATTTAGATGGTCGTGTTGTTAATCTTCACAATAAATGATTTCTTTTATAACGAATATTTCATTAAAAACATTACCAGCAGAGTGGACTGGTATTAACACAACTCATCAATGCTACATATATTCTTTGTGGGAGATATGCTCTAAAATCCTAAATACAAGACTAAATGAATGTTTTGATTACTGCAATTTATGTTGTCTGTCCTGATCATTGGCAGAATGCGTTCGATTATTGGAGGAGAAGATGGGAATTAAATCAAGTAACGTACAGAACAGGCGACCGAAAGCCAAAAAGAGCGACTCAACGCGGAATCCGTTCGGGAAGCTGAAGGAACTGTTCCGTCCTCGTAACAGGAAAGTTTCTTCCACCCCTACCTCTGATGTCACAAGTGACTCCATAGAAATGAGGTCTCTTGATAACAAGTCCATGACAAATTCAGAGAGATCCCTCAAGGAACTGGCCAAACGGGAGGAATCACGGCAGCCCTCCAAAGCACAGAGTCAGGAAGGTAAAAAAGTTCAACAGGAGAATCCCGCCAGCATCACGGTCCCAAAAATTGTTCTGTCCACATTCGACGAAACGAAAGAAGATGACCAAGGACTGCTGAAACAGAGGAAAAGGTCAAGGAGACACAAAAAGGTCAGGCGGCCATCTTTGTTTCTGATGTAACCTCTTAAAATTTAACTTTACTCTCTCTGGTAACAGCGTTATTATGTTAACCTATTAATAGCAAACTGAGTCTTCTTGTTTTTTTCTTCAATTTACCTACTCTCTGTTAACAAACTTCAACTGACAATGGCAAACTAAGTCTGGTTTCTCAATTTGGAAATTTGTAGCAATTTATTTTGAGCAAGGATAAAAACGTCTTTTACAAGACTAATAATTCTTTTACTCTAAAATTCTTATTCTCTCTATTAATTATGCCACCAGAATATATAATGGGTGCAATTGATACTAATCGGACTTTTAATTATTTTCATTACAGAAACTTTCACAACGACAGGTAAAACTAAAACTTAACTACATGTACCAAAATCAACATCTTAACAATTATTACAGGAAATTGATTACATGTTTAATGTTAAACTTTAGCTTATAATTTCAATATGCATGGCACAATAGAATCTCATTGAGTTTGACAGGTTTTCTTTTTTCAGTTCTTATATATGTAGTATTTTTCATGAGCATAAAGTTTTGACAGATGAATTTAACACTTATTGCAGACATCAGCATCAACAACCTTCGAAGAAAATTATGACCTTCATGCAGGGTACAACATCATCAAGGACATCAATCACCACGACAACCACCACATTGGGGTCAGCGGTCACTCAAGTAACCTCCTACCCCCTGTGATGGGCCCCAGAATGTCCCCTCTACCTCCCTCTCCCATCCCCCTGGATCTCCCCAAAACCCCTCCACCGCGGAAATCATCAAAAGACTTAGCCCCCCTCAGAGTGCCTCAAATCAAGTCACCAGGTGAGTAGACGGGCTCCATTTTATTATTTGAGAATGCATAAGCATAAACAATTAATATGGTTTGCTAGATTCCTGGTATAACTGTGCACCCATAAAAAAGGAATATTTATACCACTGATTTTGGGGTAAATTCAAAATAGGGCAAATTCATGTCTATGAACCATGCTGTCTAAAAACCATGCCATTGGGAACAATATTAGAATGTATTCAGAGCTTAAAATTATGAAACCATACTTAAAAAAAAACAAACTTTTTTATGTCACCATATTGCTAGTACTTACTATCCAATGAATTGTGCATAATATATTAAACACTCTGATCGTTTTCCCTATTCTCTTTCCCCTGACAGGTCCTCAGTCTCCCCCTGTTCTACAGATCCCCTCCTCAGATTACCGGGAGGAGGACGTGCCTCGGTCCAACGCCTCACCCCCCTACAACTCCTACAGGACGCTGGAAGGGTCAGTACCCCCACACCTCTCTCTGATCCATTGATTTATGAGATACATCAGAAAATATGAATGATCTGTACATGTAATCACTGATTCAGTTATTACATGTATACAGTGAACATTGCTATAATGAAGCACCTTGGATATCTTTATTTGTCATAACCATGATTTGATTTTTTCTGATAGATTTTTAATTCAATTTTAATATAAGGGTAATGCAACTGATATCGTTGTAAGTGTTCTATGTAACCAAGCTTTACTGTATATTGTTTATCTTGCTTTTTACAGTGGGTTGTCTTCTCCCGTGCCACAACTTGCGCAAGAACATCTTCACCGACAATACAAAGCTGAAACCAGGTCCCTCCATCAGGGTATGTCTCCATGGTTACAGGTCCGCCCAGCCCCGGGCTTCTCCTACGAGCGCCAGCTCTCGGGGAGTTCCCAAGACTCTTCAACACTGGGAGGTGGGGATCAGAATGACTTCCTGTCTGTGTCGTCCGGTCAGCGATCAAGGTTGTCCTCCATATCTCAGAGTTCTGTGTCGGGTCATAGATCTGCCCTGTCATCGGCACGCAGTGACGTCAGCGTCCGTTTGACCTCCATCACACCCACTCATTACGGCTCCCCTAAATCCATGTCACTCATGGGTTCACAAAGCCCCACACAGATTTCAAAGATGGAGAAAAGAACGATGGATCGTAGAATTCAGAGTTTGCTTCACTGAACGTGTGTGAGAGTCTGAAGAAAGACAACTCCAACAAGCATCTTATACCGGTACACAATCTCAGCCAGAGCCTTGGTCAGGAATAAGGTCTGAATGAGTCGATCTCCCTCCTGACAATTATAGTAAGGAAAGTGATCTTAAGAAAAAGTCATTTGTGTGATCAATATTAACAGCCATTTTGAGTCATGTTTCTATTTTCATAAGCATAATTCTGAATGATCAATGAGTGAAATTATTGATGGACTAACTTGTAACTATATTTATTTACTATCTTTATGTCATACATGAGGATTTTTTTAATATACAATAGTTTTTGATTTATCATAAGGATGGTCTCAATATTTTGTAAAATGTTCATACAGACAGACATGTAAACAAAAATGTTTCTAACTTTATGCATCATTATTTTAGTATGCTTGACACAAACCTCAATATTTGATGTGTGAGATCATCAGTTTATTATTCATTTACGATACAGACAGACAATCAGATGGTTACGTCTAACTTTGCTGGTGTTGCCTTGTCCTATTTTTATATGATACAGACAGACAGACAGACAGAGTGTGTTGCCATGTTCAACATTTTCTGACTTTTATATACAGACAGTTATGACTGGTGAGCAATGTGGCCCATGGGACTTTTATTTACCGACAGTTATGACTGATGTTGTTATAGTCTTACTTGTTTGGTATGATCTTATGATATATCTATATTGAACTGTTGAAATAAAATGATTTTTACAATATAATGTTTTTGTTAAACAGTAATTGACAATTAATTTTTAGCTCACCTGAACTGAGGGCTCAAATAAGAATTTTTCTGTTCTCTGTCATTTGCGTCGTTGTTGTTGTAAACTTTTCAGAAGTCTTTATAATCTTTAAAATACACTCTTCTCAAAAATTGAAACAACAAAAGGAGCTCAATGTTTCGCTTAATAATATGTTTAGAAAAAATTGAAAATAAAAAAAGAAGCTAAATTTAGATATTTTGTATTTGATACTATATAGACGGTCTAAATCTTTCTGATTTTTTATGGCTATTGTTGTTCGGGTGAGTGATGTGGCCCCTAGGCCTCCTGTTGTATATCACTCAATAATAATATATTATAGTATAGTTTTATTAATATTATATAAGTCAATATTTAGCAGATTTTTTTTAAATACATGTATAATGAATTGATTTTTATACACTTAATTTAATTAATACACTATTGAACAATTAACAGTAAACATCCTGCTGTATAGTTTTATTATATAGAAATCAGTTGAAGAACTCGATGATGCGCAGCCTGTTTCCCGTTTACTACAGTGCTTCAGTTTATGAAAAAAAAAATTAAAATACGTACACCTTACTTGATTAGACGATGTGCACGTAAATCTACTATACTATAGGTCCCGGAAAACGTCACATCTTTTCCTGTGTTGTCACAAAATTATTCAGCGATGATCGAAAAATAATATCTAACTTTAAAACATTCACACTAATTATTAGATAATATGATTTACTGAATATTTTTTCCGCTCGACAGTTGAAGGAAACGTAAATTTTCTGGTGTTTTATGCTGAATATTCCAGAGACGTACTATCTCAAATGATCGTAAGTAACAACTTGGTTGTACCATGTGTACTGGGCATTTTTGTAAAGTGTATATCAGCACCGTTTGGTTATTTTTCATTTTAATCTCATTTAGTATAACCTGTAATGAAGATAGAGATTCGTCTGAAATAAAAAGTACTTCAAATTAAGGTTACGCCAACAGCTGCTTCTAGATCTAAATCAGATGGGCGTGGGTTGGACAAATAACCATAAAATAATCCATGCATTCAACTAATAAATCCGTATATCAAAATGCGATGGCACTTTATCTTTCTATATTAGTAGAGCTTCAAGTTAACTACATTTAACAGTCTGCTAAATTCGTTCTATTTCATTCTCTCACAATAATCTGTTTAAAACCTGTTTTAAACCCAATCTCTCGAGCCATTTGGCTTAAGGTCAGACGACTTGTTTCTCGAGAATCTTTTTTGTATCTCCTCGTAACGAAGAGTTCCAATAAAAAATATTAATTTTATAATTACCTTAAAAATGATCAAAATTTACTTGGATTTGGTATATGTCTAGATGGTCGATTGGTTAGAACCGTGAGGCTCAGTGCCAGAAGCGTATAGGTTCTAGAAGTGAGTTCAAAGCCCCGCCCCGGCGGAGATGTAGTTCTAATATAGTGAGTTTCGCTGTGCTGTAGATGTATTTATTTTTATATCAGCAATTCAAGTGTATTTTCAAGAAGATTATATAGGAAATTGCATACTCTAGTATTTTGCAAAAATACCTGGTAAGGTACCCTAATTTTTTGCAAGAAAGCTTGTCAAAGTAGTAGTAAACCATTAACAAATTCCTGGAAAAAGTTATCTAAAACTGAGGAACGTGTCGTCTGACCTTAAGGAATAAAATAAACGAAACTAAACGAAACTAAACTCAATATATTATGGCAAGCTACGTTGCTAGTGGTCTATATTCATGATCATAAAAGTGAAATTTGGGGTGTTTCCCGCGCAAATGTCAATTCCATTCCTCCTTCTCTCTCTCTCTCTCTCTCTCTCTCTCTCTCTCTCTCTCTCTCTCTCTCTCTCTCTCTCTCTCTCTCTCTCTCTCTCTCTCTCTCTCTCTTTTTCTCTCTCTGCACTATTCTAAAGTCTTCAAAGTGCGCCTTTGAGTTCGGGAAGTATAATCAAATTTAATGGTCTGTCACATCAAAGTCAGGATCAACAATTGCATTTAAAGCTAGCGAATCAATGTCCTTGGTTGTGATCTTTTGACGGAGCGGGAACCTGTACGAGCAAGGGGCTCCACGAATATAAAATTGTAAGATATGACACACACACACAGTGCAGTTACTCAATGGAAAACAGAAATTAAAACATTAAAGACGAGGCGAGTGTGTGCGGGTCGTAGAGATTAGATCCGCCGTGCGATAGATGATTAGATCCACCAAGAGATAAACTACACGCTAATTAAGCGTCGTCACATAGCCGTTTTATTGGCTGTAACTTCTCTGCGTCTCCATGTACCCGGCCTTCTGATCGATAGATCGACAACGGCAGCGTCAGGGGGTCGATAGAACACAAGCGCCGCGCGCGTGTATTCAGAACCCACCAATTGATTGTGAAGGCAATATTTACTTAAGGAAATCTTATAAACAGTGCCGCGGATTAGAAATACCCAAGCATTTCAATAGCCCGGGGAACTTGAAATAGCCTGGTAAACCCCGCGAGATAATCCGCTCCAGATCTTGGATAGCGGGGACACAGTTGCTGGATTAACGGCAATACACCAAAACATTACGTGAACCAGCGACATCAGCGCGCACCTGACGAGAGAGCTATTCCAGATATATCCATGACATCTCGATGTATTAATGTCGTGTGGACAAGACGGACGTAGGATAATTAATTAAAGATCAAATCGTGCTAATTGATGGGATGTGACAGATTCTTATAGGACAGGTCAAGGCACTTTACATATAAATATCAAGTGAAACAGAATTAGTACACGGATTATTGATTAATCTGGTGACGAAGAGATCAGAAGTTTATTGATTTGTATGTGGCGGATCCGACAAAATGTCAGTGAGTAATGCTAACATCCAAGCCCAGCTGACCCCCTCCACCCGCCTCCCCAAGATCAAGGAGGACCAGGAGAGAGTTCTACAGTCCAACTTCTCCAGCAATCGGAACCCCACGGACCTGGACCTAACCCTCATAGCGGCAGAGGCAGGGCTTTCCGAAGAGGACGTCAAGGTGAGAAATTAAGACAAGTGTATTTTTTGACAAAATGAGTCAGAATTGAATAACGTGATGACAAGCGCAGGCATTGTCATTGATTTGTTTTAACCAGGGCTTTGAATTATGCAACAGATGTCTTACACGGTTCTACCATGCTGTAAGAAGACGTATCGATTCCGTACGAAATCAGACGTCTAAAATAGCCGACAATCTGTTTTGTCATGTTAAAGCAAACCCCGGTTACGTCCTGAAAGAGAACGTTTTACCTTCCCCCTTATCTCTACAAATGTCAGCCTAATCCCTCTTACACATCTCCAGATTTACCTGGATTGAAGACAAATATACCTATCGATTTCCTGTATGTATTGCCGCTATATCTAAAGTCATAGGCCCTGTCAACATCGAGCATTATACAAATGTACTTGACAAACAGATACCGTACTAAAACAAACAGTGCAAATACAAATAACACAAACATTTCAAAATTAAACATTTCTGATTAGAAATCTATTCAATTCGATTTCATTAAGTGCAAGCTGACACCAGAGTTTATCGTTGTGTACATAAGGCGTGTATGTTTCCATTGAACAGGGTCTATTTTTACCCAGAGATGCTGGCGATGTCATCCCCAAGTGATGATAAATTGACCCCGACTTTTGCCGTGTGCTACGAACTCTGTACACGAGCGAGTACACGTATCTTTGGCGACTCCCCAAACCTCGGCCACTGACCCCCACCCTCTGAATTTTGACCGCTGACCCCCAAATCCCGGCCGTTGACCCAGTGGTCACCGCCTCATCGATAGTCCGAAACAATGGCATCAGAGAATTCTCACCTCAACGTGATTAATTGTGTATTGAAATTAGACGAGATTCTTCACCGGTGGAGATCAAAGCTCGTCGCCCCACTAAGAAGTCTTTTGTTAGGGTCGACACACACACAGCAGTTCTTTTCTGCTTCATTCTTGCGGTAACTAAGTTTTTGTAGTATTACACAAAACACTCGGTGGGAAAATCAATTCTATTTTTTGTGGGAAAATATTTTAATCATCGTCTTTTATTTTTGAATACATATTGGCTTGTTCGATGTATTATGTAGACAATGTGCTGTTAACAATTTATTGAAGGATTGCGGTGAAAATCTGAATGAGGAATCGGGGTGACAAAAATAGCTTGGGAAAAAAACAACGAACGGGGAAGTGTGCCTGCAGATACATGTATAATTATGTAAATGGTTGTAAAAAGATATCAGAAATTATTTATTTCCAAAACTGGAACCCTAAATATGTGGGTTTCTGATACGGAAATGCTTCGTCTACTTTTATCATTCTTGCTCACTGCGCTCATGCTTATTTTCAGAATGCTGAATCAGTCACTATTTCAAAAACTCTTGTGAAGCAAAATTTGACATAAATCGTCTTTTAATTTGACAATTTTATATGAGAAAACCATCAAATGGATGGGGAAAGTGTCTAAATAATCTTGCGATCTGACGGTTGATTGAAGCATAGCATGTCATGTCAAAATCACAGGTTCCCTTGCCCCTTGCCTTTTCTTCCGGCATTAATCTGGCCTGTAGCGACGATTTAGAACGCTGTAACACTCTTGGTGGGGGACTCGATGGTCACTTCAGTGACCACTAATAGCTAATCACTCTTTAATGTTTATTGAACAAACAAATCACTGGGTGGCCTAGAGAAAATCGCAACATTAGCGGGGTACAATAAACCCGTGCGCCCGTTACAATAATAAAAGCCCTGTATTCTTGACCCCAAACATCACAAAGATTTCCCAGGGGATTGCTATAAAATATAGGTACAAATTGCACCTGTATTAAAATTAACAAAGATAGGGGAAATCCCTAATCGTTCAATGTTATATAAAAGGGTTTATTTGCCAATCACGGACCTACTAGGGCATAATACTTCCGCAAATTCATACTAAATTTAAAACTTCAGAGAAGAAAAATCCTGCGACTTCCCTTAAAAGACGGGAATAACTTTCTAATTTATTTAGGCACTTGGTTGGGAACCTGAACAAGCGTATTTTGAAGTAATCTTGGACCAAATTCCAAGAATTCCGAGACTTTAACAAACCAAAATCCCAGAGCTCAAGATAATTAATTTAGCACAATCTGTATTTACTCACTAGGTTTCGCTATATACACATCAAAAACATTTAAAAAAGTTTTTTGTATTTTTATGTCATTGCAACCCAAGAGTACCTCACTCTGACGGTGGTGAATTGACATGGTACGATTGTTATTGTAGGTAAACACTTCAGTTCACTGTGATAATCTCACACTCACAGTAGTACATTCATCATACCGTACTATAATAGTATCCTGCTTGTTTTATTCCGACCGACATTTACAGTGATGCATACATCCTATAGGCTGAACTGTACTTCCAATTCACAAGCACCTGGCGTTCAAATAATTCTTTTTATAGTTAGACAAGTTATTATTATAGTAAAGGAAATTATTTTACTTTAAGAAGAAAACAATTCCAACGTCAAGTGCCAGTGTCTCAATATATAAAATTATCCCCTTATCTAGAGCTTTGTCCCGCTTTCCCAAATCTAACCTTCCTGGTTCGATTTCTAACGTCACCTTGGCTTCTAAATTAGCATTGAAGGAAGGAATACTCCACTTTGTTATTTATATATAAGTTCCGCCATATTTGGATACCAGATTTTTAACCCTGTGTTTTTTATTTCCAGCTGTGGTATCAGCATCGCCTGGCCTGCTGGCGCCAGCAACAGGGACTTCCCGCCAATTCCCGATCCATCATGGACTGATGATGTCATCGCGCGACTTTGCGAGAGTTTGTTCGGTGCTTCTCAGAGTTTAAAGTGTTTAAGGATTTTTTGAACACTAAACAAGTGAATAGTCATGATTTACAAACCCAGGGCTTAGCTTCGTCAGAAAAAAATAAACTCACCATCCTATGCGGAGAAAATGGCAAAAGGATTTAGGGCGTCGTCATCTCATTTCTCGTTTCCATTTAGATTATTTATTTTTCCACATGCCTCATTGACATACCACAGTCCCATCTTTTATGACGGTGAATGTTATATGTATATGGATCTGTTTTACGAGTTTTGAACCTTATCGCTGTTACGCAAATAGTATTATCATTGTTGACTGTAATGCTTTTGGAGAATTGTGTATGTACCTTTATTAAACTTGTTGGCAAAGAGAGGTTGCTTTTTATTATTTATTTGTATGTTGTATTTTGCCTCACCTACATCGCAATGGGCCTTATATACCAAAAATTAAATAGTAAAACCTAAAAACACTCTGTGAAATAAACTTCTTCAGTTTTTAGACAGTAATCACCAATAAATATCAATCTGGGAAAAAGCTGACAAATTAACATCATATTGCATATCATTTAATGTTATCACATTTAAGTGTGTGAAATTTTTTTTAAGATGTATAATCAGGTTTTCGCCCTAAATTTGTTCTAGAGTTGATAATTTAAAATTCATCTGTATGTCATCATCACCCAATACTCTGGGTCTCCCTCATCAGCCATTCGTACGCCTCTTTCTTCCCCTGTCTCTTGAGTTCCGGCCCCACCACCTCCCTGCACTGTGTGTGGTACTCATTGAGCCAGCTTATCTGTCAACAGAGAAAACAACCGCTACAGTCAATGGTGTTAACGTTCAGGACTGAATCAGTAAAAAAGTTAACAGTTACAGTGTTGAAATTCAGATTATTAAATTATTAATTAACAGAGTTAAAATTCAGTTTATAACAGTTTATAGTGTTAACATTCAGATTGAAACAGTTAACAAAGTTAACTTTTAGATAAAAATAATAAACAGAGATAACATTCAGATTTAAACAATAAATAGAGTTAACATTCAGATTATTACAGTGTATAGTGTTAACATTCAGATAAAATAGTTAACAGAATTAACTTTCAGATTAAATCAGTTAACAGAGTGAACATTCATTATAAACATAACATTATTATTTTTACAATAATTGAACCATTAAACTTAAACATGATCTGTAATCATTGTGATGTCATTATAAAGTTCACACAGAAATAAACATTATCACTTTTAGACAGGTTCATATAGGGAAACATATTAGCAAAAGTAAATGTATAATTTTGTTTAATTAAAAATCTAATGTTAATTACCTCTTTCTCTGTTAACAAGGATGGTACTACCATTTTCAGTTGCATAGGTACAAGGGTAATGGGTTCAAAGGTCAAGAATCCTTTATTTCTAAAATTGAACTAAAAGAAAAATTGGAAGTGATTATGTCAGAATACAATGGCTTAACTTCAAAATACATTTCCACTCCTACCAGCTGCTGATGCTGTGCTGTGGCTGCTTGGCCGTGACTTTATACAGTAACTGTGACAACTGTCTCAATACGTACCTTGGTTTCTGCCTTGACCACAAGAACGAGATTCTCTATACGGACTCCAAACATTCCATCTTCATAGTATCCTGGCTCTACGAGACAAAGTTTTAGGGTAATTTTATCTCATATAGCTAATCGTGGTTTCATCATACCAATTGCTTGATTTTTGTTTTTTATCAAAGCGAGAAACATGAAAATATATTCAACACTACAACACTCTATCCCCCCCTCCCCCAACCATTTCCTCACCATCAGAGAGAATCATTCCCGCCTCCAGTGGAATCTCTGCTGCTGACACCCTGGGACTGATCCCACAGGGGCCTGTAAAAGACAACACACATGTTGTTATAACAGAATATACAATGTACACATTCATTTCCAGTAAATTTAATTTATATATATTCTGTTGATTCCTAATTAATACGCGAAGAACAAATATCTGCGTAAAATCAGACATATGTTCACAATATGAAACTACGAACCAAATTTGGCATTTTGGCATTTGCGTTTTTATGTTCCTGCAATTTGATGGAAAACAGTTAAATCACAGAATAACGTACTCGCATAAAATAAGGAATCTACAGTATATTACTTTACCCTCGTGTACATTCAGGAAGGCTCCCACGCCATGCCCCGTCCCGTGGGCATAGTCAAGACCCACCTCCCATAGGGAGGTCCGCGCAAGGGTGTCTAACATGTGACCTAGGGTTAAAAGAAAATCAGTTAGTGTGTTGTCCTGGAAACAGATTTGCTTTATATTGTCATTTAGACATAAACATTGTCAATACCAAGATTGATCATTCTCAAAATGTACATTCAAGAAAATTAAAACATAAGATATCACAGGTATAGTTAAATACAACCTAAGATTGTATAGAGTTATTGATTCATTTTAGAAACAAAGTTAAGAAACAAAAATGTTACCTTTGGTTTCATTAGGAAAAATAATGGAAGCTAAAGCAATGTGTCCTTTTAGAACTCTAGTGTAACACTCCTAGAACACACAGAAGAGATAACATGGTAATACAGACATGGTAACATTCAACACAAAACTACATGTTTGTAACTGGTGAATTCAGTAAGTTAAAAAAAGTAAATACTTTTTCATGATTTGAGGGTGATCCAAAATGAATCGTCCTTGTGACGTCAGTAGTACCATCCCTATACAAATCAAAGTAATAAAATATTCTTAAAATATTTATAAAAAAAACCATCTAAAGATGAATGATATAAAAAAAATTCAATTTCAATTTAAAAATAGGAAAAGTTCATTTCAAAAACCATTAATCAACATTAATCCTTCATTGAAACAAGAAAACAGAGAATTTCGAATCAGATTCAATATTTTTCATCACCAGTGACCTGAAGAATAGACATACTAGTATTGTTTATCACTGGTGACTTACAGAGCCGGTACTTTGTTTATCACTTGTGACCTATAGAACTGATATCATAAAATACTGACTTGTACTGTCCCCCCGAGTCACACAGGTAGATCTCATCAGTACTGAGAACAGTATCCGACTCCTCTGTAGGCCTACAAAATAGGTAAAGGTCATCAAACATACCAATGGTCACAGGGGTCAAGGTTATTTATCCTTCACAAACATGTTGTCAGACTTACTTGTAGTGTATAATAGCTGCATTAGGACCGGTGCTGGAGATGGTGGCAAAACTCAAACTGATAAAGTCTTCTTGTTCCCTAAAATATAATAGAATATTAAGCATTACTAAATCGGTATTTCATTACTGAAGGATTAGAAGAGAATTTAGTCACAAATCAATAATAATTAGAGTGGCACCAGAAGTTACATTATATCTGGATAAAGATGTTGAAATTTATCAATTCACCTTGATTTACTCCAGTTTGATGGGGGAGCAACTTTTGAATCTCTTACTCTTTGATTTTCTCCAGTTTGTCAGGGGGAGTAACTTTTGAATCTCTTACTCTTTGATTTTCTCAAGTTTGTCAGGATGAGTAACTTTTGAATCTCTTGCCCTTTGATTTCCTCCAGTTTGGGGGGGGGGAGTAACTTTTGAATCTCTTACCCTTTGATTTCCTCCAGTTTGTCAGCTGCTGATATTTCTGTCACTGACCCAGTGGGGATCTACCAAACAAACACAAAACTGTGAATTTAGCAAAATAACACATTTACTGCATAGATAAGTAACGAAAAATAATCTAACCATTACCAACCATACATTCAAATAAAAAATGAAAACTGATGGTGAGATAATAATACGTGTTTGATTTTCCTTACCTGTTTCTCAAGCCAAGAAAATAACTCACACAAAGTGACAGCATCTTTTATCTGGGACAAAAAAGGAAAAAAATATACATCACAGGATTTAAAACCTAGAAGTAGAGGTTCTATTGTAGTTTGTGATTGATTGGTTTAACAACTTCAGTCTTACATGAGCTGATCTCATTCCCTGAATTTCTGTGTCATTTTTCACTGCCTTCATCACAGCTACTGGTGAAGTCTGGGCAAATAGTCGAGTCTGCAAAAAAGGGTGTTCAGAAATTAAGCATATCTACTTGAAAGAAAAATTCGAAATTATATGTATTCAAGACTTTTACACTATGTTTAAAATTTTACATAATATCCATCAATATAAGCAAATAAAAAATCATACTTTCTCGACACACTGAGTTAAGGCCACACTGCACTTGGGACTGATCTGAAAAAAAAAAAATTAGGATTCTCACATAAAGAGTGAACTAGATCTTCATAAAAAGAATGAAATACTGCACTTCACCTGTTTGACATTGACCTTACCCAGAACTTGCCCTCCACCTGGTCGACCAGGTTTTTGATGACCTCGCCGACCTTGTCGTAGGACGTGACCTGTATAGCACTGTCGGTCCCATTCAGCTGTAGATGATGCTTCACTTCAGCATCCAGCTTCTGGTCATCTATAAATAGACTGCAATCCAAATCAAAACAATGTAAGTAAACTTGAATCAGTGGCATTATTCATCTTTCCTTTCTCAAGCTGAAGAACACACTACAGCAAACCTTGTTTATAGTGAATTGCAAGAGACCATAGAAAAATCTTCAGCATAGCTGTAACTCGTATGTTTATAGGGAATTCATAAAAAATCTTATAGTGAAATTCGTTATCAAATAATCTGATTCAAACTATTGTAATTTTAAAATCCGTATAACTCTCAATTACAAAAATTATTAAACATTTTTACTTCAATTTAAAAAAAATTCTGTATATATTTGAACTTAAGTTTTATGTATGCATCATAAAATTTAAGGTATCTCCAATGAAATTTGTAATGGAAATATTTGTTATATAAATAATAAAATACATCAAAATTTTGCCAGTGGGGGTCTTAAAATTACTTCAATATAGCCATGGATTTGTTATAGCCATGTCTGTTATGTACAGCAAAGATCTTTAGGTTTATATTAGCACTTTGCAAGGACATTAATAAGAATTTATTATAGCCATGAATTTGCTATATCCGTGTTCGCTATATTTCGAGTTTTGCTGTATATGAAAATACAAGATATTGTCAAAAGAGACCTGGTGTATATTTCGTAAGAACTTACAAGATGTTGTCCAGGGTGACAACAGCATAGGCAAAGAAGACCGGGTTGTACTCAATGTCAGAACCCCGCAGGTTAAACAGATCTGTGCAGTAATAATAACAGGTACAACATTTTACAACTCTGTTTTACTTTTAACATGCAATGAATATCGTATAGAAACCACAATATTTTGTCAGAAACTACTTTTGAACATTTTCAGATTTGGTCAGTCGCATTAATCTACTGTACATACATGCTATTTCATCCAGTGCTGATATAACTAGGGCTCCACATTTCTTGGTCTGCATCTTCTCTCGTATCTTTTGAATTTTATCTTGCCAACTGATACCTAGAGCAAAACAGAGAAAGAAACGCATGAAAATTTAATATAAATGCAGTTTATGTACTGTTAGTTATATGCATCATAGAGCTTGTGACTTAGCTTTGTAAGTAACGTTGTAAAATTTTTAAAAAATGCAACAAAATATTGAATCACAGAGTTTTACATGTAAATTGAATGATGACTGTTTAGACATGTTACATCATCTGTTTTGTCCGTGAATGAGAGGTCTTCATGAGTGAGAACACCCCTATACCTGTGTATTTCTCTGTCAGGGTGAGGAGTGGATTCAATGGGGGTGGGGGCTGGTCCTCCCACACAAGATCTATCAGATTAATCGGGACAGCTATGATACTGTGACCACTTGACAGGAGATTCTTCTTCAATGGTGACCAGGCCTCTATTCAACAAATAATTCATAAACTACATAGAAATTTAAATATTTTTTGAATCCATTAATATCTTATGAAATAAATCAAACAGTTACTGTAATAAACTTGTACAAAAGACCTTTACCTGCTGATATCAAACAGGGATCCACGCCCACCTTCCCGCCCACAGGTAACTCCTGAATATGACAACAGACAATTTACAGCTGTATTTTAAACCAGACATAATTAGAAACTTACATTAAAATTAGCTGGGAATTAATGTGAAACTTAAAAAGCATTCACATATAATGTATTTTGCTCAATATATTTATTGTGTATGCATCTGATGATTTTTAAACGATTGTGTCAGATTTCCTGCCTACCTTAGCTAACCAGTCTGCTTGAGTTGGTGTGTTGGGTTGTCCTGTACAAAAGTAAGATGCATCAATTAAGTTATGAACAATTATCATCTATAGATTCCTATAACTTCAGATATGTTCCAGTTTGTTTGGCATGTAGATATTAAATAAATAGATATTGATGACAGTACAAGCTTCATCGTATTACTTTTGAATACGAAACAAAATTTCCTTAAAGATGAATTCATAAATTTATTTTTTGTGTGATTGCCTGTATTGATGACAAAGATAAGCATGTGTAGGATTTTTTTCAGCTCACCATCTTTCATAAGGATCCAGTTCTCATCCAGCTGTTTTTCCGCCTGTAGGAAATATCGGCCATCCGTCCACAGGGCCGCCTTGTCAGTTGTAATCACTGCAGTCCCTGTCAACGGAGACAAACATTGTAGGTAAAAATAAAAAAAACTTGAGAATTATTAAGATCATGAAGGTCAGAGTTAGTCAAGAGTAGTTCTATTATAAAAATACAAACCAGCAGATCCATTGAATCCTGATATGAAAGCACGCCTACAATCACAGGGAGCTATGTACTCACTCTGGAAGTATAAAACAAAAAGTAGAATGGAAGTTTACCCTAAGTACAGTTTCTTATGTACAAGTTGTACCTATTCATAGCTACATTAGTTTAATTCACACAATGGAAATTAAATATTGTAGGTGGACTGGTGTTAGGCTGCTAACCAAATAAGTGATCACAAAGAAAGGTTTCATTTACAAATTAAAGCAAAACTTGTATAGTATTAACACGGATATAATAGCAAAATCTTACAAATAGTAAAGATTTGGGGAATCCCTGGAAAAATTCTGAATAAATCCTTGCAAAATTTTATGGTTAAAATGAATTTTGGATATAAGGAATCCACACATATATAGCATATTGATTTTGAGTCCCATAGATGTGAAAAATATCAATTTTTAAAACTTTTATAATGAATTTCTTAAATAGGTTAAGTTTAGTCTGGTGTAAGAAAACATGTCTATAGCGAATTTTCTATACTTATTATAACGGCTATAACGAATTACAGCAAAAGCGAAGTAAATCCACTGGTTCCTTGGACTTCGCTATATAACAGAGTTTTCCTGTATATTGCAAGAAGAGAGTAAGCTTTTCATTAAAAAAAACATCTATCATGTCTGACTGACGTCTCACCTGGTGAGCGTCCCCGGAGGGTACTATGTAGGCCTGGATGCTCTCTGGGACGTACTTTCTATTGCTCATCAGCGTCCTCAGCTTCTTCAACAAAGGACCCGTCCTGTTATGTGCCAGCGGCATGACTTAGTTCGAATTTGATCCTTATCTCAAGCTTAAAATCAGAAAATATATCAAATATAAACTCAAACAGGGCAACGCCTCAGCGTTACAAAATTTCTCTTTAGTAATTAGTTTTCTTTGGTTTTCAGCACTTTTACTTTTCACAGGCGGACCGCTGAGGTATAGAATAGGGTACTTTTTATATCCTATAACCAGGCACTATAACCAGGATGTGCGCATGCGTGAACCAACTTTCCATCGGGATCGGTAAACGATTGGGAGGAAATTCGAAAGCTATTTGGAGGAACTTCGAACTGATATATGTGCAATTTAAAAATGCGATTTTTATATGAAAAATATGATCAGAAGTGATAAAAATGTTATGTACATTAGATTTTACACCAAAAAATTTAATAAATAATTGAGAGAACAATCAAAATCAATGTTACAGGAAAACAACAGGCACTTAGCATCGGAGGGGGGGGGGGGGGGGGGTGTTGGAATGGGGGCGGGGACGGGACTGCCCCCCTCCAGCACACGTTTTCTTGCAGCAAATATTTTTCTTGAATTAACTTATAAAAAAGTTAATTAACATACAGTTGCACCCCCTCCCCCCCCCCCCCCAATGTTTTTGGGACCATGTAAAATTTGAAATGAAAGAGAGGAAATAAACTGTGAAATTGAAGTTAAAGGTGCACTTAGCCCCCTACCCCCACGGATTAGGATTTTCAATTATTTAAAAAGTATTTTTGAGTTAGTTTTTTTTTCAAGGCAAGATTGGATGAGTCTGCCCTCAACCCACTTTGCTACGATGCTAGGTGCCTGAACAAAATATCATGGTTTCAATACATGTATGCTAGTATAAAGACTTTATGTAAACCAATATTATCTCGTGCATTGTTCCATTCACCAGGTTCTACAAACACCTTAGTCCAAAATAAATAAAAAATCCAAGACTAGGAGGGGAAGAAAGAAGAAATCTATTTTCCTTTTTTTTATTACTCAGGAGCTATTTTGTTGGGGGGGGGGGGTATTAGGGGTGAACAGGTTACTGACCCCTTGAAGATCTACCCATGACCTATCACCAGGGTCTGTATACACATAACCAGGGTCAGTATACCCATCATCATGGTCTCCAGGGTCAGAGTACGTATCACCAGAGTCTGTGTGCCCATCACCAGAGTCTGTACACCCATAACCAGGGCTAGTATACCCATCACCAGGGTCTCCATACCTATCACCAGGGTCAGAGTACGTATCACCAGAGTCTGTGTGCCCATCACCAGAGTCTGTACACCCATAACCAGGGTCAGTATACCCATCATCAGGGTCTCCATACCTATCACCAGGGTCAGAGTACGTGTCACCAGAGTTTGTGTGCCCATCACCATTGTCTGTTTACCCATAACCAGGGCCAGTATACCCATCACCAGGGTCTCCATACCTATCACCAGGGTCAGAGTACGTATCACCAGAATCTGTGTGCCCATCACCAGAGTCTGTACACCCATAACCAGGGTCAGTATACCCATCACCAGGGTGTCCATACCTATCACCAGGGTCAGAGTACGTATCACCAGAGTCTGTGTGCCCATCACCAGAGTCTGTACACCCATAACCAGGGCCAGTATACCCATCACCAGGGTCTCCATACCTATCACCAGGGTCAGAGTACGTGTCACCAGAGTTTGTGTGCCCATCACCAGGGTCTGTACACCCATAACCAGGGCCAGTATACCCATCACAGGGTCTCCATACCTATCACCAGGGTCAGAGTACGTATCACCAGAGTCTGTGTGCCCTTCACCAGAGTCTGTACACCCATAACCAGGGCCAGTATACCCATCACCAGGGTCTTCATACCTATCACCAGGGTCAGAGTACGTATCACCAGAGTCTGTGTGCCCATCACCAGGGTCTGTATACCCATAACAGGGCCAGTATACCCATCACCAGGGTCTCCATACCTATCACCAGGGTCAGAGTACGTATCACCAGAGTCTGTGTGCCCATCACCAGAGTCTGCACACCTATAACCAGGGCCAGTATACCCATCACCAGGGTCTCCATACCTATCACCAGGGTCAGAGTACGTGTCACCAGAGTTTGTGTGCCCATCACCAGGGTCTGGATACCCATGACCAGGGTCAGTATACCCATCACCAGGGTCTTCATACCTATCACCAGGGTCAGAGTACGTATCACCAGAGTCTGTGTGCCCATCACCAGGGTCTGTACACCCATAACCAGGGTCAGTATACCCATCACCAGGGTGTCCATACCTATCAAAAGGGTCAGAGAACGTATCACCAGAGTCTGTTTGCCCATCACCAGGGTATGTACACCCATAACCAGGGCCAGTATACCCATCACAGGGTCTCCATACCTATCACCAGGGTCAGAGTACGTATCACCAGAGTCTGTGTGCCCATCACCAGAGTCTGTACACCCATAACCAGGGCCAGTATACCCATCACCAGGGTCTTCATACCTATCACCAGGGTCAAATTACGTATCACCAGAGTCTGTGTGCCCATCACCAGGGTCTGTATACCCATAACAGGGCCAGTATACCCATCACCAGGGTCTCCATACCTATCACAAGGGTCAGAGTACGTATCACCAGAGTCTGTGTGCCCATCACCAGAGTCTGTACACCCATAACCAGGGCCAGTATACCCATCATCAGGGTCTTCATACCTATCACCAGGGTCAGAGTACGTATCACCAGAGTCTGTGTGCCCATCACCAGAGTCTGTACACCCATAACCAGGGTCAGTATACCCATCACCAGGGTGTCCATACCTATCACCAGGGTCAGAGTACGTATCACCAGAGTCTGTGTGCCCATCACCAGAGTCTGTACACCCATAACCAAGGCCAGTATACCCATCACCAGGGTCTCCATACCTATCACCAGGGTCAGAGTACGTGTCACCAGAGTTTGTGTGCCCATCACCAGGGTCTGTATACCAATAACCAGGGTCAGTATATCCATCACAAGGTCTCCATACCTATCACCAGGGTCAGAGTACGTATCACCAGAGTCTGTGTGCCCTTCACCAGAGTCTGTACACCCATAACCAGGGCCAGTATACCCATCATCAGGGTCTTCATACCTATCACCAGGGTCAGAGTACGTATCACCAGAGTCTGTGTGCCCATCACCAGAGTCTGTACACCCATAACCAGGGCCAGTATACCCATCACCAGGGTCTCCATACCTATCACCAGGGTCAGAGTACGTGTCACCAGAGTTTGTGTGCCCATCACCATTGTCTGTTTACCCATAACCAGGGCCAGTATACCCATCACCAGGGTCTCCATACCTATCACCAGGGTCAGAGTACGTATCACCAGAATCTGTGTGCCCATCACCAGAGTCTGTACACCCATAACCAGGGTCAGTATACCCATCACCAGGGTGTCCATACCTATCACCAGGGTCAGAGTACGTATCACCAGAGTCTGTGTGCCCATCACCAGAGTCTGTACACCCATAACCAGGGCCAGTATACCCATCACCAGGGTCTCCATACCTATCACCAGGGTCAGAGTACGTATCACCAGAGTCTGTGTGCCCATCACCAGAGTCTGTACACCCATAACCAGGGTCAGTATACCCATCACCAGGGTCTTCATACCTATCACCAGGGTCAGAGTACGTGTCACCAGAGTTTGTGTGCCCATCACCAGGGTCTGTATACCCATAACCAGGGTCAGTATACCCATTACCAGGGTCTCCATACCTATCACCAGGGTCACAGTACGTATCACCAGACTCTGTGTGCCCTTCACCAGAGTCTGTACACCCATAACCAGGGCCAGTATACCCATCACCAGGGTCTCCATACCTATCACCAGGGTCAGAATACGTATCACCAGAGTCTGTGTGCCCATCACCAGAGTCTATACACCCATAACCAGGGTCAGTATACCCATCACCAGGGTCTCCATACCTATCACCAGGGTCAGAGTACGTATCACCAGAGTCTGTGTGCCCATCACCAGAGTCTGTACACCCATAGCCAGTGTCAGTATACCCATCACCAGGGTGTCCATACCTATCACCAGGATCAGAGTACGTCTCACCAGAGTCTGTGTGCCCATTACCAGAGTCTGTACACCCATAACCAGGGCCAGTATACCCATCACCAGGGTCTCCATACCTATTACCAGGGTCAGAGTACGTGTCACCAGAGTTTGTGTGCCCATCACCAGGGTCTGTATACCCATAACCAGGGCCAGTATACCCATCACAAGGTCTCCATACCTATCACCAGGGTCAGAGTACGTATCACCAGAGTCTGTGTGCCCTTCACTAGAGTCTGTACACCCATAACCAGGGTCTGTATACCCATCACCAGGGTCTTCATACCTATCACCAGGGTCAGAGTACGTATCACCAGAGTCTGTGTGCCCATCACCAGAGTCTGTACACCCATAACCAGGGCCAGTATACCCATCACTAGGGTCTCCATACCTATCACCAGGGTCAGAGTACGTGTCACCAGAGTTTGTGTGCCCATCACCATTGTCTGTTTACCCATAACCAGGGCCAGTATACCTATCACCAGGGTCTCCATACCTATCACCAGGGTCAGAGTACGTCTCACCAGAATCTGTTTGCCCATCACCAGAGTCTGTACACCCATAACCAGGGCCAGTATACCCATCACCAGGGTCTCCATACCTATCACCAGGGTCAGAGTACGTCTCACCAGAATCTGTGTGCCCATCATCAGAGTCTGTACACCCATAACCAGGGCCAGTATACCCATCACCAGGGTCTCCATACCTATCACCAGGGTCAGAGTACGTATCACCAGAGTTTGTGTGCCAATCACCAGGGTCTGTATACCCATAACCAGGGTCAGTATACCCATCACCAGGGTCTCCATACCTATCACCAGGGTCAGAGTACGTATCACCAGAGTCTGTGTGCCCTTCACCAGAGTCTAAACACCCATAACCAGGGCCAGTATACCCATCACCAGGGTCTTCATACCTATCACCAGGGTCAGAGTACGTATCACCAGAGTCTGTGTGCCCATCACCAGGGTCTGTATACCCATTAGAGGGCCAGTATACCCATCACCAGGGTCTTCATACCTATCACCAGGGTCAGAGTACGTATCACCAGAGTCTGTGTGCCCATCAACAGAGTCTGTACACCCATAACCAGGGTCAGTATACCCATCACCAGGGTCTCCATACCAATTACCAGGGTCAGAGTACGTATCACCAGAGTCTGTGTGCCTATCACCAGGGTCTGTACACCCATGACCAGGGTCAGTATACCCATCACCAGGGTCTCCAGGGTCAGAGTACGTATCACCAGAGTCTGTGTGTCTGTCACCAGAGTCTGTACACTCATGACCAGGGTTAGAATACCCATCATCAGGGTCTCCATAGCTATCACCAGGGTCAGTGTACGTATCACCAGAGTCTGTGTGCCCATCACAAGTGTCAGTATACACATAACCAACAATAAAAAATCCAAGACAAGGAGGGGGAGAGGGTGAAATCTATATTTTTTTCTTTTACTCAGGAGCTAATTTGTTTGGGGGGGGGGGGGTATAAGGGGTGAACATGTCACTGACCCCTAATAGATCTATCCATGACCTATCACCAGGGTCTGTATACACATTACCAGGGTCAGTTACACATCACCAGGGTCTCCAGGGTCAGAGTACGTATCACCAGAGTCTGTGTGTCAGTCACCAGAGTCTGTACACCCATAACCAGGGTCAGTATACCCATCACCAGGGTCTCCATACGTATCACCAGGGTCAGAGTACGTGTCACCAGAGTTTGTGTGCCCATCACCATTGTCTGTTTACCCATAACCAGGGCCAGTATACCTATCACCAGGGTCTCCATACCTATCACCAGGGTCAGAGTACGTATCACCAGAATCTGTGTGCCCATCACCAGAGTCTGTACACCCATAACCAGGGCCAGTATACCCATCACCAGGGTCTCCATACCTATCACCAGGGTCAGAGTACGTCTCACCAGAATCTGTGTGCCCATCACCAGAGTCTGTACACCCATAACCAGGGCCAGTATACCCATCACCAGGGTCTCCATACCTATCACCAGGGTCAGAGTACGTATCACCAGAGTTTGTGTGCCCATCACCAGGGTCTGTATACCCATAACCAGGGTCAGTATACCCATCACCAGGGTCTCCATACCTATCACCAGGGTCAGAGTACGTATCACCAGAGTCTGTGTGCCCTTCACCAGAGTCTAAACACCCATAACCAGGGCCAGTATACCCATCACCAGGGTCTTCATACCTATCACCAGGGTCAGAGTACGTATCACCAGAGTCTGTGTGCCCATCACCAGGGTCTGTATACCCATAACAGGGCCAGTATACCCATCACCAGGGTCTCCATACCTATCACCAGGGTCAAAGTACGTATCACCAGAGTCTGTGTTCCCATCACCAGAGTCTGTACACCCATAACCAGGGTCAGTATACCCATCACCAGGGTCTCCATACCTATCACCAGGGTCAGAGTACGTGTCACCAGAGTTTGTGTGCCCATCACCAGGGTCTGGATACCCATAAAAAGGGTCAGTATACCCATCACCAGGGTCTCCATACCTATCACCAGGGTCAGAGTACGTATCACCAGAGTCTGTGTGCCCATCAACAGAGTCTGTACACCCATAACCAGGGTCAGTATACCCATCACCAGGGTCTCCATACCTATCACCAGGGTCAGAGTACGTATCACCAGAGTCTGTGTGCCTATCACCAGGGTCTGTACACCCATGACCAGGGTCAGTATACCCATCACCAGGGTCTCCAGGGTCAGAGTACGTATCACCAGAGTCTGTGTGTCTGTCACCAGAGTCTGTACACTCATGACCAGGGTTAGAATACCCATCATCAGGGTCTCCATAGCTATCACCAGGGTCAGTGTACGTATCACCAGAGTCTGTGTGCCCATCACAAGTGTCAGTATACACATAACCAACAATAAAAAATCCAAGACAAGGAGGGGGAGAGGGTGAAATCTATATTTTTTTTCTTTTACTCAGGAGCTAATTTGTTTGGGGGGGGGGGGGGGGTATAAGGGGTGAACATGTCACTGACCCCTAATAGATCTATCCATGACCTATCACCAGGGTCTGTATACACATTACCAGGGTCAGTTACACATCACCAGGGTCTCCAGGGTCAGAGTACGTATCACCAGAGTCTGTGTGTCAGTCACCAGAGTCTGTACACCCATAACCAGGGTCAGTATACCCATCACCAGGGTCTCCATACGTATCACCAGGGTCAGAGTACGTATCACCAGAGTCTGTGTGCCCATCACCAGAGTCTGTACACCCATAACCAGTGTCAGTATACCCATCACCAGGGTCATCATACCAATCACCAGGGTCAGAGTACGTATCACCAGAGTCTGTGTGCCCATCACCAGAGTCTGTACACCAATAACCAGGGCCAGTATGCCCAACACCAGGGTCTAAATACTTATCACCAGGAATAGTTTACGAATCAATAGGGTCTGTGTGCCCATCATTAGGGTCAGTATATCTATCACAACAGTCAGTGCACTTATCATCAGGGTTTGTACATCCATTACTTTGATCAGTAGACTTTCACCAGGATAACTGTACCTATTACTTATCACCAGAGTTAGTTTACCTAACGGGCGTGTCAGTGTACGCATCCGTGGGTCTGAGGGCCCATCTCCAAGGTCAGTATACCTATCACAAGAGTCAGTACATTTATCACCAGTATATCTATCACATTCTCTATCACCAGGGTCAGTATACCTATCGACAGAGTCAGTGTATGTATCACAAGGGTCTGTAGCCAATCACAGGGGTCAGTATGTATCCATCACCAGAGTCGGTATACACAAAAGTGTAGATATTATAAGGTCAGCATACGTAACACCAGAATCTCAAAATCTATAACCAGGGTAAGTATAACCATCACCATCAGTATACCTATCACAAGGATCATGAGTGTACGTATCACCAAGGTATGTGTAATCTTCACCAGGATCAGTATACCTATCACCAGGGTCACTCTACTTATCAACAGGGTCAGTATTACCTGACTCAGGTAATGGATATACAAACCCTAATAATAAGTGAACTGACTGTTGTGTTAGGTATACTGACCCTGGTGATGGGCACACAGACCCTATTGATGCGTACACTATCCTGGTGAAAAGTATTAAGACCCTGGTGAAGGGTAAACTGACCTTTGTTATGAATATACAGACCATGATAATGGGCACACAAACCCTAGTACTACGAACACTGACCCTACTAAAAGGTATAATGACCCAGGTGATATGTTTACAGTTCTGGTGATACGTACTCTGACTCTGGTGACAGGCATTATGACCCTGGTGATAGGTATTGAGACCCTGGTGATGGGTATACTGACTTTGGCTACGGATGTACAGACCCTGGTCATGAGCACATAGACTCTGGTGATACGTACTCTGACCCTGGTGATAGGTAGTGAGACTCTGGTGATGGGTATGCTGACCCTGGTTATGGGTGTACATACCCTGGTGATTGGTATACTGACCCTGGTTATGGGTGTACATACCCTGGTGATTGGTATACTGACCCTGGTTATGGGTGTACATACCCTGGTGATGGGTATACTGACCCTGGTTAAGGGTGTACAGACTCTGGTGATGGGTATACTGACCCTGGTGATGGGTGTACAGACCCCGTTGTTGGGCACACAAACTCTAGTGATGGATATAATGACCCTGGTTATAGGTATGGAGACCCTGGTGATGGGTATACTGACTTTGGCTACGGATGTACAGACCCTGGTCATGAGCACATAGACTCTGGTGATACGTACTCTGACCCTGGTGATAGGTAGTGAGACCCTGGTGATGGGTATGCTGACTTTGGCTACGGATGTACAGACCCTGGTCATGAGCACATAGACTCTGGTGATACGTACTCTGACCCTGGTGATAGGTAGTGAGACCCTGGTGATGGGTATGCTGACCCTGGTTATGGGTGTACATACCCTGGTGATTGGTATACTGACCCTGGTTATGGGTGTACATACCCTGGTGATTGGTATACTGACCCTGGTTATGGGTGTACATACCCTGGTGATGGGTATACTGACCCTGGTTATGGGTGTACAGACCCGGGTGATTGGTATACTGACCCTGGTGATGGGTGTACAGACCCCGTTGTTGGGCACACAAACTCTAGTGATGGATATAATGACCCTGGTATGGAGACCCTGGTGATGGGTATACTGACTTTGGCTACGGATGTACAGACCCTGGTCATGAGCACATAGACTCTGGTGATACGTACTCTGACCCTGGTGATAGGTAGTGAGACCCTGGTGATGGGTATGCTGACTTTGGCTACGGATGTACAGACCCTGGTCATGAGCACATAGACTCTGGTGATACGTACTCTGACCCTGGTGATAGGTAGTGAGACCCTGGTGATGGGTATGCTGACCCTGGTTATGGGTGTACATACCCTGGTGATGGGTATACTGACCCTGGTTATGGGTGTACATACCCTGGTGATGGGTATACTGACCCTGGTTAAGGGTGTACAGACTCTGGTGATTGGTATACTGACCCTGGTGATGGGTGTACAGTCCCCGTTGTTGGGCACACAAACTCTAGTGATGGATATAATGACCCTGGTGATAGGTATGGAGACCCTGGTGATGGGTATACTGGCCCTGGTTATGGGTGTACAGACCCTGGTGATATGCACACAGACTCTGGTGATACGTACTCTGACCCTGGTGATAGGTATGGAGACCCTGGTGATGGGTATACTGACCCTGGTTATTGGCGTACAGACCCTGGTGATGGGCACACAGACTCTGGTGATACGCACTCTGACCTTAGTGATAGGTATGGAGACCCTCGTGATGGGTATACTAACCCTGGTCATGAGTGTACAGACTCTGGTGACTGACACACAGACTCTAGTGACACGTACTCTGAACCTGGTGATAGATATGAAGACCCTGGTGATGGGTATACTGACTCTGGTTATGGGTGTACAGACCCGGGTGATTGGTACACTGACCCTGGTGATTGGTGTACAGACCCCGTTGTTTGGCACACAAACACTAGTGATGGATATAATGACCCTGGTGATAGGTATGGAGACCCTGGTGATGGGTATACTGGTCCTGGTTATGGGTGTACAGAACCTGGTGATAGGCACAGAGACTCTGGTGATACGTACTCTGTCCCTGGTGATAGGTATGGAGACCCTGGTGATGAGTATACTGACCCTGGTTATGGGCGTACAGACCCTGGTGTTGGGCACACAGACTCTGGTGATACGTACACTGACCCTGGTGATAGCTATGGAGACCCTGATGATGGGTATACTAACCCTGGTCATGAGTGTACAGACTCTGGTGACTGACACACAGACTCTGGTGATACGTACACTGACCCTGGTGATAGCTATGGAGACCCTGATGATGGGTATACTAACCCTGGTCATGAGTGTACAGACTCTGGTGACTGACACACAGACTCTGGTGATACGTACATTGACCCTGGAGACCCTGGTGATGGGTATACTGACCCTAGTCATGGGCGTACAGACCCTGGTGATGGGCACACAGATTCTGGTGATACGTACACTGACCCTGGTGATAGCTATGGAGACCCTGATGATGGGTATATTAACCCTGGTCATGAGTGTACAGACTCTGGTGACTGGCACACAGACTCTGGTGATACGTACATTGACCCTGGAGACCCTGGTGATGGGTATACTGACCCTAGTCATGGGTGTACAGACCCTGGTGATAGGCACACAGACTCTGGTGATACGTACTCTGACCCTGGTGATAGGTATGGAGACCCTGGTGATGGATATACTGACCCTGGTTATGGGTGTACATACCCTGGTGATGGGTATACTGACCCTGGTTATGGGACTCTGGTGATACGCACTCTGAACCTGGTGATAGATATGAAGACCCTGGTGATGGGTATACTGACCCTGGTTATTGGCGTACAGACCCTGGTGATGGGCACACAGACTCTGGTGATACGCACTCTGACCTTAGTGATAGGTATGGAGACCCTCGTGATGGGTATACTAACCCTGGTCATGAGTGTACAGACTCTGGTGACTGACACACAGACTCTGGTGATACGTACATTGACCCTGGAGACCCTGGTGATGGGTATACTGACCCTGGTCATGGGCGTACAGACCCTGGTGATGGGCACACAGACTCTGGTGATACGTACACTGACCCTGGTGATAGCTATGGAGACCCTGATGATGGGTATACTAACCCTGGTCGTGAGTGTACAGACTCTGGTGACTGACACACAGACTCTGGTGATACGTACATTGACCCTGGAGACCCTGGTGATGGGTATACTGACCCTGGTCATGGGTGTACAGACCCTGGTGATAGGCACACAGATTCTGGTGAGACGTACTCTGACCCTGGTGATAGGTATGGAGACCCTGGTGATGGGTATACTGACCCTGGTTATGGGTGTACAGACTTTGGTGATGGGCACAGAGACTCTGGTGATACGCACTCTGACCCTGGTGATAGGTATGAAGACCCTGGTGATGGGTATACTGGCCCTGGTTATGGGTGTACAGACCCTGGTGATGGGCACGCTGATTCTGGTGATACGTACTCTGACCCTGGTGATAGGTATGGAGACCCTGGTGATGGGTATACTGGCCCTGATTACGGGTGTACAGACTCTGGTGATGGGCACACAGATTCTGGTGATACGTACTCTGACCCTGGTGATAGGTATGGAGACCCTGGTGATGGGTATACAGACCCTGGTTATGGGCACACAAACTCTGGTGATACGTACTCTGACCCTGGTGATAGGTATGGGACCCTGGTGATGGGCATACCGGCCCTGATTATGAGTATACAGACTCTGGTGATAGGCACACAGACTCTGGTGATACGTACTCTGACCCTGGTGATAGGTATGGAGACCCTGGTGATGGGCATACTGGCCCTTATTATGAGTATACATACCCTGGTGATGGGCACACAAACTCTGGTGATACGTACTCTGACCCTTGTGATAGGTATGGAGACCCTGGTGATGGGTATACTGACCCTGGTTATGGGTGTACAGACTCTGGTGATGGGCACACAGACTCTGGTTATACGTACTCTGACCCTGGTGATAGGTATGGAGACCCTGATGATGGGTATACTGACCCTGGTTATTGGTGTACAGACTCTGGTGATGGGTACACAGATTCTGGTGAGACGTACTCTGACCCTGGTGATAGGTATGGAGACCCTGGTGATGGGTATACTGACCCTGGTTATGGGTGTACAGACTTTGGTGATGGGCACAGAGACTCTGGTGATACGCACTCTGACCCTGGTGATAGGTATGAAGACCCTGGTGATGGGTATACTGGCCCTGGTTATGGGTGTACAGACCCTGGTGATGGGCACGCTGATTCTGGTGATACGTACTCTGACCCTGGTGATAGGTATGGAGACCCTGGTGATGGGTATACTGGCCCTGATTACGGGTGTACAGACTCTGGTGATGGGCACACAGATTCTGGTGATACGTACTCTGACCCTGGTGATAGGTATGGAGACCCTGGTGATGGGTATACAGACCCTGGTTATGGGCACACAAACTCTGGTGATACGTACTCTGACCCTGGTGATAGGTATGGGACCCTGGTGATGGGCATACCGGCCCTGATTATGAGTATACAGACTCTGGTGATAGGCACACAGACTCTGGTGATACGTACTCTGACCCTGGTGATAGGTATGGAGACCCTGGTGATGGGCATACTGGCCCTTATTATGAGTATACATACCCTGGTGATGGGCACACAGACTCTGGTGATACGTACTCTGACCCTGGTGATAGGTATGGAGACCCTGGTGATGGGTATACTAACCCTGGTTATGGGTGTACAGACTCTGGTGATGGGCACACAGACTCTGGTTATACGTACTCTGACCCTGGTGATAGGTATGGAGACCCTGATGATGGGTATACTGACCCTGGTTATTGGTGTACAGACTCTGGTGATGGGTACACAGATTCTGGTGAGACGTACTCTGACCCTGGTGATAGGTATGGAGACCCTGTTGATGGGTATACTGGCCCTGGTTATGGGTGTACAGACTCTGGTGATGGGCACAGAGATTCTGGTGATACGTACTCTGACCCTGGTGATAGGTATGAAGACCCTGGTGATGGGTATACTGACCCTGGTTATGGGTGTACAGACTCTGGTGATAGGTCATGGGTAGATCTACAAGGGGTCAGTGACCTGTTCACCCCAAATCCCCCCCCCCCCCCAACAAAATAGGTCCTGAGTAAAAAAAAAAGGAAAATAGATTTCTCCTTTTTTCCCCTCCTAGTCTTGGATTTTTTCATTTATTTTGGACTAAGGTGTTTGTAGAACCTGGTGAAAGGAACAATGCACGAGATAATATTGGTTTACATAAATTCTTTATACTAGCATACATGTATGTAATGAAACCATGATATTTTGTTCAGGCACCTAGCATCGTAGCAAAGTGGGTTGAGGGCAGACTCATCCAATCTTGCCTTGAAAAAAATCCCAACTCAAAAATACTTTTTAAATAATTGAAAATCCTAATCCGTGGGGGTAGGGGGCTAAGTGTACCTTTGACTTCAATTTCACAGTTTATTTCCTCTCTTTCATTTCAAATTTTACATGGTCCCAAAAACATTGGGGGGGGGGGGGGGGGTGCAACTGTATGTTAATTTACTTTTTTATAAGTAAATTCAAGAAAAATATTTGCTGCAAGAAAACGTGTGCTGGAGGGGGGCAGTCCCGTCCCCCTGTCCCTGCCCCCATCCCCCCCCCCCCCCCCTCCGATGCTAAGTGCCTGTTGTTTTCCTGTAATATTGATTTTGATTGTTCTCTCAATTATTTATTAAATTTTTTGGTGTAAAATCTAATGTACATAACATTTTTATCACTTCTGATCATATTTTTCATATAAAAATCGCATTTTTAAATTGCACATATATCAGTTCGAAGTTCCTCCAAATAGCTTTCGAATTTCCTCCCAATCGTTTACCGATCCCGATGGAAAGTTGGTTCACGCATGCGCACATCCTGGTTATAGTGCCTGGTTATGGGATATAAAAAGTACCCTATTCTATACCTCGACCGCTTGCTACTTTCAGTTTTTCATTGAAATTGGATTCCGATCCCGATCTTATAACTTCTAACAAATCAAAGTACAAAAAGTATTGAAAGACAGGCTCTTATTTGACCGAACAAGTTTACATTGTAATCATATAGTTTTAATTTTTATTTTATTATTTTACTAGGAAACATCTCCATTGCCGGAGGGAGGTAGAGTTCTTTGTAATATCGAATCCCAAAGTTTGTTATTTAAGCTATAGTGTACGTCAAAAATGGAGGAGTAAAAGACGCGGTACAATACGAACCAATATTAATAAAAAGCGTATGTATCCATTTTAATAATGATAATACGAACACCCGAAAGTATTTTAATTGAAAAACCACTCAGTTTTTATTTATTTTTCTATCAGTATTTCGAACCAAACACAAATTAATGTTCATTTTAAGGGCCCTCCACGTCCTTGGAGATAGTTTCGCCCCAAATTCTATATTCCATAGAGATAAGGGCTTCTATAGCATGCATTCGAAAACTATAGAAGAAAAGGGATTAAAAGGGAAAATCAACTTTTAAAATGTATCGCAATTCATAACAGAAATTAAAGAACCTGCTGTTTTCGAACTCGGGACATGCAGATCAGTGAACCGAAGCTCAACTTTGAGAAAGACAACCAAATTTGGCGATGTAAACAGTTTCACAATGGGTTGGAATCGCCATGGTGTGACGTACATGCGCAGATCCAGAAAATATTTCCCGGGGGGGGGGGGGGGCGGTTATTTGAGTTTGCTGGGGAGGGGGGAGGTATGAGGCAAATTTTTGGTAAATTTATGGTATAATTTTAAAGAAATTTAAATTTACAGGAGGCTCTGGACCCCCTGACCCACCCTTTAGATCCGCACATGACGTAATGTCGTATAAAGTAAAATGAAAAGTCACGGTGCGTCGAGGATCCTTAAAACTGCACATATCTTCAGATACAACCCCTACACTATTTTAAACAATAAAATGCCTTTTTGATGATTCATGCGGGATATGAAGGTACCGACACTGCAGAAAAAATACATTACCCGCATAAGCGGGTTATGTAAATATTTTGTGCAATGATCGCTACCATGGAATTTAAGCCTGATATCATCACGATTATTTCGCGCAGTCCGTGATTTTTCTTAGGTTGCTTCAGGTTTCGACCGATTGATAAACTGGTTGGAACAGGATCGTAAAAAAACTAGACGATACAATATATAAATAGTGCCTTCAACTGTTATCCTCCCAGACAGGCACTATTTATTTTATTATACTGAACGTCTTAATTTTAGAGAATTTTTACTGCTTTACGTAAATTCTACGGTGAACCGTACGTGCATAATTTACGCGCATGTAACAATTCGTTTTATTATACTTTCACGTTAAATACTGAAATCTGATTGGTTTAGACGCAGTTGATAATCGTTCTATTATTCTCAGCGTTAGCAACACACTTAGCAACGGGTAACACAACGAATTGTTACATGCTCGTAAATCATGCGCGTACGTTTTGCCGTAGAATTCATGTCATTTCTATATAAAAGTAGTAAAAAATTGTTTAAAATTGAGACATTCAGTATAATGAAATAAATAGTGCCTGTTTGGGAGGATAACAGATGAAATTGACACCCCTCGAAAAAACCATTGTCAACCTCCGCTTCGCGTCGGTTGACAATTTCAACTGTTTCCCTCCCAAACAGGCACTATTTATATAGTGTTACCCGTTGCTAAGTGTGTTGCTAACGCTGAGGGTAATAGAACGGATTATCAACTGGGTCTAAACCAATAATATTTCAATATTTAACATGAAAGTATAATAATAGTAAATGGTACACAATAAGGTTAACCTCTAATGTCCCACACTGTGGTGGTTATTTGGTCATATTCATATAATGCAAAACATTTTCTTATGCAAACTTATTTTATAACAGGAAACAGCATAGTAGACTTACTAAGATAAGTGTATTTTCTTAAAACTTATTTCTCGTTTATGACTGTATGATACTATCGGCTTAATTTTGGATGTTGTCCCCTTCATTTTCTATCTCCGACGTCAAACTACAAACTATAAAAAAAAGTCACTGTGCGATCTTCCTAATATAGCGTTGAAAAGCGACAAAAACCTCGTATATTCGATCTAATTAAAATACCACGTATAAAGTTTAAATTCCACAATATGGTCAATTCTTAATTCTTTCCCAGCGGTCAAGAAGGGTTTACTATTGGCGTAACAGATTAACAGTAATTTATTAGATAAAATCACATAAAACACATTTATTACATAAAATTATTTCAAAATGTTAGATAAGTTACAAGGTTATTTCAACAATGAATCCAACCCACCCACTTTCAACATTGTTCAATATTCATCAAAAGGGGCTCAAAATAAGGTTTGGAATTTTCACAGCAAAGTATCTAAAAAAATATGTATTATGGCTATATATGCTCGATAGTTTAGAATCAAGCATTTGTACTGATTTAGACAAGCTTTGTGCATTTCATTTGAAAAATAGATACAAATTTTATACTGTCATATATACCAGCATTTAGCTTCTCAGCTCAAAGTTGGACATTGTCGCTCAGGTGTACGTGGGTGATATAACCCATGGACCGTTTGGGAATTTATATGGCGTAATATTTGCGACATTACATCTTATGGAAAGTAATTTAAGTTACATCTTTTTTCATCATGCATTTCCTTTCATAAGTGCAGAGTACTATTGTGGAAATATTTTAAAATTTCATTTATAAAAACTGGGTCTCACGTTATATTTCAGGGTTTTTTGTGTGAATCCAACATTTGATAATCTATTAGCCCTTTTCATTGGTGTACTGTACAACTGTACTTCATGATTCGATCAGTAAAGAAGATGGAATTTCATACACTCATCAAATATTTGGGGATAGGCCTACCAACAGCTGATCAAACATGGATTAGACGGACTCTTTATATACATAATTATGTAAACGAATGTTTAAAAATTTATTATATTCATGCTTCCAACAGCTTTCCTGTTTGATTTTAGAATAAACAGTTACTGATGTCAAATTTGTATTTAGAACACAGAGATTATGATTGAAGTTGATCTCAATCACGGCAATTCATGAGAAAGTACAGGCAGTATTTGTTGTAGATTTGGGCACACCTCGAGTATTGCTCGATTGCAGACAATTATTACATGCTATTTATATCATAGCATTAAAATGATGGCATATATTATGTCAATTACACAACAAGGGATGCATTTCTTTTTAGATATACTTCAAATTATATTTTCCGGAAATGTTAATGCTATTACCAATTTTACTTTTAGCTAGCTTAGAAGCGTTTCCTGTAGCAACATGGACTGAAAGCGACCGTGGTCCAATGATCCAACCCAGTTTGACTTAATGTCTTTGATTCCATGTAATGGGAACAACAAGGTAAATCAATACCTAAAGTTGTATATCGGATTTAAAAAAAAATATTTGTTTTTATTTACAATCTGCACGTGTGAAAGATCGAATTGAAACCGGTTATACCTTGTCATTTGTTGCGAGCCCTGTAGTCTGTAAACAATGAACACTTCGTGTGATTATGCTTTAGCTAAACAAAAATCAAACTGTAAATAATATCTAGATATGTCACCAATGGAGCAAGTACTGACATAGAAAACTTACCCAGTTATTCCGTTGGCAAGGAGTGAAGCATCATGTGACCCAAGTACAAAATGTACTTGTCCTGTTCATAATTTACTCCTCAATCGTAACTCAACCTTTTCAATTCTGAAAATCCAAAATATGAACTTGTATATTTTTTAAAGACTGTTTGTCCTTATTCTAAACTATTTATTCTTTGAAAATCAGGCAAACTGTACAGATGCTGACAGAAAGAAAGCTATATCTGCACACAAGGGTTTATTATCCCCTTGCACAACTTGTTGAGGGGATATAGCATTTCTGCTGTGCGTGTGTGTGTATGTATGTGTACGTGTCTTCTTAAGCTTAGAAGCAAGATTTAAAGAAAACCCTTGCACGGATATTTATCAAACTTTGTACACTTATTTGGCGTTGTAAAAGTACAAACCCTCTTAATTTTCAAGTCAATTAGTTGAATACTTTTCAATATATTGTAAAAATAGCACAATTTTAAACAGAAATTTTATATACGACTAGACAATAACTACTTTCGCTTCACTACTGTGAAACTAAAGTGAAAGTAAGCAGTTAAACTGTTCAAATCAACAACTTGATATTTTTGGGATTTAGATCTAGTACAGGTAAAAAAAAAATTGTAGTAGAGAGGGTTAGTACAATTTGGTCTCCTCAATTACATTGACATAACTGTATATACCTAAATAATGCATCCCCCACACTATAATTCATGTCGGAAGGGGATGCTCCGCTTAGCGGTGCCCTTGTTGCTATACATTTACATCCACCAAGTATGATTATCCCCTCTATTTCTGAAGAAACTTAAAGTTAATTAATTGATTGATGAAACCTACAGTGATCCAAGGAAAATCACGGACTGCTCGAAATTATCATAATGATGTCAGACCAAAATTCCTATAGGAAACGATTTGGCTATTTCTTTTAGCTAACGTACTGATGTATATAAACATTTATTTAGTGGATTTAACTTGCTTTTTACAATCAATTTATAAATTTGTTAAAAGAAAGATGTTAATATAAACAATAAAGTGCTTTGAGTATTTATGCAGGTCATAAAGGTAGCAATCATTGCAGAAAAAATTTACATAACCCACTAATGTGGGTTACGCACTTTTCTGCAATGTCGCCACCTTCATATCCCGCATAATCAGTACAGCGGTATGGTTTTCTATAACATCCGCACCTATTCACTCGTCCATGATTAAAAAGGTGTGTTTGGTTAGGCTATTGTGTATATATATACATATCCCGCATGATTCAAACATTTGGCAAGGTTAATGGAAACAAAGTTATTTAGAATATTTATTCCTGACAAAACAGTCTGTTAATATGTCTCCTTGTGTATCTATAAAGGCTAACCAGCTGATCATTGGTGTACTGTAGATTCCTAATTAAACACGAGGAATTAATATCCGTTTAAAATCGTGAGGAGCACATCTTTCGAATTTTTTAAATCTTGCTTTCATTTTTCTGACATATTTAAACTACATGAAACTTTGATAAAAATCCAGCATTCACAATTATATGTTCTTGCGATTTGATGAAAAAATGGCTGAATCAAGGAATTAAGTATTTGCGCAAATAAGGAATCTTCAGTTTTGTTAAATAGCTCCTCAAAACCTAGGCTGGCTCAACATTACAAAAAATTAAACATTTAAATTAGCTTAACAAATGTGTCTAAACATTTCTTGACTTTTTAAATGATTGACTTGTTTGACTCGAAATAAGACAAGGGATGAAATTCTACCTCTAACTGTGTAATCTATTGGTATGGATGTTAATGTAAGTAAAATATTTTGTTGGTATGGAAACAAAATACTGGGTACATGTACAGGATATTACAAATTTTCAAAATAATTTCAATATTAAATTTTACTTGATTAAAATTTAAAATTTTCAAGATCATTTATTTACAATAATCTATTTTTATTTCACCAGAGTAGTCCAAGCACAGCAATGGTTCCTGGGAGTCCTTGCAATTACTGTGGTGCTTATATTGGTGTACTCCACTCGGTACGATGGAACCATGAGACTGGAACCCAAACCACCACCCATTATGTCAGACCCCGACCCCAGGAAGAAGGTAACGGTCACATTCTGGGGTCGAAATGGCAACCATATGTTTGAGTATTCTACTCTGATAGGAGCAGCCAAGAGAAATAATATGACTCCAATTCTAGTGGAGTCCACCACCATCTGGAATATGTTTAAATTACCAATTGCAAAGGGCAGTGTGGAAAATCTGGATACATACAAGCGATATAAAGAGCAGCTGCCCTCAGGCTGGTGTAATATGACAGAGAGCCTGGACACCTCTCAGGGGGCATATCTAATGGGCTATCTACAATCCTGGAGGTATTTTGAAAATGTCAGGTTAGAACTTCGAAAGAAACATTTTGTATTTCATGATCATCTGAAAAAAGCTGCTATGGATTATATCGATAATGTAAGAAAGGAGCACAAAAAACAAGATGCTGTATTAGTGGCTGTTCACGTGAGGAGAGGAGATTTCGTGAGGCAAAAAAGAAAGGGCTATACTGTTGGCCCAATACCTTATTTTTATAGAGCCATGAATTATTTCAGGAAGAAGTACAAGAACGTATTGTTTATTCTGTGTAGCAATGATGTGATATGGTCGATGGACAATTTAGACGACTCTCCAGATGTCCATTACTCGCATAACACCGATGGGTATCTAGACTTTGCCATCATGGCGTCTTGTGATCACATGGTGATGAGTGCCGGCTCCTACTCTTGGTGGGCGGGGTACCTGTGTGGCGGTGATGTCATCTATTACCATGGTTACCCACAGCCAAACACAGTCATGGGAAACAACACAATACGGAAGGATTATTATCCGCCTTGGTGGATCCCACTCTGATGCCCATATATTGTATCACCCTTTGTATCCATTAATATAGTGTCCTCATATTATAACAGAATGAGTCAGGGTATATATGTAAAGTACAATCATTTGTACAGGCATGAATGTGTCTATATGTTAACGATGGACAACCATGTGTATGTTCTGGATTACACGTGTTTGATTTATATTTTATACAGTTTATTTTATAGCACTTGTACACATTACTCTCCTCAACATTACAATACCAAAAATGTTGTAAATTCCTTTTATTTTTTGTACATTTATTATATGATAATCATTTAATTTAAAGCTGCATTACCACCATGAAAATTTGTAGTAGAAAGCATCAGGTTTTTAGATTTACTATAAAAATGATCAGGTGGATGGCTCTAATTTAAAAAATATTATATCCCTTGGTTCATAGTGACTTTATGTTGTGTGATAAATTTTAGTGTACAGTAAAACACGGTTATAGCGAACACGCTTATAATGAATTGACGCTTACAGCGAAGTGAATTTCATTCCCCAAGACTATATTTCATGTTGTAAACTTGACGGATATAACGAATTACGCTTATAACGAAGTTAAATTGGCCGTCCCTGGGACTTCGTTATAAGCTTGTTTTACTGTATTTGATTACCATATGTCTTCTGTCATTGTTGAAAATGTTAATGAACAAATCAGTTGTGATGAACAAGTTTTAAAGAAAGTGATCAGACAAAACCTGGCAGAGAGAGTGTAGAACAAAACAGTGATTATAACTCAAAGTTAAAAGTTCTCTGTAAATAATAGGAGCCGTAGTATGTGCATCTTCATTGATGAAATCAATACTATAGAAAATTTATTATTATAGTTGTCAAATATCATCCATCACTCAACAATATAATACGACTGTGGAAAATAATGAACCAAATGTTATAATAGGTTTTGAAAAGTGTAACAGTTTTACTTCTATACTTACTAAGTATTAAGTATAATATGTTACGGTGCTACGGTTGTGGCGAGCACAGCAGGAATTACACATCTCTTGTGTCATTGTCAACTATGATATTTTGACAATTATTAGCTAACGTCAAAGAATTTGAGAGAGAGAGAGAGAGAGAGAGACAGACAGACAGAATATTTCTATGTTAAAAAGATATTACAAAATACATAGACTTGCTTCCCCTTAAAATCGTTCTTTACTTTCTTCTTTTTTATTTAGTTCACAATGACGAGGCTTTATTTTTTATAGCAATTTTACCAGTATATAATATTGTTTTTTAATATCTTCCTAACTTACACTTACTGTATATAAAACTAGTTTAAAATTGAATCGATATGCCTGTAAAGTATGGATCTTGCTTGTATATGTATATACATGTTTACCGGAAATCTCTAACCCCCCCCCATCAAAAAAAAAATAGTCATCTGAGGCAGACATTGCAGTTTATACTGAAATAGCAAAAACGTTTGATCCACCTCTAAATGTATAGAGGTGAAAGGGGTCTATTGTCTTCAAGCCTACGGTAAATTACGAGTTAAATGTCAGTCATTTTTGGCATAGCACTATGGGAGAAAGCATAAGAGAGCATTATGGAATGCTGCCAAAAAATTTTCTTAATGAATTTGTAGGTTTAGCTTGTTCTTTTTCCCAAGCGCACTGTTACATAGAGCTTGCTTTGCTTGATGGTGCAGTGCTTAGGCAAGCTGCGCTCACTATAAGTAAAACTGTGCCATTGACATTGTTGTGATATATGTTGACATGGCTTAATTATGATGATAATATAATTTTGAGATCATTTAAATAAAGATGATAAATGTGCACGAGGCCATGAACCAAACATTAGTCAGGAAAATTTACAATAGGTTTTTATTTACGTTTGGTTTATTTCACAGAGTTCTAAATGCTTTAAAAAGCATACATAGTTCAGTCAACAAGTGTCAGATTACACGTGTAATATCCTTATTTAACTTTCATCAAATATCAGTTCAATTGTTTGTAAAAACATCTTCTAGCTTATATCATTGGGTGTAAAATAAACTATGAAAATGAAGCTTTTATTTGTTTGTTTCTTTTAAATGATATTAAGTTGAAAGTTTTTATGAACTCTTATGGTTTTACTCTTAAACTTACTGTAAGTTTTGCAATGTTCTCAGAAAATCCAATTGCTTTATAGCACTTATAAGTAATTAGATAAAGTTGAAGCTAGTTATAGGGGAAAAATTGATATAAGTGAATTGAATGAAACAATGAGCAAAAGTCAATATTGCTTAAAAGTTTTACATATTACTATTATGGGCAAACTGATTTATAATACAGTACTTTTACCTACACAAGATTCCTAATTTAAGGAAGGTTTACAACAGAACTTTCTTTTGTTGTTTCTTGGCTATATGCAACATTTGTGTTCATTTCAGAAATCTTTTAACAGAGCCCTTATACAGTCTGGGCACATACGTGGGCTTAAGTTTTTAACCCTTAATCACAAACATAAAAAGCAATGTAAGAGAGAAACGAAGCAATTATTTAATATTCTATAAAAAGATGTACAAGAATCAATTATCACAACATTTTACATACATATATAGTAAAAGAAAACTACCTGGTACACACAATATGTACAGAGGCGATGCGGTCCGATCACCCCATAGAAATCATGGAAGCATGCTTTTAGGTAAAAAAATTTATAGGTTTATACATGTATTTCAAGTCAAATGCAAAAATTAAAATATTTAAACGACTACCAAATTTAGACTTTGAGATGACTCAAATGAGAAGTTTTATCCTTTTTTTTTTTTTTTATATCATCAGTACTTTTCTAGTCAATTATTACAATATTTAAAAAAAAACTGTTCAGAAGTCATCGTATAACAAATACAGTTTCTCTTGTTCATCTTGAAAAAGTGTTTATTGTCTTGAGAATTACATAGAAAAAACAGCAATTAAAATCGATAAATTGATGTCATAAAAGTTGAATTTGATTATGTGAATAGAAACAATGCCATTAAAAGCACAGGGTAAATCAGTAAAAGTGTAGAGTAAAATTCTTCATATAAAAAATTTAAAACACAAAATAAACTAAATAAAATAAAAGTTTAAACTTGATATAAAAAGAAAACATACATAGATATGATTGATCTCCAACAGTTGTAAATAAATTAGTTCATAGTAACAAGGAAATATGAGTGGACTTTACAATCGTTATCTTTGGTCATTTGACTCTAAATGCAGATCTACATATACCGGTAGTTTGTTATAATGCTGTATAGACAAGTTACCGAGGGCAGGTCTACATAGAGAATTCATGTAATGCTGCAGAATAAGCCTTGTTAGAGAATGATGACCATAACAAATTAATATCATTGTTACATGTATTACACAGCAAGCAGTTTATATAGAATGTCCCTTGTACCGTGTTACACAGTTATTATTTTTTGATTATTCCTAAATGTCTTTATACTACAGCATCTATATCAACAGGCCATGAAATAAGAGAATGTTAATACAGTACATGTTATTGTACAATGATTGATACTTAACTTCATACAAAATCCTCAAATATCTCTATGATATTCAAATCATAATACTGCTTCAATAACGCTTAACAGTGATGGCAGACAAAGGATTTAACACAAAATCAACAATAAAAGAAGTTCCCAGCATAAAAGTATCGACATGAATTACATTCAGAATCGGACTGCATTAGAAATCTTCTGTATAAAACATATAAATGAAAAGTAAAGAGTCCATGGTAGAATCAAAGGCTGCGCTGTAAGTGATGTCTGTTTAGAGAACTGTTCGAGAGAATGGCGTTGATCCAGTACCCTGATTTCATGGAGACATGCAGCTTCCACGCCATCTAGTGGTGGTCGTGTTTCTGTAAAACATACACAGATTTCCCATTAAAAAACATATTGATCTTATTATTCATAAGAAATCGCTTGGAATAAACAAAAAGCAAATTTAATAGATTTTCACATTTAAATATGACCCAACACTATTATTTTTTTTATGTATACTTTACTGTACTATAGTAAATTATCAAGCCACTTTTTATCTCTAAAAATACCTTCTGTGGACAAAAAATATATTAGTTAATCAAGCTTCCAAAAGTACTTTTAAAAATGTTTAAAAGCTGTGAAATTGATGTTAGGCAATTCAAAAAAGAATCCAGCCATTCAGTTTTTTAAGTGTTTGAAATAGAAGAAAAAAGTAACGGTAAGTCTTTGCTAGATGTGCGTTTATCCCAGTAATATTAGTTGGAGTAATATTAACTTTACTGGGCTTTTTATTCAATGTGCTTCCCTTCAATTCTTTATTACAAAGCACCCTATATTGTCACTCATATATATACAAACCTAATGCATGCTGTGCTTGTCCTTCAAATACATAACATAAATAATATCTTCAAATACTTATAAAGGTAAATTTTATGGCATAAAATTCTTGCATCATGAAATCCTTTCTCTAAATATGTTGCTATTTGTTTTTTATACAAAACATTGTCTTATCAGAGACTTAATGCTACATATAAACTGCAACTTCTCCAGCCTTTCAGACAATTTGAAGAAAACACTGAAATCAGAATGTATAACATTGAAATCTATGACATCACCCTTCTTTACATAAAGTTGGAGCATTAATACAGGGCAGTGTAAACTATGTTGGGATTTGAGTTAAGCTTCTTTAATTTTAACATCACAAAAGAAAATAAAGGCTTCTAGGCATTTTTTTTTTGTGTAACTTGATAAAAGGGAACTCAATTTTGTATAAGTTTTGAACATCCAGTGATGTTTAGACATTGCCCTGAAAGGCATATATGTGTTTTACTAAACTATATCATAAAGGCATGAGAAGTCGCTATTGCATACAAATATACTGGTATGTGTTTAAATATTATTTAACATTCGAGGTTATAAAGTTATAAAAATATTAAAGAAGAAATAGAGAAACTATATATGATTTAGGAACAGGACTAGCAGCTACAGTATAATCCCTAGCAATGATACTGAATACAGACTATCTCATCTCAAAAGATACATTTTGCAAGCATATGATGTAGTTCATATATGAAGGTGCACATCTTCAACCGTGACAAGGTCTGAATAACACACTGCAGAACTACAGCTCCCCAAAGAAAAACCGTCTACCAGTAAGTCTTTAATTTAAACTTTTCTAAAAACCTTGAAAATGTAACATCTTTTATATGCATGATGCATTTTGAATCTAAATAGACCAAGATAAAACAACCCTAAATTGTCCCATCCCTTATGTTGTTACAACCGCCAAAAACGGTTTAATTAAGCATTAGGAGGAATTGTTTGGGGTTACTGCATGCAAATAGGTAATGATGAAGATCTGGCCACTGTGTACATCACAAATCTCAACGGAATATCAGAATTTACAGAATGATGACTGCCCATGTACAACATTCCTAGGAATCATTATTTATAAATTTAACAGTAAAACATAACACCCACAATTTTTTTCACTCAATAATTTCTGGTATCATAAGCTAGCTCCAGATTTAGCAACAAATGGATTTTTAAAATATTTGGATGCACTTTTTTCCAAGACATGGCAATTTTACACAAAAACTAGATTAATTTGCTAGTTATCATAAAATCGATATAACGGTAGATACACATGTAAGAATAAATCAACAGTATGCACATATATTGAAATTTAACATGCAAGTTACATATTTTAAAATATATCCTTTTCTTTTTACTATGAATGAATCAAAAAAACAAAATGAAACCTAGCAATAAGAGCCCTAGCATTGGTAAAGCAGGTTTGGTATAAAATCAAAAAATAAAACTTACGCTCATACATATCCAGATTTTGACTAAGCAAAAACAACATGAAAGTTAATTTGGCAAAGGTAAGCAGAGATAGCAACCTGCCATCTAAAGATCTAATGACATTTTAAACATGCATGTGAATACTTGTTGGATATTGAATATTCTTTCCGCTATGGCTACGATATCGTGACATTGACCAGCGACCGAGTCCTGCCCATTATAGTCCTCTCTAATTACATCTTGCCCGATTGATTCTTGTATGTCTATATTACTGGATGACTAGTTGACTATTTTATTTCCTTACAATGATATATGCTGGTAAATAAAGCAATTGCTGCAATAACATGCTAGTACATTGATTCATACAACTATTCTGCTGGGACATAAAGTTGGTGTAATGATATATATCATTAGATATACTAGTTGACTTGATATACACATAATATGACAGTAAATCACTCCATCACAATGATATCCACACTTAACAACTCACCATTTTATCATCCTTCTTTGTGTTGTTCTCAAAGAACATGAAGTCCTGTAAAAAGAGCAGAAAATTTCAATCGATTTTATTGATAGTACATTTAATCATTGATAGTACATCATTTACATTGTATATGGATATTATACATGTAGTATTCAACTATTAGGAAACATGGAATCCATTTTCATGATGTTTCTGATGACATCAATATTTTTTATATGGAATACACATTGTTTTTCCAATCTTAAGTACCGCTAATATTTTAACACTAACCTATCTTGCACTATTATCAAATGAATACTGTATGATGGGTTATTTTTGCCCTGTTTTTATTTTGCCCTTTTACCCTTACAAATGGTTTCACCCTGTCTTGAGTTTGCCCAAACATGGAGGAAAATTTCCCTGTATACAATAAAGTTTATGCTAAACGTTACACTGACCAGGAGGAACACTGCTCCCAGAAGAGTGGCCTTGACATTCACGTCCAGATCCAGGGGGAAGGAGATTCCAAAGTTGTCGGCATCGGTAAACAACTCCTTGCCCAGTCCCGACCACTGCTTGGTGACACGCCCAACATAGGTCTCCTCATCAGGGGCGTAGACCTGAGAAACAGAAAGTAAACGCATCAAACAGAAAGTAAAATGATCAAATATAATAATTATTTATTACCATTAGATATAAATGTTGAAATATTTTAAAGATTTTTTCAATGGAAAAGCCAAAACAAGAGGATTTCAGTGCTCAGTGTTTAATGAAATTCTCCAGTAAAGAAGACATCATACTCACATCAAACTCAATGTCACCACAGATGTTGAGTTGACAACAGGGTCCTTTAATCCTGAGCACGGTCTCCCCTTCCGCGTTCTCGATCCTCATCCGCGGCTTGCACAGGCTCCATGACTGACACACGTAACCGGCCACCTTACCAGGGGGAGCCTCCACTGTCACTTTCTGTAAACAAAGGAGGTCATCACATCAGCAATCACTCATATCTGTAGTACATAGTGTCTGTAGTACATACTGTAAACTTACTGTACATATTGTAAACTTACCGTACATACTGTAAACTTACCGTATATACTGTAAACTTACCATACATACTGTAAACTTACCGTACATACTGTCACTTTCTGTAAACATGGGAGGTCACTTAAACAACACTCATGTCCATACTACATACACTAAATATATTAGTGAACTCAATACTTAGCACAGTCTTCCTCTGCATCTGATTTATAAATTTAGTCATAAATTTGCGGCTATTCTGATTGATCAATAAGGCAAACTCTTCTAAGTGAATTGGTATTTGTGTTTTAACAATATGTTTGTGTGTATGGTAATTCACTTAGGTGACAAGAAGCTTTGAAAAAGATGCTAGAGGCGCCATAATGTGTACAATGAAGACTACCAAATGGCACTTTATAAATGACACCCTAGTTTGTAATTGACAACCTGTCCCTTGAATGAAGAATTGTCCACACTTATCTCTACGAAACACTTCTACTTCCTAGTTCCTTTAAAATGTGAATACCACATTCAAAGGTAACTGTGATTAAACAATGAAAGCTAAAATCCACACAGGCACATGTAAAGCTGTTCAGAAACATCTAATGATACACCTCAAAGTTGAAGTCTATACCACCTGTTATAAAGGACTTACCTGAAGACAGCAAGGGCACCAGCAGGTGCTACACCTAAGCGGTCTGGACAGGTGGATAACTTCATGATTCTGGTTGTTCAGAATTTTCATGTCAAAAGGTCGGGAGGCTCCACAGCAGTTCCTGGTACAGCAGCAGGTGTCTGTAGAGACAGAAAGTATACATATAGACATAGCTCCTAGCATCCTCAGGTGTCTGTAGAGACAGAAAGTATACATACAGACATAGCTCCTAGCCTCCTTCTGGACATAAAACAAGCACAGACAATTCCTGTTACAGATAGGCGTCTGCAGAACCAGGAAGTAAACATACAGACACAGCTCATGTTAGACAGTTCCTGGTAGCAAGTGTCTGTTGAGATAGGAAGCAAACATACAGACACAACTTGAGTTAGAAATAACAAGCATTAAGACACCCCTGGTAAAGAAGCAGGTGCCTATAGAAATAGGAAACAGACATAGCTTGTGTTAGACATAAAACAAACACAAACTAGCAACTAGACATCATTGCGATGGTGACCATCTCAAAGGGCCCAGCTTAAATAATGGACAATAGAATGAAAGGCATTTCAGAGAATTTTGCTTTGACCTTGAACTATAACTTAGAAATTTCCAGCTGGCATAAAACTTTAAATTCAATCTCATTACCCCTTATAAACAGGCATTTTTGTTCAACCTGAGCATGATTAAACAAATGGGAAATAATCTACAGTCTTAAACTGATAATACAGAGATCTGCTATGACCTTCACATTGAATTGTTTCAAATTATAAAGTTGCTGCACACCATTAACCCAAAAGCTCTGTTAATGTGAAGAAGGAGCCAAATAGGGCCAAGTGGAGAGTATATCATTGCTCTGAAAAAAGATTGTAGCTTTATCAAATATAACCTTGACACTTGACCTACAACAACATTCAAGGTTACTGCACACCCTTTCACTAAGTGCACTCTGTGAGTGAAGATTGAGGCAGATTGGACCAAGGGGTGAGAAGATATGCTATGGACAAGGATTTTTCATATAATTCTACCATGACCTTCAGCCTCGATCTAGAAATATTGTTCAAGGTCAATGCACACTCTTTACCCAAAACTCTGTGGGAGAAGTTTGAGCCATATTTGGCCAAGGGGAGAGAAGATATGCTCCAGACAAGCGATCAAGAGACAGACAGACAGAGACGGAAGGAAGGATGGACAGACAGACTGATCACTATAAGGCGCCCGCAGAGTGGGGCCCTAATTAATGGTATGTTTTAAAACCGCATGTGTCTGTAGAGATAGGATGTTTACATATAAACACAGCTTGTGTTGGACATAACACAGACACAGACAGCCAGTTCCTGGTAGCAGATTAAAAGTTTACATATAGACACAGATTGTGTTAAACATAAAACAGATACAGACATGTCCTGGTAGCAGTTGTCTGTAGAGATAGGAAGCAGACATACAGACAAAGCTTGGGTTAGACATCAAACACACAATTCCTGTCTGTGTCTGTACTTGTGTGTGTCTGTAGAGATAGGAAGCAGACATACAGACAAAACTTGTGTTAGACATGAAACACACAATTCCTGGTACAGCAGCAGATGTCTCTACTAGAAGACATATAGACACTACTAATTACAATCATTAAATGGAACACAAACAACATTTTGACCACATTTATTTCCTGTAAATTAGAAATTAAAGCTATACACGCTATAATTTACGTCAATTTTGAATGACAGTGAAAACGCATGTGTTTGTCTACTTATAAAAGTTATCCTTAATCTGTAAATTACAATGGTGAATTCTATCTCGCTACAAAGATAAAGATTTTTAATTGTTAATTTTCCTGCCAGGAAAATATACCTTTTCATGAATATTGATGAAGGAAGAGCGAAACCGACCTCATTGCGCATGTCCGCGGAGAATCAGATGGTCGTTATTGTTTGCCTGATTAAATATCCAACTTGATTTTTAATATGCTTAACAGTTGTTAATTTGAAATACATACATGGATAGTAAGTAAAATACGTTTGTCATTCACGATACCCTTACTTTTGCAATAACACTTATAGGATCTATAAATAGTACATAGGGGAACACACAGGTCTACGTCATTTTTTTAAAGGAAGTATTCATATTTACTCACAGGCTTATATTTTTTTCTTTTGTTTGTACTCGTATATCGGACAAAATGCTTTACTGAAAATATCAACTATCATAATTATGAAGATGTTGACCCTTCACCAGTTTTTGTATGATAGACTAAATTTAGCTGTCGATATCACGTGATAGATTGATATTCACGAGGAAGCATTACTTTCCTGGCAGGAAAATAAATATTGTTTATTGTTTAATATTTGATATATTTGTTACGTGATCGAATTGAGCATTATAATTAACAGCATAAAGGTAACTTTAATTAGTAATCAAACACATACATTTTCCCTGTTATTCAAAATTAACGCAAATTATAGCGTGTATAGCTTTAAATTTTATTCATCTTATAAACAAAGTTCTGACCCCATTTTCAGGTACTGTAGATACTCTCACTTTTATTTCATTTCTTTACTCACCCTCCACTGCATGGAAAATCCTCTGCCCCAAGGAGTTCAAAATCTCATACTTGTTATTGGTCTCAAATCCAGTAAAAGCTGAAAATAACAGACATAATTCTGTAAAACTGAGAAAAAATAATAGAAAACCGTATAGCTGATATTTAATGGTATAATCATATCAATATCTGTAATGAATTTATTTATTTTTTTGTCTACCTTTGAAACTTAAAAGCAACAAATTTTTAAATAAGTTTCAATCTTTTTATCTATATATTTGATTTCCTGTTTGAACCTCTCATAGAATTACTTCTTTGTATGTCTTTGATCATTTTTAAAACTACTTACATGGTCATACTTATATTACAAGTACTTCTTGCCTGAATAACTGTAACCAACTTATTTACCTGTTGGGTCCTCCAATCAATATTCAATCAAAGCTTAAAGGGTATCTACTTTAATTTTCAATTACCCTCAAGGGCCTCTATAATACCATAATTATCTCAAATGCAAAAGCTTTTACTTTTAGTTTCAAATGAATTGAGCTCTACTTTAAGCTTCAGTTACTTTCACTTTGCATTACCTTCGAGAGCCTCTACTTTCTGTTTAATCAGCAGCTGATCCACCTGTGCCAGGTACTCGAGTCCCTTGGGACAGTTAGCAGGAACCTGTGTGGGGGCGGCCATCCAGCCTCCAGGGGCCCCGGGCATGCCTACGTAACAGGAAGGCAAAATATCACATACAGAAAGGATGTCAAATTTAGGTTGAATTACAATTAATAGTCTTAATTACATAAACATCGTTTATCAGATTGAGTCCTTTAATACTGTGGAATCATTTAAGTTTGTGGGGGGGGGGGGGGGGGGGGGCAATTTCCAGAGTTGTCAAATTCTTTTCGGTTTCAGTCAATGTCATTTGGATTTACTTGCATCCATGAAAAGAGGAATATATACAGCTAGCATCTACTGCATGAAACAGAGATCGAAATGTTTCCTAAGTTGAAAAGGAGGTAAATTTGTGGTTGGGTGAGGAGTTTTCATGGCATCAATAAAAACTGAGCCACCACGAATATTGATACTGGTGACTCCACAGTATAACAATGGTAATGATGACACATAAAAATCTAACAAAACATTAATACATGGCATAACACATATTGATTAAATCACTCAAAGCTCCTGGAATTTTTAATGCACATTTTTTTTTACCAATTTCATTAAATTTTTAGCCTGTAGAAGACTTAAAACAATCTAACTGAAGTTAATAACGTAAAACCGAGTCTCAAAAGTACATGTATGTACCGTAAACCAACTTTTATTCGCGACGACATTATTTCGCAATTTACTTCCGATAAACTGGTTCGTGACAACATGTTCGCGACCAAGCCTTATCCAAACTCATATTGTTAAAACTACCATATGACAAGGACTGGTTCAAGGTGAGAAATATTCGCAAAGATGTGGCTTTTGCGAACCTCACAAAAATTCTTGTACACGAATAAAGGTTGGTTTACAATAACCACATTAAAACCTCTGGTCAGAATGAGCTACTGAGCAGACTAGATTTAAACAGTTACAGCGGTCACTCAATGATTACTAAAGCAGTAGTAGAGCTGTTACATGGACACCTGTACACGCTTTACCTGGCTGTGTGGGGTAGCTGGAGGGGACCTCCTCTGTCAAAAAATCAGTCTAAACGCTCACCATATTGTAAAAGAACACTACGAAACGACAATGGCATGAATGACCCTCATCTCACCTCCTTAATGGCCACCCCATCCCAAATCAAGGATTTACAAAACTACTATAGTGCACTATAGTACCTGGTACATACAGTCTCAAATGAAATTTATAAAACAAAAAAAAATTGTTGAACTTTGCACCAGTTTACCACAAGTTTGGATAAACTACCTATTGCATAAACTTCTTGACATTTCTCTAAGATAATCAAATAAAAATAGATAAGTTAACGTTTACATTATTGCAGCTACATAAACTAGTTCCCTGACCTGCAGCGGCTGGCTGGGCCTGTACTGGTGCCCCTGGTGGTGGAGGCCCGCCTCCTGCCATCTCAGATTTGGGGTAAGACATGGTCAGCGGATGGTACTCGATCTGTAAAAAATAAAACTCAGTAAGGTACACACAAAGGTTTACATCTCAAACTAAGTCGGTACTTAGAAAGAATATAAATCAATACACACAAAGATTTACATTCAAGTCCTGGGCTTATAATCAAGGATTTACATGCGTGTGATGGGTGTGGAATGAATAACATGTGTATCTGTTTGTAATCGACATTATTTGACATATAAACAGGTACATATGATTATGTATTGAAGGCAATCCCTCTGTCTGCAGTCTTAACTTCCTGTATCATTTTTGATCCCAGTAGGAAATAAGACAGAGTGGATTTACAATAAGTCTATATATGCCGGAACAGAATATAAATAGTTATGGATACAGATCATCGCGCCACCCAAATTAACCTACAACTTGTATTCTTTCAAATTAACATGTATATCTAATTGTCCCACCTAAACTCACACCGGTATCTAACACTATATTGTAGACTGAATATTAGAAGGATTTCCACTTCAGATTTGTTAGAATTTTTAAATATTTTTTTTGGGGGGGGGGGGGGGATTCTTACAGTAAACAAATGGTTTGCTACTGAGCTGTAGGTAATTTAATTTGCTATTTCTTGTACCAGGCGGTATATGGTGGGAAACTGTGTATTAAAGTACTACCAAAAATTCCTATGGTTTAAAAAAATATGTCATTATCTTTAGAGCTTCTGTATGCTATAACCATACACATGTAGATCTCCTACCATATTATCAATAATTGACATACTCTAACCTTATATTATTGATATTGTTATGAGGAGTATCTATCAACTGCAGAATGCCAAACAGCTTGCTCTGCACAAGGGAGATAATTAGCAATATTTATCATCTCTGTCCCACTTTTATTCACTGCACTTCACATTGTATTTTTTGTATGTGTCTGATGATTTAACTTTTTTAACCTCATACATGTTTACGAATTATGCTTGTTATGTTGTCCTCCCAACGGATCCATCAAATCGCTTTTATTTTTTTTCATTTTCATAGTACTATATAATGAATCAATCCTAGAGCAAGATAAAAAACTAGTCATGTTTTCCCTCTCTGGGATTTAAAGCAGTATATCCTAAAGTGGGTCCACTTTCAGTGGGATCAGAATTAGTATCCCACAATAGGACCAGAAATAGAATTTACATATCACCATCTTGAATGGGATAACAAACAGTGTGCCATCACTCTACAACAGAAGCAAACCCTGTCTTACCACTGAAGACAACTGTTCAAGAAATAAGGCCACAAACAAGAATATACATGTACAAGTGCAATATATACAAATCTGTTTTTTGAGAGGTGAGATAGTCTTACCCTTATATCTCTGAGTGACAATTGAGAATGTATGGTTTGTTTTGAAGAGAAAAACAAACACTTAATGCAGGTAACCATAAACTGAACAGCTATATACAGAGATAAATCAAGTAGATTCAGCGCCATGTGTCATGTTTGTGAACTTCACAAAAAAATATATCTAACTTTCTTAAAGTAATTTCAAATGTTCAAAGCATTACATTATGCCGTGCCTGTATTCCAACAATTAACCAAATTCTGGATTAGTGAATGCCTCAATAAACATTATCACCAATCTGTTTGTCTATCTAACCATGTGGTTAACGTCTTGTAGTTACACAATACTTCACTACTTGTACTTACAAGAAATTCTTACCTGCAAGTATTCTATAGCCAAAATACTACGGTTTTATGAATTCAAGACATACAAGGTCAAATACTGTAACTCACTGTTTAATACGCATTTAAAAGCTATCGAACGATCTGTAATTACTTTTAAGTACATGTATTTTAATCATCTATGATTGAAAAAAGAAAACATTTTGCAATAACCTTCGACCCACATACCTGTTTAAATATCTTTTCACTTACCTCTACAGAAGTGATCTATTTAAATATCCCGACTATTTTTTGCTCTCGCTATGACGCTATTCTGATCAATGTTTGAATATTGCAGTGTTAACGTCACAGTGTTTGGGCCTTGTTACTTAGTACGCAGCAGATATTAGCGGTTAAACTTCACTGGAGGTCGGGTATACACATGTGAAGCCAAGATCTTTAATCATGACTATCACCATTTAAATGTGCTTCACTAAAGATTTCTGTCAAAACCGACTCATCATATAAATATGTATTGAAATTATAGAGGACTTATTTTTATAACAATATCATTGGATTTCACAATGTAACGATTGTTCATAAAAATAAAAATGTTGATTTGCCAGTAACGTGTCAAGAACAGCTAGGTTTGGGATAGTCATTAGCCTGATGAATACCCATACTTAACCAATACACAGGATGTGAATTGAAATCTTGTTTTATTATATTGATCTTAGAAAAACAAATACAGAATTGTGATTCGTTCAAATTGTGATAATAATCAATATATACCTTATTTGTTCAAGTAGATTCGCTGAACATAAATTTACAGTTTTTCTTCAAATCTTTATGATTAAGGGAAGTTTTTATGCTGGCCTTTCAAACATATTTCTGAATTGTCATATACATAATACAATACTATGAAAAATTATTTTTACACAACTGTACTGGCGTCAGTACTGTATTTGTACATAACGTACGGCGTGGCCAAATGAGCCAAGTAATTGTGAACAAGTGTACAGTGAAGTAATGACATACTACGCATTAAGAACATTAGGCTATGTGTATATCTTGTATATTTTCCTTTTTTTTAATTTTCTTTTACGGATACAAGAGTAATTTTGAAGTCTGCTTCGATTCATCAACGTTATCACGGTTATGCGCGTTACGATACATTCACATCTTATCAAAGGAGTAAAAGGACATAATATTATAGCAAACAGTTTGACATTTTTCTTAGTGATTCGAATGTTTATCAAAACATGCTAAAATCAAGATGATTAAAAGTATTTACCTACAAACTCTGCCTCTGGACAACGCCTTGCAAAACTTTCAGTGTTTTTGTTCAGGTCGGGTCTAGAAGTTGAAACTGGAACGGCTCGATGTTCCGGACGGTGAAGAGGTGGTCATTTTAAACTATATTAATCTTCTCTGACAGAATTGCTCTGCATAAATATAAAGCAAATGTTCAAATTTCTAAGCTAATATAAATGCATTAATTTTTCTTCATTAAATAATACATTTATAATAGCTAAAGACATCATATCCAAAAGTGCCTGTTTCTATTTCTAGTCACTGGTAATTTTCGTTTAAACACGGTTTTGGAGCGAAATGATGGGAAAAAGCGATATTTATCTCTTTTTTTCATGAACAACGAAAAATGATTTGTCAAAACTCGAATGTCAGATTGATGTTTTAAGAAAACAGACCGAATTGTAGAGAAAGGTATGTACCGGTAGATATATCTTCAAACCTAAAACATACGTTACTGCGACGTCAATGACGTGGTCTCCAAACGTCAATTATCTTACGTAATCAAAGTTCCATAAAAATTACTAGTAAATGGATTCTATGATAATAGTAATTATATCAAGTTTATAAACTCATTGATTGCAAATTACTATACTTTTCAACTTAATCACATCGAAAAGTATTCATGACAATACATGTATTTCCCTTTTTATTTTTTTCGGGTAGAATAATTATATAGTGCTTCAATTTGTGTCACTGAAAGAGGAAAAGAAAAGTCATTTTCGACGCTTAGTGCAAATTTTGTAAAGGGAAATATACATGTAGGAGCAAAGCACTGTTACAAGCCTATAATAATTAATCATGTCTAAACCTAAAATTTACTATAATCGGTTTAAAAAAAAAAGAAGGAAATTCTGAATTCGATGTTGCCGATGATGATTTACAGTTCAAAAGTTGATATTGTAACCGATATTGTAACGTCAATTATTTAAAAACAGGGTATATGTAACTCAAAAATCTTTTTTATTTTTCTTATTTATGATAAAATTCTTTCAATTCCTTCAAAATATAATTGTAAATCATTTAATTACTACTACCTCGACAGCAACACTAATTAATTAAGATTAATTTCAATTTGTTTGGTTAATCTCCGGCTTATATGTAACATCTTTCAGATCGAAAATTCAATTCGCACACTAAAATCAACTCAGCATAAACCTGCTCTGTGTTTCCGTACATGAATTTTTAACCAACAAGAGTCTCTATATCCGATGTTCATTTTCTTTCAACTTAATTACAAATTTTTTTCGACCCGGCTTTTCTCACAGTGTTAAAGCAAAATTGCAAGGTTAATTCAGAAAAATGAAGATTGTTCATATCCCCCCCCCCCAAAAAAAAAGTCGAGATTAGCAAAATAAGGTATACCCCCGAGTACCCAAACTCCGTCACCATAAGTAGAAAACATTCCGCGTTTTTCTGCAATTTATTTTTTGCGGTTTTTATCATTTGCAATCACTAAATATAATCTGAAACGTTATGATTTATAAAATTATTAAAAAAAATATTTTCATTATTATTCAATTAAGCCCTCTGAATACGACGTTTATCACACGTGCTATCATAGTTTATGAACCTAACTGCGTCACCTACATGACCTATGATACGCCAGGAAATGAAGACACATTAACAATTTAGTTTTAACTCAACTTGTATATAGGCCAAGTTAAAATAAGTAAAATCGGTGTATACAATTTAAATTGTATTTAATTTTATCAAAGTGGATCGCCAGAATTAAAAAATGGGTCCTTGTAACAACAATCACAATGACCTTTTCAGAATGTATGGAAGCCGTTTGATTTCTGTCCTTACATATTTCAAAAATATCATATCAATAATGAATATATTGATGAGTACATTATTTATTTATTACATTTTTAATAAATGTTGCATATTCTAAATACCGACATACCGTATATATCTGTAACCCTGTATAAGGCAAACATAATTACGGCATGAGCGATTTGACGTTATTATCAAGTGTAGTGCATGAATGATATTGCGGACTGATAAAATGTATTAATAACCTTAATAAAAAATAAATAATGTGAAATGTTTCATCTTGACCTCTCTTAAAATGACTGAACACCGTAAATCATCAAATGGGCCCGCATGTCAGAAATGTCGTTATTTTAGTGCACCCATGAAAAAGTGTTAGCTGATTTCACGCAATTATTGTTGCATAAAATGAACAAGGTGTAATTTTGTTATGTTTGAACACATTCTTAAATTTTACCGTTGTAAATTGTTGACATTTGATTGAAGATTTCTGACATGCAAAAAGTGACGTCATAACCGCACTTGATTTTAAACGGCGAGGAGTTTCCCGAAAGTGACGGAGTTCAGAGGCGGATCCAGCAATTTGGAAAAGGGGGGGGGGGGTCCATTTCATGAAAACCAATATGTGCAAAATTCATCATTTGTCAATAAACAAGGACTTTTTTGAACATTTTCCGTGCGTATACAACTGTATTTAATAAACATTTATCTCATCACTATCTATTTCACATCTATTTCAACAGCAGAGTGCACTGCATTATTGAGCGTTTTGCCGTTTTGGTTTAGGTAAGGAAGACTTGCATAATATCTAGCCTCAAGCTCAAGTCTCCAGCAATGAGAAAGTATGTCTATGCTTGATAGAAAAGAAACACTAAAAAACAAAAAAATAACTCAGACTAATTACGCCAAACTATTATAAAAATGAATATTTTGGTAACTTTTTTATGTCTTTGATGATTTTAAATTCTGAACTATTTATCGATTTTGACTTCTATCGATTGCCTTCTTAAATAAAGGTCTAAATGATAGGATATGACAAAAGAAAGGGGATAATTTATCTGCTGAATAGATGGTACATGTGTAATACAGTGCATGGTAAAAGCAATTGTCGTCCCAGGGAACTTATGTTACCTCTATAGTGGGTGCGCTACATCATTCGGCACTAGTACAGATGCGATCATATTTAGAAAAGTTTTGAAAAGTTGGGCATTTTCATAATAATTTACATATAAACCCTTTACACGGTATTTTTGTTACAAAATTTCCGATTCTTGGAAACAAAAAAGGCTTTCTTTTGTGTTTCATGGAGGTAGCTAGCATTCCAGAAAAATAGCATAACCCGCATAATCGGGTTATGTAATTTTCTTTGTATTTTTCGTATGAAACGAAGTAAAACTCATCTATTATAATTACTTTAGTTAATTAACTAAACAATACATTTGAAAGCGGCTTTTTAAAGTAAAACGGTTGCGTGTACTCGTACTTGAACGTCGTTTAACTCGATGGCTTGTCAGTTCAAAACTGTATGAACTATAATTAATCTTTTTTTAAGAAATAGAGTAGAAAATAAATTGTACCGTAGATGTTATTATAAATCTAAGTTTTTAGCGATACTGCTTAATTTTGTGTATTTTTTCGTGATTTTCCACATGTTTACTCAGTGTAGTAAACACCAGATGCTGAAGGGGAGTACAATGTACTTTATTTCGATAAAAAAATCGATATGGTTTTTCATATAAGAACACAATTATGGGACGCAGTACGATATTCTTTAAATAAGCAATTTTTAAAGCATTTATTTGAAATAATTACAGTATTTCTATTATAAATGGCAAAAATTGCCTTTAAATAGGCATTGAACGTTTTCAATTTTTTTTTATATGTCCCAGAGAAAGGGGGGGGGGGTTCCGACCCCCGGAACCCCCCCCCCCCCCCCCCTCTGGATCCGCGTCCGCCAATGGTCAGTTGGGGTAGTGACGGAGTTAATGGGCTATGCGAGACACATTGAACATTTGTTTTATTGTTGCAACCCCATAACCATCAACTTCTAAAATATTCACCCCACCTCTTTGGAAATTTCTGGATCAACCACTGGAAGTGGTGTCATCTTCCTCCATCTCTTTTAGCCACCTTTCCAATTTATATTTCCCGCCAGTAATCTGCAATTTCCACCAATCAAATTAAAGAATCAGCGACTTCCGGTTCTTTACCCTCGTTGAGCGCCATTTTCAACAAAAATGAATTGAAGAGGGAAGAAAGCGCCAAGAAATTTTCTTATCATAATGGAGGTCGACGAGACCCCAGAAACCACAGAGCAAGTCTCCAGACCTGTTAATCTGGAAACAGGTACAAAAAACTTGAAGCTGTTTCCGCTGTCTAACATTTTTTCTTTGTCTTAATTTTTGTTTGAAATTTTTGGTAAATTCTGTGGTTTACTTTATGTTGTTGATAGTGAAAAACGTGTTTGTCACTCGCTTACTGTTTTTTTTGTTTGTTTTTTTTTTGAGCAATTTTAGCATGTACTTGAAGCGCAACGTGTATTTCATTAAGATACTGTATTTGTAAAGATTTGTCAAGTTAAGAAGCAGATGCAGATATCAGTTATCAGTATAAAGGACAGTCAAAAGATGGTTGACATTAATGTAATTATACACCAAAAAAAAAAAAAAAGATTGGAAAAGCTAAGTGAAAATTGCACTAAGATACATATGAAGTTTCAACAAACATTTTGTTTATACTTTTTGTTTGCAGATTTTGGTCCTATAGAAATCCCTCCTGCACCGGAGTCTGTGGCATCTTATGAAGTGAATGGACCACGTCTTATGATATCAAAAATTGTCAATGAAAATTTCAAATCCTATGCTGGGGTTCAAACATTGGGGCCCTTTCACAAGGTCTGAAGATTGATAGTTTTATCGGCTGAATGCATGGAATTGTTTATTCACTAATAAGTAATAAAATGGACAAGTTTGGTTTTACAGAGTTTCACATCTATCGTGGGTCCCAATGGAAGCGGGAAGTCAAATGTCATAGACTCCATGCTGTTTGTTTTTGGTTTCCGGGCCAACAAGATCCGATCCAAGAAGATAAGTGTGTTAATTCACGACAGTGAGAACCACAAGAACCTGGACTTCTGTACCGTGGGAGTACACTTCCAAAAGATCATTGATACCGGGGTAAGTACAGTATTTTGGATCAATATTGTAGGTAAATTGTGGATGTAGGCTTAATTTCCCTCATCTAGGCTTTAAATCTTTTGCATGTTTTAGTATCCTATGTACAAATTTAAAGAAAGTGTTTTATACAGTTTGATCCCATGTAATAAATATATTTTGTTTTCTAACGGTTTAAAAATACAATTTGATTTTAAAATTTATTAACTTGAATATTAACTATAACTGTCAGTGTCACATTTTAAAACCTTTTCTAAATATAGGTATCATTTGAATTAAATGATGTTAAAGAATTGGATTTTTTAAATAATTTTTTCCCTGCCTGCCTGTATTTAAAATAGCATTTGTGGTATATTAAATCCATCCCAGAGATTTCACTGAATACATATTTAAAAAAAAAAACCTATTTGTGTTGATAGGATGGTGAGAATGATTACACAGTGGTTCCTGGGTCGGAGTTTGTGGTCTCCCGTACCGCACACAGAGACAATAGTTCTTATTACACAGTAGACGGGAAACGTAAGACCTACAAAGAGGTAGCCACCATTCTGAGACGAAGTGGTATAGACCTGGATCACAACCGCTTCCTGATTCTGCAGGTAAATTTCCTCATGGACCAAATCTTTGTTTACCTAATAATTGCAGAAATCAGGGGAGAATAGAATGAAAATAAAACATTGAGTATACGGTAAGGAGTCTGAAGAAGTGATTTTAGAAAATGGGTAAAACAATGAATCATGAGTGTTACTGGGTGTCAGAAAATAATGGATACTGATTGATTGTATAGTGAAGAATGATGAGACAGTTTTATTTTGTCAGGGAGAGGTGGAGCAGATAGCAATGATGAAACCTAAAGGTCAGAACGAGAATGATGATGGAATGTTGGAGTTTCTGGAAGACATCATTGGAAGCAATCGATTCAAGGAGCCTATCGAAATTCTGGCCAAGCGGGTGGAGACACTGAATGAACTTCGTGGCGAAAAGGTTCAATTGACATTATCTTACTACTAAAAGGGGCATGGTCACAATTTTGGTCAACTCTTATTTCTATGTTTTTATTATTTACAATGCTTTAGAAATGCATTTTTAATGATCAAATTAAATTTGAGAGTCATTCGTAGAGTAATAAGCAAGATACAGGGCTCACAATTCTTTGTCATGTAAACAAGGCTCGTGCCCTGTATTTGTTTACATAGGTTCAATATTACAGTAGAAAATCTTTTTCCAGCGTCTTTGTCTATCTTTTATTTATTTTATTAAGCATAGATACATAGTTCCTAACCTTTAACACATTCGTTTAAGGTTTAAAACTGAAATTTTTACTTCAACGTTCAAAATGTAAACAAAACGCTTTGTTTACATAACGAAGAATTTCAAGCTCTGTAACTCGCTTATAACTCAACAAATGACACTCAAATTTCGGTTGCCTTTTAAAAATGCCTTTCTGAAGCATTGTAAATATTAAAACCGGAAAAATGATTTTTGACCAAAATCGTGACCATGCCCCTTTAAGACTTTTCTCACAATAAGCTCTGCTGAACTGATGTCATTGTTAAGGTTCAGATGACATTAACTCACTAAGACTTTCCTCACCATAAGCTTTGCTGAACTGATGTCATTGTTAATTGTAGTTAAACTCAATCCTTGTATCTTATTTCAGCTAAACAGAGTTAAAGCTGTGGAAAAGGAAAAGGATGATTTAGAAGGATCCAAAAATGAAGCAGTGGAATACCTAAGTATGGAAAATGAAATAGTTCATCTCAAAAATAAAATCTACCAGAAATATGTGTAAGTTTATTTGTAATGACCCATTTGTCTCATCCTATTGTGTCTGATTTATAAATGTAGTCTTGGTCATATAAATATTTGCTGCAATCCAGTTTGCCAGTGATAAATTGTGAAAGTTAAGTGGTTGGGAATAAAAGTTTTTCAAGTAATAGCCATTTATCATAATGTGCAAGATATTTGAGATATATATGGAAAGCTGCAATTTTTTTTAAACTTGTTTGTAGAATGGAATGTTCAGAGAATGAAAAGAAAGCTCAAGAGGAATATGATAAGATTTATGAAGGAATGAAAGAAGTAAATGACAAAATGAAAGTTATTACTGATGCCAAGAAAGAAAAGGAAACGGCATGTAAAAAGATAGTTAAGTATGTATTTTAGTATTCTCTGATTGATGAGGGTTTTTTTTTTTTATTTAATGGAAAAGTTGATTTTAAATGGGAGTTTTTATTGAACTTGAGAGATTTTCAAGTACATTTATTTATATTTCTTTTGTAAAGGGATTTTGAAAAATTAACCAAGGATGTGGAGGAAACAAAAGAGAAGTTTGCAGATTTTGAGAAACAGGATGTGAAGTGTCGAGAAGATTTAAAACACGCCAAGGGAAAGACAAAAAAATTAGATAAAACTCTGGAACAGGAGAAGAAAAGAGTAAGTAATGAATGACAAGTGATCAGGACTATTAGTGTTGACCTGAACTTGTAATAATGACTTCTTATATATCTAACATTCTTTGTTGAACTAGAATGTGTAACCCCTATGTAAGAGTAAAACATGTATCCTTAAAAAATTTTTGGGGGGGGGGGGTTGTCCTTAAGTAAATTGTAATTTCAATGTTTAGGTTCCTTCATCAATTTATATTTCCTCTTTGATTTTTTCATTCATATAGGAGGAATATATATGGTTTATTGTAGAATCTAAAGGCTATCGATAAATATTCAAAGCAAATATAGGGTTAATCTTCGAGTTACATTAGATGTATAAATTTAATGCATTTTGAATAAATGTGTTTCAGGTAGAAGAACTTACCCTTATGCCTTCAGAGCTGGAGAAGACCATCACGGACCACAAGAAGAAGTTGGAGAAGTTAGAGGGGGACAAAAAGATAGAAGAGGATAAACTGGCCGCGGTCATGGAGAGCCTCAAGACAGAGACCAAGGTATGAACTACTCTGTGTGTTCTAGACCAAGGTATGGATAGGTCTGTTATAGACAGTCTTTGTGAACAACAATAAACAGACAAGTTCTCTTAGTTGGAACAAAAATATTATGATATTACAGCAAAACTCGGTTATAACGAAGTCACTGGGACCTAAGAAATTACTTCATTATATCCGTAATTCGTTATAACCGTATAAGAAATTAATTAAATTTACATAGCTGGGGATCAAAGATGACTTCGCTATATCCGTGAATTCGCAATATCCGTGTTCGTACTACACGAGTTTAACTGTATATCTAAAAATATTTGATTTCATAATGCTAGAAATTTGAGCTGTAATCAATATATAGAAGAAAAGTTGACCTCTCCAATTTTTAGGTGTTCTGGGATGGTTTTGGAGCATTCAATCAACAAAACCCAGTTTGAAAATGTACACATATCTTTAACTTATTTTAGGGTTTGCAAGAAGAAAAAGACAAGAAGGAAACAGAATTATTGGAGCTTCAGAAATCAGTGAATGAGACCAAGTCTACGGTAGGACACATATCTTATGGTGTCGTTGCTCCCCTTTTGTGTTTTCATCAAAAACTAAAAAAAACATGTTTATATATGGAGAGAGCAAGCAGAGGCTAGGCCAAAATTAATACATAAAAAAGGAGCTATCTTCCTTCCCACCATGAAAAATTTGGGTTGGAGTACATCAAACATAAATTATTAATGCTGGTCCTTTGATTAGGATATTTAGAAGGTGTCTATTCACTATCTTTAATTGGTGCTTTGTCCCCATTTTCAAAATATACATGAAATTTAGAAAGAGCATTAGAATATTACCAGTAGAAAAAGTATGACTATATGAGACATGAAATGTTTAGAATGTTGATTTTCCTAAATTTGCTCTTTAATAATACTATTAAATATTACCCATAATAACTGCTCAAGGCCCAGTACTGTAGATAAACTGAAGACTTTTATCACTGTGTCTTTTAATTTTGTGTTTTCATTGTTAAATGTTGAAATTGAAAGATTGTGTTATCATTTTATTTACAGTTAAACATCGCTCAATCTGAACTGGATATCTACCTCAGTAACCAACAGAGCGAGACCAGCAAGCTCAAGGAGATGCAGAAAAACCAACACAAGGCTGAGAGCACGCTGAAGGACCGAAAAAGGTGATCGTCTCTCATCAGCTGCTCAGTGCTTAGTATTCCAGGCTGACAGTTTAATCCATGATTAACTATATGAGGCCCCTGAAGTTATATGAATGCTTTACTGACTGTTTTTTTTCCAACAGTGAGACTGCTAACCTGGTGAAGAATATCCCAGAGATGGAGAAGCTTCTACAGAAAGCCAAGTCTGACCTGGAGACGGCTGTGGACAGTGATTCCAAGCTCTCAGAACAGGTAAGATTATCAATACCCGAGTCTTTGCAATACCTGAGTTAACAGGTAAGATCATCACTACCTGACTTGGAGACGGCAGTGGACAGAGTTTCCATCAATATCAGAGTTGTAACACCAGAATCAAGAAGATTAACATCAATGGTAGTCATGAAATACTCTATAATAGTCACATTAAAATCAGTAATGGTCCTTATTTAAAGAGATGTAAACAAGAGACATTTTATACTGTACATTTAAGATGTTAACTGAATTAAATTCCAAGTACTGATTTTGATGACATTTTACAGTTAAGAAGTCTTAGAGCGAAGGTAGAGGAGGCCAGAAGCTCCATGCAGGCAGCCAGGAGTAAAGGGAAAGTGATTGATTCCCTGATGGCACTGAAGAAGAGCGGTCAGATGCCGGGTCTCTATGGCAGGCTGGTATGTAGTAGACATGTGAATCAAAGATAGATTTAGAATATAATAGAATTAAACAGTTTTATCAAACTACTGCATGGTCTCAATGGGCAGGCTGGTATACATGTAGAAGCCATGTGTGCATAATGAAAGATATATTTAGGATATGAAAAAAATTATTAATTTTGACAAACTTTGAACTCTGTGAAGGCTTTTAAATAGGTCAGGATAATGATTAAAAAGAACACAGATCCATAGATTTAACAATCCAATACCTTATTTCAGCTACACTAGTTTCACATTAGCTGGTTATACCCCTGAGTGATTTATAAGGAAATTGACCTTTAAATTTGCATCTATATAAGTATGGAAGTATGGACTGTAATATACAAAAGTTTCATCAATTTTTTGTCCCCCGCAGCAACGCGGAGCGGGGACATAGAAATGCTGGCCGGGCGTCCGTGTGTCCGTGCGTCCGTCCGTCACACTTTTTTGTAAGCGCTCTCATGCCTACAAATTTTGACGGATTTTCATTAAATTTATACCAAATGTTTATAACACTATTACCTTGGTCAAGTTCGAAAATCAGCATTGGTCGATACTTTTTGTTGGAGTTATGGGACTTTGACTGCAATAATGACTCCGTTTTATCCAAAAATTGACCTTGTAAGCGCTCTCATGCCTACAAATTTTGACAGATTTTCATTAAATTTATACCAAATGTTTATACCACTATTACCTTGGTAAAGTTTGAAAATCAGCATTAGTCGATACTTTTTGTTGGGGTTATGGGACTTTGACCACAATAATGACTCAGTTTTATCCAAAAATTGGCCTTGTAAGCGCTCTCATGCCTACACATTTTGACAGATTTTTATTAAATTTATACCAAATGTTTATACCACTAATACTTTGGTCAAGTTCGAAAATCAGCATTGGTCGATACTTTTTAGCTCACCTGAGCTGAAAGCTCAAGTGAGCTATTCTGATCACATTTTGTCCGTCGTCCGTCTGTCCGTCTGTCTGTCCGTCCGTCCGTCCGTCTGTAAACTTTTTACATTTTGAACTTCTTCTCTAAAACCGCTAATCCAATTTCAACCAAATTTAGCACAAAGCATCCTTATGGGAGGGCGAATATAAATTGCAGAAATAAAAGTCCGATCTTTATTCAAAGCGGAGAAAACCTTGAAACTGTAGAAAAAGGGGGGTGCATTTTTAAAAATCTTCTTCTCAAGAACTACCGAGGCAAATACAACGTAGTTTGGCATAAATTATCCTTATGGGAAGGAAAATATAAATTGCAAAAATTAAGTGCTAATTCTGTTTCAAATCTGAGTTATTACGAAAATAATAATAAAGGAAAGGCGTGTTTCAGCTTCGCGTTCGGCATCCGGTAAAATGGGTAGGCAAGACTTGGCCAGGGCAAAACAAAAGATTGGCAGTTATTAATCTGCCAATCTCATTAAAATTTCAGGATATTTGATGGACTAGTATATTTGTATTCGCTGTAAATATTGCTGCAAAATAATGCGTATTTGGAATTGACGATTGCCGATCTGCCCCGGCTTTTATTTTGCCACGGCCCGGGTTTGCATACCCATTTTACCAAGACTCGTATTCCATACTTCTAAAACGAGGTTCTTTGTTTAAAGCAGCCATGACATTATACGAAAAAGGGTCGATCTGACTATGATGAATTTGCTTGTTGTGCAACAGTTCGCGTATGAAGGGAAATTTTTGAAACATGCAAAATATATTGGTGCCGATTTTGTGAAGTAAATTGAGGCTAAAAATTTCAATGCGTTGACAGTTTTCACACATGACGTTGGTGTTAGCTTCTTCTGATTTTCGTTTCGTTTTCATTATTTATGCTTTGTAACATGGAAACTATCGTCTGTATTTCGTGATTTTTACGTATCAAATCAAACAGAGACTTCGGTAAATCAAACAGTTAACTGTTTACCTGCGCAAATTAAGCAAAATCTGATGTATAAAAAAGTACTGAAATACAATTCATTCTATCGGTAATTCGGCATTATCTTTTGCGTAATGGTAGATTAATGCAATAGGTTTTGTTGAGAAGCTCGGCATTTTCTCGAGTTTATTCAGTTTAAATAGAGTTTGATATCGCTGACGGAAATATGTAGGTATATACATGTATATATATGATTCATTTCGAAAAAATAAATTGTGTTCTTTATTTGTTATACATGTAGTGCATGTTTCTTGTGTTTAATTGTTTACAATTTCTATTTACTAACCATATTTGAGTGTTAAGCTTCGAATTATAAGCAAGATTAAGAGATTTGCTCACAATTCTATATGTTTGTACACAGATCTTAAAAACTAAAGATTAGAAAAGTAAAAAAATTGTCAATATTTATTAAGAAAATTTTCAAAGTCTGTTCTTCCAGAAACCAACTTTAACAACTTATTGTATTGTAAACTTAACCTTTTTAGCTCACCTGAGGGTGGGGCCACAATGGGGGGGGGGGGGGTCGAAGATTAACAAATGAATAATTAAATAGAGTAAATCTTTAAAAATCTTCTTCTCAGAAACTAATCAGCCAGGAAAGCTAAAACTTGTGTGAAAGCATCATCAGGTAATGTAGATTCAAATTTGTGAAAATCATGACCCCCGGGGGTAGGGTGGGGCCACAATCGGAGATCGAAGTTTAACATATGAATATATAAAGTAAATCTTTAAAAATCATCTTCTCAGAAACTAATCGGCCAGGAAAGCTGACACTTGTGTGGATGCATCCTCAGGTTGTGTTAATTCAAAGTTGTGAAAATCATGAACCCCAGGGGTAGGGTGGGGCCACAATGGGGGATCGAAGTTTAACAAAGGAATATAGAGTAAATCTTTAAAAATCTTCTTCTCAGAAACTTATCAGCCGGCAAAGCTGAAACTTGTGTGGAAGCATCCTCAGGTAGTGTAGATTCAAAGTTGTGAAAATAATGACCCCTGGGGGTAGGGTCGGGCCACAATGGGGGATCGACGTTTAATATATAATTATATAGAGTAAATCTTTTAAAAAATTCTTCTTAGAAACTAATTAGCCAGGAAAGCTGAAACTTGTGTGGATGCATCCTCAGGTAGTGTAGATTCACATTTGTGAAAATCATAACCCTGGGGGTAGGTTAGGGCCACAATGGGAGATCGATGTTTTACATAGGAATAAACAGAGTAAATCTTTAACAATCTTCTTCTCAGAAACTAATCAGTCAGGAAAACTGAAACTTGTGTGAAAGCATCCCCAGGTAGTGTAGATTCAAAGTTGTGAAAATCATGATCCCCAGGGTAGGGTGGGGTCACAATGGGGGGGGGGGGTGTCAAAGTTTTACAAAGGAATATATAGGGTAAATCTTTAAAAATCTTCTCAGAAACTTATCAGCCAGATGATTCTTTATAATTGTTAAGACTTTGGCCCCAGGACAATTCTATGGCCTCACGAGAAGGTTCAGAGGTTGATGTACGTTTATATCCCATATATAAACTATTGTTAAGGATCTTTTTGAGAACTGCAATACTCAACATATGATATGACTATAAAAGCATCCTGTTAGAAAAGGGACTGATGATTATAAACATAAGAATATCCAGGGGAAAATGGATTTTATTTATACAGGATCTACATGTATTATTGTACATTGTCCAGATAGTTTGTATTATGACTCCATTAAGCTGATTTTATCATACCTATTGTTCCTCAGGTGAGCGATGTGGCCCATGGGCCTCTTGTTTGTTGGAGTTATGGGACTTTGACCACAATAATGACTCCGTTTTTTCCCAAAAATTGACCTTGTAAGCGCGCTCATGCCTACAAATTTTGACGGATTTTCATTAAATTTATACCAAATGTTTATACCACTAATACCTTGGTCAAGTTCCTAAATCAGCCTTGGTCGATAGACTCGATACTAGTATACTGCTTGACCGGCGGGGGACCCTGGAATTCTATTCTTGTTGAATTTGTTTTAGGGGGACCTTGGAGCTATTGACATGAAATACGATGTTGCGATATCTACTGCGTGTGGAGCGTTGGACCATATCGTGGTTGATACCGTGACATCCGCCCAGAAATGTGTGGAGTACCTGAAGAAGAACAACATAGGGGCCGCCACATTTATCTGTCTGGAAAAGATGGAGAGATGGAAGGAACACACCAAAAGGAAAATTCAAACGTGAGTTTATTGATTTTGCATTATTTTCAAATATATCACAAATGCTAGGAATAGTATTGTACATTATGCATTATATGTTTTGAAGAAATGACCAAGACACTGTGAATTTTATAATGATGAAGATTTTCCAATAAACATGAACAAATGATCTTAACTGAAATTTTACATTTAAAACTTTTTTTTTTCAACAGTCCTGAAACCGTGCCAAGACTTTTTGACTTGGTAAAAACCAAGGAAGAAAAAATTCTCCCAGCATTCTATTTTGCCTTGAGAGACACATTGGTTGCCAATGACTTGGACCAGGCTACACGGATTGCGTACGGGAAAACAAGATACAGGGTCGTGACCCTGCAGGGACAGCTACTGGATCAGTCAGGTACGTGTGTGGGTGCAGCAACAGATGTAACAGTCTTGTATATGTAAAGTCTAATATGTTTTAATCTGTGATAAAAGAGAATTAATGTTAATATATTTTATTTAGGAACCATGAGCGGGGGTGGTAAAACTGTATGTCGGGGACGAATGGGGTCGTCGATAGCATCCGAGGTGGATCCTAAAGAACTCAACAACATGGAGAACTCTCTGGAAAAGGTATGTACCTGTCACTCAGTAAACATAGTGAGAAATGCCCATTATAAAAGGTTCAAAAATTAAAGACTGATACTTTCTCTTTGATTTAGGTCACAGCAGATGCTCAACAAAGCAGGGCCAACAAAGAGAAACTGGAGGATGTAATCCAGCAGAACCAGAAGGACTTGTCCTTTATGAAGCACAAGCTGCAGAAATGTGAAATGGAGATCACAGTAAGTATTAACCAATCCACTGAACTAAAGTTATAATTCAAACCACATTACCTACACTATCAATGTTTGTGTTTCTGTCATGAGCCTTTACCATCCGCACAAGCTAAATAATGGTTTAATGATTGAATTATAAATGCTCTGGTAGCTTTGTTATTCTTTAATAGATAACTATTAAATGCATGCTATTTCTGTCACAGGCATTAGAAGAGCAAATAAAGTCCTTGACCTCACAAATCAAAGAGCAGGAAGGGAAGGTGAAGGCCGCTGCTCCAGATGAGAAACAGCTGAAAGATCTAGAGACCAAGGTCAACCAATATCGCAAAGGTCAGAACTCAGAAATTACACATACTCAGAATATATCTGATGCTTTCTAAATTTACTTAAGTCTTGTTTATATGGATATACATGGATATTGTTGTATTCAGACTTTGACAAGGCAAATGGGGCAGCATCAAAAGTGGAGGCTGAAGTCCAAAAGTAAGAACATCTACCAAATTCATCTGCAACAAAAAATCAAAATATCAGCTCACCTGACATCTGTAGTGGAGCAAATTGATATAGATGGTAGCATTACCAAAGATTTTTTTGCCCTTAATTTTTTTCATCATTTTAGGTTATGTGTAATGTATGAAGCATGCATATACTGGCAGATATTACAATTTCTGTGTATGTACATGTATATTCTTTTGAAAGTATGCTGTGTCAAACCTACAAAAGTAGACTAATTTACTATACTTGACATATGTTTATCTGTAATTTGTTCTGTAGACTTCACAAGCAGATAATGGACATTGGAGGAACGAAGATGAAGGCGGCCCAGTCATGTGTGGATGCTGTCAACAATAAGATAGACACGGTCACAGGACAAATCACCAAGGCCCAGGTCGGAATCAAAACCGCAGGAAGGTGAGGATCACTCTTCTCATAAGTCAGTCTTCTCCTGTACATACTGTAAACGTATTATATTTATCGAGTATGATATTTGGTGGAAATTAGTACTATTTTTATACATGCATGTATATGCATGGTATTTAGCGATGTTCTTGATTTAGCGAAACCTGCATTCCGCCAAGCGCTAAATAGAATACACAGCCAAATGTAGTATGTTTACAGTATTCATTAAAATTAACATTCTGGCCCTACAACATTTAATGCATCGTATTCACACTTCATCGATGAAATTGTTGTTCTAGAAAATGTGTTTAGTAAAGATGTTTGATTTACATTATGGCCAATTCCATATTTATATGTTTTTCTTTCATTTCACTCTATCTCATCTACAATTTCCATCTATCTCATTCATCTACAATTTCCCTTGAATTGCTCAGGAACTTAAAAAAAGCTGAAGAGAAAGTAAAAACAGCTGAGGAAGACATAGAGGAGAACAAGAACAAGATTACAGAGCTACAGGCCCAGTTAGAGACCCTAGAGAATGAAGCTACGACTGTGTTAAAGGCCTACAAGGATGCTCAGGTCGGCCCAAATTATTCATAGGAACTCTAACCCTTCAAACTCTTATCTTTAGGTGTATCTCACATTCAAAATCAAACTCTTTGTGGGATAGGTCCTGTATATTGTTTAGATTTCTGATTTTGTCAAAGATTTGAGGTTTATTCAAGAACGTTTAGCAAGTGACAGTAAGTTATTTCAACTCTCAAAGAAAGATTAGAGTCAATGAATTAAATCTACTAGTTGTGTTATCATTTTCACCAGATACTTTGTAATTAGTAGTTTTAATGAACACTTCATATTCATCATCTGCAATACCTGATGGAAGAAACAGAGCAGTATTGATAAATAAATTTGATACTAACAGGACAAGATGAAGGAGTCCGAGGTGGTTCTGAATGGTGTACAGTCGGAGATCGGTAAGCTGGAGCAGGAGGAGAACGACCTTCAGAAGGATGTGGTGGATGTACGACACGAGCTGGAGCGGATCGAGGGCATCGTCAAGAGCAACAAGCTGAAGGTCAAACACTGGAGGAAAGAGGTAACTACAGAACACTGAGATAAATACAGACAGCTATAGACTTACAGGGTGGGGGTAAAAAAGAGGTAACATACAAAACACAGGGATAAATACAGACAGCTATAGACTTACAGGGTGGGGGTGAAAAAAAGGTAACATTCAAAACACGGATAAATACACACAGCTATAGACTTATAGGGTGGGGGTGAAAAGGAGGTAACACAGCTATAGACTTACAGGGTGGGGGTGAAAAAAAGGTAACATAAAAAACACAGGGATAATGAGAGCTGATTGTATACTGGTCTATAAGAGTGAAAAAGAATAACATGTAGCTTGGAAACAAAGATAGATGAAAAATTTTATATAGTATGATAGCATGGGGAGGGGGGTTGTCTTAAAAAAATAAAGAGGTATAAAATGGTAAGCTCAAGTCAATGTTAAAGGCTAATGGGACAGGAAAATGTGTAAAAGAGGTAAAAGTGACGATGAAGGTTGCAAAGGTCTGTGAGATATGATCCATGTTATACCTTCACAGATGAGTGGCCTATCCCTGACCCCCATTGATGGTAAGGAGGTGGGAGAGTTGACCGAGCTGACCCCTGAGTCCTTGACCGACATTGACAAGGAGGGGGTGCAATATGAGATCACCGTCCTGGAGGAGAAATTGGCTCAAATGAAGCCCAACATGGCCGCCATCGCCGAATACCGCAAAAAGGTTGGTGAAGGTCTTAACCAAAGCTGAATGTGTAACTCTTCTAAATAGCATTCTTTTAGTGAAATTCAAGCATCAATTTGGTAAAGTTATTTAACTCTGTAGTTCATATAATATATACTTGTGAATTTGAAAGGTTAGTTATCTCTTATGAATCCCTGTCTGTAATAATTGAAACAGTTCCATGAAATTGTCACATATTTTCTTGTATAATTGTGAGGACATTCAGTGAACACAAGTCTAGAGTAAAAATGACAGGAAAAATGACATAATGATGTAGAGAAAAGTCATCGGCCATTAAATGTTCAAAGAAGTGTCAATGTAGGCTGGTTGGTTTAATGGGCGAGATAACAATCTAATCACTGACCTTATTAACTCATGTTCAACAAAATGACCTAGGGATAACAAACGAATCAAATTAAAAAGTCCAATTTTTGGTTAAGTCCAATTTTTTGTTGACATAGTTTTGGTGAATTAAATGAGCAAAATTAGAATTACATTTTTAGTTGCACACTTTGTATATATTTGTGATGCAGCCATCATTAGAAGCTGGATAAGTGTTTGATCCATACACTTGTATTATTGTGAAGTACTCCTCTCGATGACCAGAATTCTTTGATGCGTGTCTGTCAGTCAAAGCTGCTGTGAACTGTGACCAGATAATTCAGATCACAGCACGCTTTGATGGCTGGAACTTCATTGTCTTCATACATGTCTGGATCAGGAGCACTCGTCTTTCAAATTGTCATTTAGGCATTAAATGATGAAAAGGCTTTCCATTTATATAATGCCTCTTTATTTTAAAGTTTGGGAATTAAATGCAAATGCAGTATCAATATATATTTTTCACATTTATTAAAAAAAAATAATCATCATTTGTGATTAGTCAGGTGCTGTTAATTTAGAAAAGCGGTTAAATGTTGAATGTTCGTGCACAGTTAAAAACAAAAATCCTAAGAGCATATATGTTTCTATTGGAATTCACTTCACTACGAACTTTCCTGGGTTTTTCCCAATTACGACAGAGAGCACATGGCAGATGTGACCTGTCAGCAGAGGATGCTCACTCTTCCTAGGCACCTAATCCTACCACTATATTTTTAGAGGTCCGTCTTGCTCTGCTTTGAATTTGTATTTCATTTAAGGATTTTTGAGATGCTTGACAGTTTGTTATGGTCATTTTTTCATGTAGATTGTAGAATCATTATTATATCACCAGTACTAGGATGTAGATATCAATTTCTTAGTATTAATATGAAATAATTAGTATTAATATAAAATAATTAAGATTAATATGAAATAAAAGGACATGGGTTCCAGTATTTTTTGGTAAAGATTCAGTAATTTTCATTGAGATTGAACAGAAATATTGATTATATATTTGTTTGGTACCTCATTATTTTGAAATTAGTACACAGTTGGTATTGGCTCAGTAAAATATCTAAGTTCAGTTTGATGATTAATTACTTAAACATGTCACATGTATGTTTTAAAATTGTGACAAGAGTATATTTTGAATTGGCTGTCAATTACACTCTTGATTTATTACAACAAATAATTTAAGGGCTTCAGACTTGATTTTTTTTCACCTGATTAGGTGCACTAATTGCCACACAGCAGGAGTCCTGAGGGAATTTGCCTGTTGATTAAGTTATAGATATAACAGGTGTAACCCGCTAATCCAGTTTGAGTTTTATTAATTACTCATTACCTATGGGGAGGGTTGACAGGTGTGACTTATTTAGCCAGTATCCCTTTAGGGTAGAGATTCAGGTCTCACCTGGGGTAAAATCACTCAGGTGTCACAGAGTTACTCGGGTAAGGTGTATATAAGTAAGGGTACTGACCACATTGCTATCAATCGTCCAGGGAGTCTCAACAAGAGAGGAACATGGATAGTGGAAATGTGTGGTGTGGACCAATCAAAGTTGTTGTGATGTGTGAGTTACTGACCATATCACAGCACGCTTTGATGGCTTCACAGACCCACAAAAGCTACCTGACAGAGAACTTTTAAGTTTTGGCTAGAAGTCTTTTCTCTGACAGTAAATAAATTATGAATTAGATTGATTTACAATGTAGTACTTTACAAATTGCTGATAATTGTTAAATTATACTAAAGATCACTTATTGAAGCTTCAGAACTGTTTTATTTCTACATAGATATCTTGAAAATTTTAATGTTATCACATGTCCAACATTTACTATGGAATGTGTCCAGTTTGAGATTTGCTTCCGAAAGCACAAGATTGCAATATTGGCCAATGTCTTGCTTAGTGATTGAGAAATTTGACCGGTAATGACACATGCATAAATCTTGCTTTTGGTTGACTGCTTTTTATACCAATCTGTCCAACACTTGAGGAAGAGAAAAAATTATAATTCATACATTGGTAACTAAACCCAGAGCATGGAAACATCAACACTCCTTTTTATTTGCACATTTGATGTGTGCTTTCAACAATTTCTTTGAAAGGGAGGTTTTGATACAATGCTCATGAGTTCATAGATAGTTAAGACAAAACATACCAAATTTTCATGCTGTGACCATTGATGCATATTGTGTATATTGAGAATTAGAATTACATTCACAGGCATACACCATGGACACACTAAGTAAACCACTAAGTAAACTTTGATTTATTGGATTTATTGCATAACAGGTTCAAAACCTAAACTTAAATGCACAGATCCATTATCAGATTGCTATAGAATCTTGAATGTGCATTTTATATGTTGTAAAACTTTCTAAAATTCCCAACAGATACCCTCTCATGATATTTGATAAAAGCATTATTTTAGCAAAGTTAGGTGTATGTTTGCCTTGATAGGCTTTTTTGCACTTCAAAACAAGATACCGACAATTGTTATGATAGACGCTTGTGCATTTCAAAAGCAGACACTTTCCATGATTTGCACTTCAAAACCAGATACTTTCTGTGTTCTGTGAAAAATCTTGCTGCTTTTTTCATTCCTTTATTGATGCTCTGTAAGTCAATTTTCAAACATCACAATTCTAATCTACATTTATGTCCTATGAAACCTGATTCCCCAATCTGCATTTTTACAGACCCACCATCTTGTAAAGTTTACCAATATCTCTTCTTTGTCTGTAATAGGAGGAGCTGTATCTACAGAGGGTCGGAGAACTCGACAAAATCACGGACCTGCGGGACCAGCAGAGGAAGTACTTCGAGGAGCTGCGTAAGCAGCGATTGGACGAGTTCATGGCAGGGTTCTCGGTCATCACTAACAAGCTGAAGGAGATGTACCAGATGATTACGCTGGGCGGAGACGCAGAGCTGGAGCTGGTCGACTCCCTCGACCCGTTCTCTGAGGGCATCGTGTTCAGGTAAACTAGTTAAACTTTATAATGTATATTTTACACACCTAATAATTAATAACGTGAGACAGGGGTGAACAGTTGTTGTTGTTTATATTTTTTAATTAAGAACAAGGAGACCAGTAAGTGTGCTGGTGGATGTAACAGCATATTAAAACAATGTTCTCTTTGTGCTATGAGCTTGACCATTTTTCATCAATCGCACATTTCATAATATTTTCAATATTGCCATGCCTTTTTATGATGATACATGAACCACATATTAATGTTTTCTTTGCAGTGTGCGGCCTCCCAAAAAGTCGTGGAAGAACATCTCTAACCTGTCGGGGGGAGAGAAGACCCTAAGCTCCCTGGCCCTGGTCTTCGCTCTCCATCACTACAAACCCACACCCCTCTATGTCATGGATGAGATCGATGCTGCCCTGGATTTCAAAAATGTCTCCATTGTTGCTAATTACATTAAGGTACGATTAATTTTTATGAAATGATTACATTAAGACTGATTTCCCCCCCCCCCCTTTTGATGGGGGTATAAAGCCATTTAATTTATACCTTATACTATTTAGCCTATTGAATAATGGCAACTTGCTATTATTAAAAGGATGTATTTGCTTGAAATTAAGTTGCACTGTAACAAGAAATATCATTGAGTCCTTGTAAAGTGTGTTGTTGTGTTTTTCAGGAGAGGACTAGAAATGCCCAGTTTATCATCATCTCGCTCAGGAACAACATGTTTGAGTTGGCCGATCGACTGGTGGGGATCTACAAGACAGACAACTGTACCAAGTCGGTGACCGTCAACCCCAACAACCTCATCCTGCCCCTACAGGAAGTCAACGCTAACAGCTGAGGCGAAGTCAGATTGCTGATCAACTGATAAACAGGGACACCTGTTCATCTATAAATATATGATCAAGAGGGATCAAAATATAAACATGTGTGAAAGTCCTACCTGTTCTTTAGTTGTGAAGGGGCACCTGTTCAAAAGCCCTGTGTCAAGTGTCCTTCTGAGCATGGTATACAAACCTGTAGGAGAATCCTCCAAGATACTTGCTATGGGGTTGGTTATATGTAGTTGTACATATTTAAAGTTTTATGCTGCACTTGTAAACTAATTTTATATTAAAAGCAGTGTAGTATGTACTTTTCATAAACCAGATGAAACATTATTTTAAACCACAAATGTGTTCAGTGATTATACATTGCCATGTACTCATGTCATCTAAACTTTTAGAGCGAAAGTTTTTGTTTTGAGGGTGTAAAAAGGATGTCAATCAAATAACATGTAATTTATCACTCTTCTCCTTTTCTGCATCTTTCTCTAACTATATAAATGCATATTGTTTTACAAATCTTTTATTTATGGACAAGATGGTTATACTGTCTGCAATATGAATAAAAATTAAAAACAAAAATTTTTCTATCTAATATTCATTATTTTAAATGCAGTGTAGTATGTACTATTCATAAAAACAGATGAAAGATTATTTTAAACCACAAATGTGTTCCATGATTATATGTTGCCTTGTACTCGTCCCATCAGCAATTATGGAATTTGTATTCATTTCATCAACAATATTTGAGTAAAAGTTCTGCTTTGAGACTGTAAAAAAAAGATGTGAATCTAAAAACATGTAACTTTTTGTTCTTGCCTATCCCTCTCATTTTCTGCATCTTTCTCGAACTATTTTAATGCATAATTGTTTTACAAAATCTTTATTTATGGAAAAAAGGAAGAGATGTTGCTGCAATATGAATAAAAATTAAGACAGAACATTGTTCCATCTACTATTCAATATATCTATTTTTTTTTTTTTTATAGATAGTACAACACAATAACATAGTAATGTAAAAGATGTATACAGGGTATAGAATCCTGCCAAACCATAAGATGGGAATCAGGCTAGCACTTAATGAATTGGTCTGATCATAGACAGTGGCTTTTGAAGTATAACAGTTGTACCATTGCCATATTTTCTTTAAGCTGGCGTGAATGCAAAAACTGGTTTCAACTATCTGATAGAACTGTCCAAGACGACTTTTACCCTTATTTATGGCTTGTTAATGAGTGCCATTTTGATGGAGACATGACCTTTGCCTGCAACTCAAATCTGGGTCAACAGATAAATCTTCATTTCACATGCAACCATTGTGCCAAGCACTGTACACGTATTGCATTTAGCTGAATATTCTGTTTAGCGTCTGCCGAGTCAAAAACATTGCTGACTGAATGCACTTTAAGAAAAATTAGTTAAATCTGTCAGAACTAGTTGAAAATTCAATATCCACCAAATATTATAAGCTAAATGCAACATTTCCAGTATGAGCTGATGAATAGTCAGGGAGAGCTGAATAGACATGTCAATTCTATTCTAAACCCTTCTAAACTTTCTTGTGTAAAATGTCCACACAAGCTGCACATCTCTGTATCGTGGACAAATTTTATACACATCAGAAAAAAATCTATGCAGTGGTTAATTAGAACCGTTTTGGACAAATTCACCAGGGCAGCCATGATGCTAGTAATCAACACTAAGTGAGAGACACCACCTAAGTCTGTCCCAAGATATTTATACTGCACATTTGGATGTGCACATACCTGAGGGAGAAGTGCAATTGAAATTGATGAAAGGGAAAATTTCCAAGATAGCTTCATTGACACATTGTTTTTCACTCTGAAAAATTCACAGAAAGGAAAACCTAGAGATTTAAATCATTTATAATGGGGAATGTTTACATCTTTTCTCTTTGGGATTCTCTCAAAATTTTCATACTTTTGAATGAACATCATTTGAACCCAGAGGTATTTATAAAGATAGTACAATTTAAGAAAATGTGCCTCATATATATCTTGGGACAGACTATAGCTATTTCTACAGGTATATCCATGTACATATACTCACTGGAGATCATCTATTCAAAATAAAAAAAATCAACACTGAGTTTTAAAAAAAAAGTTTAAAAATGACTCGTTTAAATGCTCTGAAACATGAAACAAATTTTCTATGTAACAAAAATTGTGGAATGAAAACAAAATCACACAGGTTTATGCTCTCTTTAATGAAAATCAATGTTAGGAAATGTGATGGAAGATTTGATCGAGTCAAGAATATGCCATGTGTAAAGTTTTGGTATCGATCCATAAAAAGGTACCAGAAACCTTTACACAAACTAAGTAACAGTTCATACTATTGTCAACAAAAATTAAGCATCAAATCTCTGTCTCCTCAAAGGGAAATAACATCATAAGACTATTTTCTATGCTGCTCTATGAATTCCGGGAATAATTTGTTATTTGACGTTATAAAGGTGTGACGGTCAGACCAGTCAGACCAGTTCGAATACCCGCACCAGATAGCTCATTTAGTAGAGCACCTAACCAGAGATTCAGGGTTCGAATCCCGGTCTGGTCCGTCATTATTTCTCCCATCCCGTACAAAGGCATGGAAAGAATACAGGGGTCATTAAAAGTAAACATATAGAATTGACTTTTGCAAATGACCAATCTAATTGTGAAAATACAAAGCTCCTTACTATAACCCTCCACCCTTTTTCATAATAATTTTTTGCAGAGATAATTTCTGGGGGATGACTTGATCTCTTATTTTTTTCATCCATATTTTGATTGATGTCAATATTTTTTAAATTTTTCGATGGTTAGCTTTAAAAATATTTTTATACTGATAGAAGGCAAACTTCAAGAACTTGCCAAAAGTAATTATTTCAATACCTATTTCTAAAAAATTATCCAACAAGACATCTTTGCAAGCCAAGGGTTTCTGATCCGTACCGCTTGTTTGTGAGAAGCAGTGCAAATCAGAAACCCTTGGCTAGCAAAGATGCCAACTAGATGAAAAATAAGGATAGTTGAGTTGTAACAGTTGTGAGTGTATGTAACAACCTATATGTAATACTTTTTCACAATTTTATCGTAGAACAAGTACTTAGACTACATTAATTTGGCTATTAAGTCATATTTTGGGGTCTAATTTCATATTGTGACATGCATGTAAAAAATGTACAATCTTATCTATCAACAGATCTACATTGTATGTTATTTAATGGGTATCATAAGCCCCAGGTGCAATGATTTTACTCTGAACTATCTGCAGTTACCCCCAGTAAATGCCTTGAGAGTTCCAGCAATGAAACAAAGGTTTCATCACACGCCTGACAGTATTTTGAGGAATCCGGGCGAACATGGACCTTTCTTACATGGGCATTGAATTCCCTCCGTGTCTCAAACTTCTTATTACAACATTTGCAAACCTCAGAAGTGTGAAGCAACATATGACGCTGGAGGTAGTTATTCTGAATGAAGCCCTGGCCGCATTTATCACACTTATAAGGCTTTACACCTTCGTGCTTTATCCGCATGTGATTACGGAGTAAACTGACGTGCTTGAACTGTTGTTTACACTGGGTGCACTCCAATTTCTTTTGCTCTGAATGAACATAGCGATGAATTTTCAAGTTATATCGCCGACTAAATGTCTTGTCACAATCTGGGCATTTGTGGATCTCCCTTTCAACATGTCTTCCCCTCTTCTTTTGTGCTTCATCCTCTACCTTGGCGCAAGATCGCCTTTTACGCGTTGGTCTTGAGATGGCAACACTTTCCTTTGGTGGTTGATTTTGTTCCTCTGATGTTCTCTGCCTTGAACTCTCGCTTTCCGAATTTGAGGGAGTTTCTTGAACTATGTTGATGTCAACAGTAGGAGTGGACAAACTTGGGGTTCTTCGAATCTGGAATGATGCTCCTTGCTTTGGATCATTGAGCACCAATACCTGATCATCTTGTAGAAGGTTAATGAGGGACATGCTGAACCCAGGGAGGATGCGGTCAATGGTATCATCACTGGCAAGCTTACCCATTGAAGACCTCTGGGATCCAATAATGTTCTGACACAATGCTTGCAAATCAATAGTAGGAATCCTTTCCATGGATGAAGATCCAGTGATCAAGACTTGATCAGATTTTGTAACATTATCATCCAGAACTTCCAGTATGATCGTGTCGTCTCTCTTCAGCGAGCTTTCTTCCGATGGCGCCTCTGTGTCAGAGAGAACTGTTGTTGTATCACTGGCACATGAATTCTGTCTGGTTAGTCGTATACTGTCAGGTGATGAATTTTTAAGAAAACAAGAATGTTCTTTCGTAGTATGTTCCTGAAAGTTTTTGCTATTGCTAAAGTTCTGGTAACAGTAGATACAGTACATAGTCACAAGCTCGCCATCTTTAATGCCTAAATATCGGAACTGGCAAATTGTACATCCATGTATTACAGTTGTCTCACTGTTTCCAACAGGATGAACTTCAATAAGACCTTCATTGCACAGAAAGCAGTGTGTTTTCTGTGAAACATCATCACTTTTTCTGGTTGAATTCTCCTTAGTCTCCTTCTGTTTCCATACGTGTAGAGACTGGCGCTTTTTTGGAACTATTTTCTTATGCGAAGGCATATTTCAAAACATTTATCTAAAAAAGAAATTTTTTGTTTAAACATTATCTTACCATCACAGGAAATCTCTATGTAAAATAAGAATTTCCTGTCACAGGCTGCAAAGTGAAGTAGGAAGATTTACCGACATCCCTAGAGAAGATAGATTATGTAATAGCAGAGACAAGAATAACATTTGTTATTTATGTCTCTGGTTATAGATGTAATTTTGACAGAATACATGTAGATGATGAAACTCGATCATTTTTTGATTACTTGTGAAAAATATGATCACCAAAGAAAAGAAATATTTCAGTTAATTAAAGCACATTTCCAAAATTTCTATAATTGTTATGTACTTTAATAATTTTTACACTATTCATTGGCATGTCTTTCTCTTGTAATTATAATATGTCATGTACTTGTCTGTTCTGGACTCTGAATTAGAAATAAATGATCTGTATCTGTAGCAAGAACGTATATACTAAGTATATAGTATAGGACGAATACACAAAGTATATTGGATAGGACGTATATGTACTTTGTAATAGTATTTAAACGTCCCTTTATGCTGTGTATGTATAGTAAAATTGCAGCACATGAACCACTTACATTGACATATTGAACAATGCATTTGTTTTCAATCATGCAGTCACATGCAACACGCATGTACCGTTGCATAGAATAAAAGGAAATAATGATCAGTAATTACCACAAAACTACGACTGACTGTACAGGAGCATCGTATAGACAGTGGACTGAACCACAGGAATCTCCCGGAACTGGAACGTATTTAGTATCCGGAACGAGTTTTATTTATGTTTTTCTGTCTTAGTCGCTACAGTGTTTAAAATTGGTTTTATAAAATAGTCCCTTTTCAAGTGTCAAATTGACACAGATTGATCGAGTGCGGGACGGTTCGCCCCTAAAGACCTTTCGCGCTGAGACGTTTCGCCCCGAGATGTTTCGCGCCTATTAATTATGTGGTAACAGTAAATTGATATCAGCATGGAGAGCCTCCAAATAATGAGTTATAACACCTTAGGGTAATTAGAAATTTGATGAGACACATAATTATGATTGCTTGATTTAGATGTTTTGCGGCTTTTAATTATGTGGTAACAGTAAATTGATATTAACCTACCATTGAGAGCCTCCAAATAAGTTTTAACACCTTTGGCTTATCAAATTATTCTAATATATGATTATATATATATATATATTAACATCAGATTATATAAATAGTTATAAATTTTTATATGATGAACTACGATATATTTCATATTAATATTTACTCATTATATTTACAATGTTTCACAGAACATCACAGCACATCACAGTACATCACATCGCACCTCAAACGTCAAACACACCAGCTTAGATAGATCCGCAGACCTTCAGGAAATGGGACGCGGTGATGATGTCCTCCATGTATCTGGCTGCCGCATCTTCTATCTTCTTCTGCGTGGTTGTCACTATCTGCCTCACGTTCCTCTCCAGGTCACATGCGGCGATCCTTGTCTTCACCAACTCTGCTTCCCTCAGCAGCAGGGGGATCAGGTGATATAAAGGAAGAGAGAGTCCTTGGGCCTTCACGTTCATCCTGCGATGCCAACCTGAAAAATAAATAGTGAATAAATATACAAATTCTTACTCGTAGAACAAATGAATATAAATTATAGCTACAATTTTCACCTTTAGTAAAATGACTTATTCTAGCCATATAGAGAATTTTTCATTCTTCAAACTTACAAAATAATTTAAAAGTAATAGATTTGAGTGTGAACAAAATATTTATAGCATACCTTCAACATCGTTGTTGGTTCTCACTTTGAAGTCAAAGACGCTCCAGGATCGGATAGGGAAGACTGGATTCTGCATCCACTGAGTCTTGACGTATCCTACCAGCTCCTCTAGGTGCGGTGGACATCTGTTGGTCATGACGTTGAAAACGTCCTCAACATGATTCCAGGGTAGGAACGGCAATGCCATCAGCTGTTTGATGAAGACGTGGGTTGTCTCCCTCTCCCTGAAGGTTGTCGCAAGCCCAAGGTTCTGCACCTTCGTCCAAACAATTTATCTGCTGTATATTCCTTAGAAGAGAAATCATTCTACTGACAAAAATTAATGATTTATTCAATTCTTATTTATCATAAAAGTTTAAGTTAAACACAGACTTATCAAACTAGCAGGTTTTTGCAGCAAAATTAAATTATAAAAAAAATACAGCTCATATTGCTTTAACAATAACTTATAACAAATTTATATTACTTACCAGACATTCTCAGATGAATCTTTCAACTTCAACACTGAATTGATGATGATGAAAATGGAGAAGGGATTTTCGCATATGTAGCCGCTAGTTCTCATAATTAACACCCGTCTCATAATTAATTTCTCCTCTTTAGCTTGACATGGAGAGCCTCCAAATTAGTTATAATATCTTAATTAGAAAACCGATTCAGACACTTAATAATGATTGCTAAACAATTAATTATATTTGAACGTGGATAGGATAATCGCTTTTTACATTATTAAAATTATCAGTGAATGTACCACATTAAACATGATCATTTGTACATATGTTTTCAATAAAGTCAATTTTAATTACATGCATATATATATATGTATATATATATAATATTTGCCTGAAAACATCGCAATATATATAATAAATAATATAGGTGCGAAACGTCTCAGAGCGAAAGGTCTTTAGGAGCGAAACGTCTCAGCGCGAAACGTCAATAGGGGCGAAACGTCCCGTTCCCGATTGATCTTGTTGTCATCATGTCGTCGCTTGAAAGTCCGCTTCGTACGTCAACTAAATTTCAAGGTTCCCCGTCTCGGCTGCTGCTGACAGCGTTATGTGCAAGTCTTGGTCCTCTCACATTTGGATTCACCATTGGTTATAGCTCACCAGCTATTCCCAAACTCGAGAAAGAAAAGCTCTTGGATGGGAAAAGTTTAACTGGATGGTTCGGTGCCTTGATGACGGTAGGTGCAATCTTCGGTGGTCCCTGTGGAGGGAATTTGATCGAGAAATATGGAAGGAAACGAACTTTAGCGATAGCGGCATCTGTTTTCTTTGTTGGTTGGATGATGACGGGGTTTGCTTCCGGAATCAAGAGTCTTTTCATTGGCAGAACCTTGTGTGGATTTGCCAGTGGTCTGATTACTGTAGCAGCCCCTGTCTACCTTGCAGAGGTTTCCACAAAGACGCTGCGAGGATTCCTTGGAGCAAGCATGCAGCTGTCGATAACAGTTGGCATCGTAGCAGCTTATGCGTTGGGAATGGCCTGTTCCTGGTCAATGCTGGCACTCTTTGGCGCCATGTCTTCAGTGCTGGCGTTATTGCTATTAGTGTGCATCCCTGAGACACCACGATACCTTATTCTAAAGAACAGGCGAAAAGATGCCCTGCTGGCTTTGGCAGCCCTCCGAGGACCACACACAGATGTCGAGGATGAATGTCGCGATATTGAAGAAGGATTCATGCAAGAATCAGGATCATCGTTTTCATATTCAGAGTTTAGAAAACCCGAACTCTCACGACCATTGTTTATTTCAGTCATGATCATGTTCTTCCAACAATTTAGTGGCATCAATGCAGTTATGTTTTACACAGTGTCAATTTTCCAAAGTGCTGGATATAAAAACAGTGAACTAGCTACTGTTGTGATCGGCGTAGTTCAGGTAATTGCCACACTAGTAGCTTGCTTTTTGATGGACAAAATGGGAAGGAAGAAACTCCTTATCATCGCAGGCTCTACCATGGCATTAACGTGCACAACATTTGGATACTATTACTATCGGATGAGTTCTGGAACTCACGCAAACATCAGCTGGCTGGCCATTACGAGTCTCATCATCTACATTATTGGGTTTTCCTTGGGCTGGGGACCCATCCCTATGTTGGTGATGTCAGAAATTTTCCCCGCCCCAGCAAGAGGTGCAGCGAGTGGTATTGCCACATTCACCAACTGGTTCTGTGCATTCCTTATAACCAAAGAATTCATTGCGTTTCAAGAACTTTTTGGCCAAGCGGGCACATTTTGGATCTTTGGTGTGTGTTGCCTGTTTGGTGTCATGTTTGTGTCCAAGTACCTGCCAGAAACAAAAGGAAAGTCCCTGGAGGACATTGAGCTCTATTTTTTGGGAAGGAGTATGCTGGTTTAAAGTAATCATTGAATCTCTTTGCTTTACATTAGCATTTAACCAAACAACATGCTTTTAGTACTTTCTTTACGCACATTACAAACACAAATAATGGTCATCTCTTCATTGTACACAAGTTATATAACCATTACATTTTTACAGTATAACTGTATATAATATCCGTTTACTGTTTAGGATATTTGTAATTCAGCAAACGTATTGAAGCTTGGAACAGATCTTGGCAATCATATGCACTTCATGTATTTAAAAGGGTATAATAATTCATCATATTCTATGTATGGTAAAATTGGGCAAGCTGTGTAAATAATCTTGAAATCATTTGACACCTGTTTTAATGTTACCAAGAGATACTTTGTACAATCGATTTTTTTTAAAAAGGGGGAGGGGATACATTTATTTGTTCTACTGAAATCCATGTCACATAGTTTCACTGATTCATGCGATACATTAGTGTTCACTTTACAAGTCTTAATTGTGTTTCCATCATTGCAATTTTTTAAAATATATAAAAATTATATTAATATATACATTGTACATACCATACTACATGTAGTATTGTACATGCACCCTATACCTTGTTTTTTTCATTGCTTATCATGAGTAAACTTGTTATTTGAAGAAATTTTAATAAATATATTTATTTTAATTATCCCGACTGGGACTCAATGACTTGGCATCATACAAAGGAGAGCCATAATCATGGTAATCCATGAAATTCAAAGCCTTTACTCTATATTTATCAATGTTTTTTGAAATTATTTGTGAAAGATGACTTTTCATTGCACCAAACTAGAGGAGTTTGTTTGGGGAGGACGTGAAGAAGGCCAATTTTTTCCTAGTATTATATTTTGAACATTTTGTTAATTTGTTGTTTGTTTTTTTCTGGCGGTCCATATGACATTTACCTGTAATGATGTTTTTTTTTATTAGAAGGGCACATTGTGTTTGTGTCAACTACTGCTGTTAAATCCTCCATAATCCTCATCCTCCATCAATGTGACAAATCATATCAGTGTTTAATTCTTTTTATTCTGTGCTCCATGTAATATGTTTTTCTTTAATGTCATGTGGTTTCCATTTACTATACTATAGATATTTAATTTTCTATGTTCATATTCTTCAAATATTTAATATATTGTATACACAGTTGAATACTGTTGTTAATTCTTTTAAGAATCTTGGGATTAATAATAAAAAATAATAGGAAAAAGTGTTTTTGTTTTCATTCATTGATCTCCATTGAATTATCAAAAGCATAAAACAAAATATACCCTCTATATGACAGTAGTCATTTGCATTCTTCCCCGTTTTCTTTTGAGATTTTTATCTCCCTAGTAAACCACATGAGACTCTTCAATCTACCCACATTTGGCACCAATGTAACAGAAGAGGAGGAATGATCACAAGTAGGCTCGAACTCTGGACCCTTCAGTTTAAAAACCAACGCTCTACCGACTGTGCCAAAGAGTTACCGGTAACCCACTAGCTAGTGCTAGTAGGAGTGTGGCAGTATTGAGCCTATATTCACACTATCACACATACCATACATCTGTGTACTTATCAATAAGTCCAGTCAAAACTACACAACAAGTAAGATTACATATAACAATATTGGAAAACTTTAATAAACACACATATGATACATTACAACAATTCTAAAGGACAATGAATCTTCAGCTTCAGTTCATAGTCTGTGTAAGATCTGAATGATTCAATAACAATGAAAACAGGTCCTCTTCATGAAGGTGCCATGGGTGTGTGAACACTTGTACATCATTTTGTCTTTAAGAGTAGATCCTTCTGTCCAAGTCAGACTAATGAGAAGCGGTCGTCATCTGTTGATGGAATTCAGCTGTTCTTGTATGTCTGACAGAGTGCTCATGCTGTAACAGGAACACGTAACAATTACCATAAAATTGGTATGAAAAATTAATGGTCTCTCTTTAAAAAATATGATTACTATAAACTAATTTTTAAGAGACCCAACACACTGTACAGTGTTATTTTCACCCCATGTTATTTTCGCACCTCTACACTTGCAAAACGGTTTCGTCCCATCTTGAAATCACCTGTGCGCTGTTAGAAATAGATACTTTTTCTCTAATGAACACAATTATTTAAAAATTGTTTTAAATTCAACAACGAGGGTGAAAGGGACAAAAATAAAACATATACAGTATGCACTTTACATACTGTCGTTAAGGATCAAACATCACAATATAAATCTGTATATTGAGAGTGGGAATGTCATAGGTTGAACAAACATAGTGATTGATGAAAACAATGGATCATAAAATGGATATTACCTTCTCTCTATTGCAGATTCTCTGTAAAAAAAGAAGAAAGAAAATACATTACTGGATCATATTCTTTCATAGATTGTATTTACTTACAGTATATTATATAAAAAAAGAAACTAGCTGTTCAGGTGTGTGTGTGTGTGGGTGGGGGGGGGGGGGGGGGGGGAGGGGGTCATAGTCCCATACAAAAAAAAATGGGATTTCACAATTTTAAGATCCCTGGGTGTCAAATGCTTGGAATAACTTAACAACTGATGCTAAAATTTTGGACATCCATTGGAAATACCTCACTAAAGCATTGTAAATATAAAATTTGAGGAGTGAAGGACTATATATGATTTGGGCCTAAAATGGCCCCCTAAAATCATCATTTTATTGTAATTCTTTGTTTTCTTTGTACAGATATATATGTAATGTTTTTACATAATGTTCATTTTGATTCAACTGCCCAGAATTTAGAATTATGACATCGTAAAGACAACATTTTCCCGCCCATGCCGCCATTTTTGCATTTTTAGCATAAACAGCTTATTTTCAAGCAGTTTTTCTTTCAGAAAACATAGAGCGCATGCTTTAACAAACAAAATATTTTTAATCCAAGATGTATCTAGCCAAAGCTAATAAGTGACAAAAAAATTCCTTATTCAAGCATGCGCTCTATATTTTCGATCTATTAATAAAAAGATTAGAAAAATGTTAATTTTTTACTGATTTTGATTGTATTATAAAAATAGCATTGATCACTTCTGATGTCATATACTGCCAGTGAGTGCAAATAAATCAAATAAACAGGTGAATAATATATTTTACATCAACTCTAAAATATAACATAACATTTATTGTACCAGAAACACTTAATAAAAGGAAATGGCAATTATGGGGGGGGGGGGGGGCAAATTTAACTCATATCATATTATAATAGTTCTTTTGATAAAAATCATGAACATGCTTCTTTAAATAGAAAAATCAGGTTTGAACTTACTGATACTCCAGCTGAGTTTTAATTGTTACCATCTTCTTTAATGACTGCAAAATAAAAGATAATAAACATTAGACAAATCAAGGCTGGGTCACCTCCCAGGCCTGAGTTTTTCCCCCTGAATCACAATGCCCCACATACAGACAAGAACTTTGTTCATTATTTTTTTTTTAGAGAAAATGAAAATTGAGAGAGAGAGAGAGAGAGAGAGAGAGAGAGAGGGAGGGAGGGAGAGAGAGAGAGAGAGAGTACCTCTGATGAATTGTGAATGACATTCTCTTGACATGAAAAATTCTTCGCAGCTTGTGCCAACAGCTACAACAACAATGCATGATTAACATAAAATGAATATACCCAAAAGGGAAAACAGAAAAACAAAAATTAACAGAGGAAATTCTAACGACGAATGGGCGTTCCTACCTCACTGGATCGAGATGTTTTAACTACATGTCTCACGAGTGACCCCACATCTTGTACATTTTGTGCTACTTTTTCGTTAAGTCTATTTTTTGTTTCTTGATTCCAGTTCATTGGAGAGATGATAAATCACAAAGTGAAGATAAACAACCAATGACTCCAAAGCTCCAAGGATCAGGATCTCAGAACAGCAGCAGCGAAAACAACCAGTGATAAGTTTGCTCCTTAAAAAAAATGGTAAAAATTCTCAAACTGTGCTAAAAAATAGCTGAATGTTTACATAAAATTAATAAGTTGTAACATTATCCTACATATGCCTGTCCGGATCTTCCAATTATAGTGCACTTTTCACTTCCGGTGTTTTTCAACGAAGAGCAAAGAAAAATCTACTGTAGTGCAGCCGGTTGAATGATGAAATATGGAAGCCTCTTAACTTAATGAAAAGAACAAGTTTAGTCCAAGAAAATGGCTTACAGTCGTCTTTCATCTGAAGAAGAACGGTGCGTGTTTTATATTGTTAATATTTTCAGTTTGTAGCTGCTAACTGGTTAAGGTAGATAATTATGTACCAGGTACTACTGCAGTACACCCTGTCCCAAGTTTCTGCCTCCACCACACAGGCGCTTGTTTCATACAGGGGGTGTATTAACTATACACAATAACACAATTTTATTTTCTTATTATGATGATATCAATATATTGTTTGTGGGTACAAGCCGACTAGTGAAGTCGTAATCAAAGTTTTAGGTACGGCTGGACTATTTGATTACGAGTCTCTTTGGGTACAAATTAGTTTGGATATGAGTTGACTTTAACTCATTTTATTTTATCGTGCATACACGTTGACTGGTGAAGTTGTAATCAAATGTTTGGATACGAGTGGACCGTAGAGTATTGGATACGACCGGACCATTTGATTACAAGTCTGTTTGGGTACAGTCAGTTTGGGTGATTACACACAAAGGTATTCATGATTATAGAAAAGTGGTGGAAGCAGAAACTTGCTAACTTGTGAACTTAATTTTAGCTAGATTCACGAAAATATTAGTTCTGCAAAATAAACAATATTTGCTTCTTGAAATTTTATGCAAAGACTTTGAACATTTGCTCTCATCTAAACATGAAAATGTTCATTTACTGATTTTATATTCCTTTTGGACATTATAGACTAATGATAATCAATACATAGAGAAGTAGATTTCCCTCATTATAATACCGAGCGCAGCGAGAGGCGGGTGAAGCCCGCCTCGCGAAGCGAGGATTAATGGTAACACGTATATATAAGAAAATCAGTGAAAAATGAAAGTTGAATCAGGGGTACTAAGGCCAAAAAATTTTCTTTCAGCCCTGGGCACCGCCATATTGGCAGCCATTTTGTTTTTAAAAAGTTAGTTCGATCATTGATTGACCGGTACTTATCGATGTTTATTGCCCCTAAACTCGATTAAAATGTTCCAGTATTTAAATAGAAGGTAATTTGAATCAAAAGAAATAAAAGAGGACACGGGATAAGTTTCAATAGTGATTCAGTCAAGAAACACGACTAGTTCTATGTATGTCTTACCAAATTATCAGATGGAAAATAAAAACATTAATATCAAGGAACTGGTCTTTTAGATACTGATTAAAGTATTCAATTTTATTACCGCGGCATTTATATGAATTAAATTGATAAACAATGAAAGAAGAAATAAAAAAAAAAGTTCGGAATAACTCTCTTCGGCTATTTCCGAAGACAAAACGTGTATAACGTTTGAAACATGACGTCATAATGTAGACTGAGCACGTGACGTTTCGTTAAACTTTGCCTAATGCTTTGAGTAGGCAACCAGGCGGATCCTACTGTGTGCATTTCAAATAAATTTTATTCTACAAAAATCAAACTGCACTGTGTTAAATCTGCGATCGGTCCAACGGTCACACCGTTTACATATTATCCATGTTTATACTACTTTAATGCAGATGTATGGATGTTTTAGATAGACTTGATTTGATTTGAACATACTTAATTGTGCAAATATATATTTACATGAATGGTTTCGGCAGCAGGCAATGCCTAGGTAAGCCTTCTTTTAAATAGATTTATTACTATGACAATACTGCATCATGTCTGGATCAGTAGACTGAGGTAAAATTAAAACCGAGTAAGTTATATCTTCCAGTGGTCTCTACAGATTATTTCTTTTTACAGGAAGTGTTGCTGGGTTTGCTTTGCAACAGTGGAGGATGACTATGAGGCTAAGTGGGTCAAGCCTTGCCGATGTCGAGGCACCACCAAGTGGGTCCACCAGACCTGTCTCCAGAGATGGGTGGACGAAAAACAGAAAGGGAACAGCTCAGCGGAGGTGTGCTGCCCCCAGTGTGGGACCCGCTACATCATTGTGTTCCCAGAGTTTGGTAAGGCATCACCCTCCTCACAGTTTACAAATACAGCAGAGAGTTTGAGGCTTTACTGTATTTTACCAAACAGCAGTAACAATCAAATTATCAGTGTTAAATGTAACAAGATGTTTTGTAGGTCCAATTTTGAAAGTAGTTGACTCAGTAGATAAAATGATCCAACACGCATGTCCGTTTGGAATGGGCCTGCTGTTCTGTGGGGGAGTGTATTGGACGGCCTTTACCTACGGATTTATTGTAGTCCTACAGGTAAGAAAGAGCCTTGCAGGTACTTTGTTCACTTGTCTTTTAATTTTCATGACTAATATGATACATATAAAAGCAATGTGATTTTAAGTATGTATACAGGTGGTAGGTAGATTCATCGTCTCTTTGATAACTGATTATGATCACAGGTGATGGGCACGGACGAGGGTTACACTTTCATGGAAGAGGTGGAGAACAAGCTGCTGTTGCTGATCAGTATGCCCCTCATCCCAGTCCTCCTGGTCCTCGGGAGAATGATTCAGTGGGAGGATGTGGTCCTCAGGCTGTGGAGGAGACATGCCCCACGATTCCTCACCAAACTCATCAACTGTGGTCTGTACTCATCATATGTAATGTCTACTGATCTAACTCAATGTCTACATATTCATCTCAATGTTTAATCACTATCTCAATGTCTTGGAGTCTTCACAAAACTCATCAACTGTGGTCTGCACTTATACTCAATGTCTAGTTATCTATATCAAGGTCTATCGATCAAACCGCAGATGTCTGCTTATCCAGTATTAACTGAATTAACTACGGTATATGTCTACTTTTTAAACCTCCTGCTCATATGGAGAAGGGGTATACTGTTTTTCCCTTGTGTTTCTGTATGTCTGTGTGTCTGTGTGTCCGTTACAAATTTTCATCAAAGATTTTGCAGATGCTTGAAAATTTAACACACTCTTTGTTTTCATGTGTCATATGGTGGGATTATATTTTGTACAATTTGGACATCAACTTCCTTTAAATGAAGACTGTTTATTATTAGCCCAAATTTTTTAGCAAATGTTTGTCAAAGATTTCCCAGCAATTTTTTTATCGCAGATGCTTGAAATTTTAATACACTCTTTGTTTGGGCTTGCCGTAAAGTTGGATTCATTTTTAGCTCACCTGAACCTTAGGTTTAAGTGAGCTTTTCTGATCACCTGTTGTCCGTCGTCCATCCATCCATCTGTCTGTAAACTTTTCACATTTTTGACTTCCAAATATAACCAATCTTAATACAAAGCATCATTATGAAAAGGGGATTTTAAATTGTTGATATAAAGGGTATAACCCTTTTTAATTGGAAATAGTGAATATAGGGTGTGTGTCTTTGAAAATCTTTTTCTCCAGAACCACTCGACCAGAAATGCTAATATTTACACAAAAGCTTGTATATGTAGTGAACATTCTAAGTTGTAAAAATTGTGACCCTTGGACGAAAACTGGGGCCCTAGGCACAGTTCAAAGTTTAACATAGAATTACATATGAAAAATGTTTAAAAATTTTCTTCTCAAGAACCACTGCACCAGAAATGCCATTGTTTACACAAAAACTTGTAAATTTAGTGAAAAAATTGTGGCCTCTGGACAAAAATGGGGCCCGAGGTGGGGTTCAATATATATATGGGGTTTTATATACATAGAAAAAATGCTTAAAAATCTTCTCAAGAACTCATCTTCGCTAGCCAAGGTTTTCGGTCAACTTTGCTCCCCATAAACCCTTGGTGGATTTCATTACGAAAACTCGGTGATGTGGTGGCACTATCTAGCAAGCAATTTGAGTTGCGCCCCTTGCATATTTACATTTTAATCAATTTAAACAAAGGGTTATATACACAGTATGGTATTATTTAATACAACTTGAAAACATGTTGACTACCAAATATCGGAACATAATTAACGATGCTATTAAATACGAATACGAATAAATACGAATTAAGTTATAACCTAGGGAAAGCACGGAATGTTTTATTCATGGTGTTTTGTAAGGACCTGTACTGGGAGTGAAAAAGTCGCCGATTTAGGCTATATGAAAGCTTTCATGCCATAAAACCAGGTATCGTTGTCGTGAATATTGCGGACCAAAGAAATTAAATAAAACAGAGCTCATTGAACCTTTAAAAGCAATAACCATAAGCAGGAATGCATATACTAAAGGGATAGGCAACTTCTACATTCGCCATGTTTACTTCCCATTCTATCAGACGAGCCTTGACAAAGGACTATGTGCGGTATGGTCAAATATCTGCCCCCGATTTCAACCAATTTTTAAATAGTATCGTTTAAAAATGAAATCTTCACAAATCATTGTAAAGAGGATGCCTATAACTTTAATCTTGATTTTAGTCATCATTGCTCACTCGCTGTTTATCTATGACATCACCTAAATGACCTAATTCCCGCAAATTTGCAAACAAATGAAGATATTCTCATTTTTGCTCTATATTTTGCATTCGGAAATATAGAGCGCAGGTCTGCTCAAGTGCGATTTTATCATATGTTTTTCTTCAGATAGTTATACATATCATACTATAAAATGGTACTTGAGCAAGCCTGCGCTCGATGTTTCCCAGTCGAAAAATCATCGGAAAACACCCATATTTTGCCACAAAACATCAATTTATCAAAATAAAGCAATATTCATGACGTCATTTCTACATTATGACGTCACTGTGGTAATAACCTTTTACACCTTTATTTCCAATATGATTTTAACTATCGTTCACCTTATTTTAAAGCTCTTTCTAGAACTTTGATTTTGGGGGGCAAAAATTGCATAAAACCGCACTTAGTCCTTTGTAGAACTATGTTCAATCCCAGTAAAAAAATAGGTTTTTAAAGCGATCTGGTTAGACCATCGTTGGGGAGGCACTGTACTCGAGAACTTGTCTCAACCTGTTAAAAGCACGGAATGTTTTACCAAAGATCACACATGTGTTTTCTTTTAAAGTTTATATTTACAAGCACTGCAATTGGATCAGCTACTGGCAGCTGCAGCCAATCATAAAACGGAGCTTGAAATCCGCCAAGGGTTTATGGGGAGCAAAGTGGACTGAAAACCCTTGGCTAGCGAAGATGCAAGAACAAGAAGATGCTACAATGCTTCAATTTGTGAGATTACTATGCAAGCATCCTTAAATAATGTAGACTATAAATCAATAAAGCTGTGACCACCAGACTAATACTGCTGCCCTAAGAGGGGTTCAAAGTTTAACATAGAAATAATGATATATTATTGAAAATGTTTAAAAATTTTCTTTTTGAGAACTACAAAGCTACAGTTTGTGAGATTACTTTGCAAGATTGTGTAGATTCTAAATTGTTAAAGCCAACCTTAAAACACTGACCAATACTGGGGCTCCAGAAAGAGTTCAAAGTTTAAAATAGAAATAGCATATGCTATGAAATAGGATGTTACAAGGAACTGTTGTTCAGGTGAGCGATAGGGGCCATGGATCTCTTGTTGAACAAATTTAATGTCAATTTTCTGTTAATTTTCTTATCCCAATATTTGCTGATCTAACTCAATGACCGCTGATTTGACTCAATACTTCTGATCTATCTCAATGTTTATTGATCTATTTCAATATCTACTAAGTATTAATGTATCTCATTGTCTGTTGCTCTATCAGAGTGTCTATAAATCTATCTTAATGCTTATAGAGATATGTCTACGGCTCGAACTCAATATCTACTGATCTATCTCAGTTGTGTACTGATCTATCTCATCTGTCTACTGATCTATCTTATCTGTCTACCGATCTATCTCAATATCTACTGATATACCTCAGTATTTTCTTATTTCTCTTAATGCTTACTGACTTATGATTTTACTCAGAGTCTACTGATATAACATAATATCTACTGTATAGATCTATCTCAACACAGATCCATCTCAACATAGATCTATCTCAACACAGTTCTATCTAAACGCAGATCCATCTCGATCAATCTCATTATAGATCCATCTCAACATAGATCCATCTCTTTATAGATCCATCTCAACAAAGATCGATCTCAATGTTGATCCATCTCGACATAGATCCATCTCATTATATATCTATCTCAACATAGATCAATCTCATTATAGATCCATCTTAACATAGATCTATTTCATGATAAATCCATCTTAACATAGGTCAATCTCATTATAGATATATCTCAACATAGATCCATCTCATTATAGATCTATCTCAACATAGGTCAATCTCATTATAGATATATCTCAACATAGATTAACCTTATTATAGATCTATCTCAACATAGATCAATCTTATTATAGATCCATCTTAACATTGATCTATCTCAAATAGATCCATCTCATTTTGATACATCTCATTATAGATATATTTCAACATAGATCCATCTCAACATAGATCTATCTCAACATAGTTCTATCTCAACATAGATCCATCTCGACATAAATCTATTTCAAATAGATCCATCTCAACATAGATCTATCTCATTATGGATCTATTTCAGCATATATCAATCTCATTATAAATCTATCTCAACATAGATCTATCTCAACATAGATGCATATCAACATAGTTCTATCTCAACATAGATCCATCTCGACATAGATCTATCTCAGCATAGATCCATCTCATTATAGATCTATCTCAACATAGATCTATCTCATTATAGATCCATCTCAACATAGATCAATCTCATTATAGATCCATCTCAACATAGATCTATCTCAAATAGATCCATCTCAACATAGATCAATCTCATTAAAGATCCATCTCAATATAGATCAATCTCATTATAGATCCATTTTAACATAGATCTATCTCAAATAGATCCATCTCAACATAGAACCATCTCAGTGTAGATCTATCTTAAAATCTTTTTGTCTTCTGATCTATGTATTCAATGAAGACAGAAATTTTTTTACTTAGATAAACAAATGAAGTGGTAATAATCTTTCTCATCCCTTGTAGACCAGTCATCATTACCAAGGTTACCGGCAGACACGACACGCATGGTCGACCCTGTGTCAGCCACCAGGATCGTCTGCGGCGCTGTGGTTCTACCTAGCTGTGCAGTCCTGTGTGGAAATCTTCTGTTCCGATCCGTGGGCTCCAATATCCAGCGGTCCATGATGGTAGGAGATCCTTGTTATTCACATAATGTTAACCAACTTTTATCGGTACTCGTGATTTAATTCATTTTAAACAATATTTTATTATGCATCACATAAATGAATGGGATAGCAGGCACTGCCTATATAAATCCTCTCTGACTAGATATCCACTCTGTATTCACGATGGCGTTATTTTATGATTTATTGAAGATGTATTGGTTCGAGGCGACTACCAGTAACTTTCATGATAAATGTGTAGATTTTCTGGGAAGTAAATACCTGTGACATTTGATGACTGGTTTATGGCAAAAATTACTGGTGATGATGGTGCTCTCATGAAGAAGTTGGTGTACAGTATTTGCTCCCAACAGTTAATTTAAAATATGGTTAAACGATATGGTTAATTGATTGAAACAACATTTTGTTTTATCAAAAGGATTTTATCGACGGCAACATATAACTTACCTCGGGTTAAGTGTCGGGCTTGTGATCCATACTTACCGAGTTCGAATTCCGCAGGGGCTTTTGTTGTTAATATTATTTTGTTGTTTTTTACTGAATTGATGTTTTTAGATATTCATTTTTTATCCCCAATTTGCAAATTTTTCGCTTCTTTGACATATGTATAGTTTATTTATCATTATATCTTACATAATCAAATAATTTACAGTTAATTCAAGTGACTTTTTCCAGGTGTGTTATTCCACCTTAAATATAGTTAAATATGATTATAGTGCAGCACTTAATTAAGATGAGCAATTTTGATTCTTTTTAAACACAATTCATCAGACAATGTACTGTAGATTCATTTTTTATTAGCTCACCGAGACGAAGTCAAGGAGAGCTTATGCTATACCCTCGGCGTCGGCGGTGGCGTCGGCGTCGGCGTCGGCGTCCAGACCTGGTTAAAGTTTTTGTTGCAGGTCCTGTATCTAAGCTATTACTTGTCCTATCTTCACCAAACTTGCATGGGTGATGCATCTGGACCTACTTATGGACTTGAAAGACTTGGATGCTGAATCTGGGTCCTAAATTTCAGATGCTGGAGGAGGTTAAGGTTGTTGGACCAGGTTAAAGTTTTTGTTGCAGGTGCCCTTTGATAGCAATATCTTAGTTACTGCTGGTCCGTACATCACCAAACTTGCATGGATGGTGTGCCTTATGATACTGATGCACCAGACAGGCTTGAGTGCTGAATCTGAGCTATAGGTTTCGGATGCTGGAGGAGGTTAAGGTTTTTGGAGCAGGTTAAAGTTTTTGTTGTGGGTGCCCTTTGATAGCAATATCTAAGTTACTACTGGTCCTAACTTCACCAAACTTGTATGGATGATGCGTCTTATGATACTGATGCACCTGACAAGCTTGAATGCTGAATCTGAGCAATAGGTTTCGGATGCTGGAAGAGGTTAAGGTTTTTAGAGCTGGTTAAAGTTTTTGTTGCAGGTGCCCTCTGATGATTATATCTTAGTTACTACTGGTTCTTACTTCACCAAACTTGTATGGATGGTGCGTCTTATGATACTGATGCACCTGACAAGCTTGAATGCTGAATCTGAGCAATAGGTTTCGGATGCTGGAGGAGGTTAAGGTTTTAAGAGCTGGTTAAATAAAGTTTTTGAAACAGGTGCCCTCTGATGATGATATCTTAGTTATTACTTGTCCTTACTTCACCAGATTTCCATGGATGGTGTGTCTTATGATACTGATGCACCTGACAGGCTTGAATGCTGAGTCTGGTTTCGGATGCTGGATAAAGTTAAGTTTTTAGGAACAGGTCACATGTTTAATAGATGATAGTACTATATCAAACTTGCATAGTTGATTTAACTGTAATATGAATGAATCGCAGAGGTAGCTTCAGATGCAGAGCTTGATCTCCATTATCAAGGATGCTAAAAAATAAATCTTAGTTATTACAGGTCCTAACTTCACCAAACTTGAATGGATGGTGTGTCTTATGATACAGATGCACCTGACAGGCATGGATGCTGAATCTGAGCCATAGGTTGCGGATGCTGGAGGAAGTTAAGGTTTTAATTGCTAGTGCCCTCTGATGATGATATCTTAGTTATTACTGGTCCAAACTTCACCAAACTTGCATGGATAATGCGTGTTATGATACCAATGCACCTGATGGGCTTGAATGCTGAATCTGAGCCATAGGTTTCGGATGCTGGATGAGGTTTAGTTTTTTGGAACAGGTCACATGTTTTATAGATGATAGCTTGCATAGTTGATTTAACTTTATTATAAATTAAATGCAGAGGTTGCTTTATATGCAGAGCCTGATCTCCATTATCAAGGATGCTAAAGAAATCTCCTACCTCACTCAAACCAGCTCGATAGATAGATGTGTTTGTTGATAAATGATATAACATGATTCCTATGATATAGTATTGTATGATATGAAACAATATTGTTTGATATGATACAATATGATATCATATGTTATATTATAAAAAGTTATACAATACGATATGATATTGTATCAATTTTTTGGATATTTTATGATATGATATTGTATCATGATACTGTTATGTATAGTATTGTATAGTATGATACAATATTGTATAATATTATATTGTATTTTTAATTTATTATTTTATCACATGATACAATTACATAAGATATTGCAAAATATTATATTGTATCCTATGATACAATATTGTATATTCTATAATATTGTACAGTATCATACAATATTGTATAATATGATATTGGTTTCAGTAATATAGAATTATATCACATGAAATTGTATTATATGATATTGTAATATTATATAATATTGTATCATACGATATTGTATGATATGATATTGGTTTATATGATATATTATCTTATCACATGAAATTGTATTATATGATATTGTAATATATATTATTGTGTCATATGATACAATATGTATAATATAATAATGTATTTTATAATATTTTGCTTTATCACATAATATTGTATCATTTGATAAGATACAATGTTGGAATCAAATTATATTGTATTATATGATATAATATCATATAATGTATCAAATATGTTTCAGTTTCATTCAATACAATATCATACTATATTATACAATATAATATGTTTCAATGTTATGATGTATTATGTAATATGATATTGTAATATAATACTATATTGTATTATATTTTATGATATTGTATTATGTGATCAAATACAATAAGGTATAACACAATGCAATGTCATATCATACATTACAATATCATATCTCATTATTGTTTATTACGGTATTTTATTGTTTTATATGATATTTATTATAAATATGACATGATACAATATTTAATTTTATATCATTGTATTGATTAACATATGAACATATGATTATCATAAAAAAATTTTATCAGATGATATACGATATTTTGTCAAAACAGAATCCATGAATATCCAAGATCATAAAGTATGATTTTCATATAAAATGATAAAGGTGGTCTTATGAAGGTGATGTCTCATAATGGTGATGCTCCGTCTCGGTGAGCTTAGTAATCTATGATTACCTATGTTTACCGTGAGGAAATAATATTTGCGTAAAATTGCGAGAAGCAACCCTCACAGATTTTAAAATCTGGCTATTATATCTCAGACAGCTTTGAACTGTATGAAATAATAACAGAAAATTGGTGCTCATGATTTTATATTCTCACGATTTGATACAAAACAGCAGAAACATGGAATTAAGTACTCGCGTTAAATAAGAAACTATCGTAACAGTAATTGACTTAGATGTTAGTGTGAATTTTTCAAAATGTGTAAGTGGAAACTGTTTTTTACAGCTCTTCATTTTTTTGAGAGTTAGCAATACATGTACCAAACATACATTGTCAAGGATTTTCCTATAACATAAACCATGACATTCTGTAGACCATGAAATGTTGTTCATACTCATGTGAACTCACATGAATGAGCATTTACAAAAAAAATTGAACAGTATCAATTCAGAATTAGATTGAGAACAGGATGTATTTCCAATGGGCACATAAAGTATTTTCTTGTCACTAAAGAGCAATTTCTTGTTTATGATTGCTGATGAATTGAACCACAAAGTAGTTAAAGTCAATTACGGTTAGGAAAAACACGGTAGATTTATAAAGAAATAAAATCTGTGTCTAACTCTTGTACTAGTTATATTCATAAGTGACCTAGTTTTTTAAAATCTTATTTACTGGTATTTTAGGAAATGATCTAAGTATATAAAAGAGTTGAAAGCAGTTTAAAAAAACTGCAGCAAGCCTTTAGTATAGTCAATATTGAATTAAATAAAACCATAAAAAAATGATATAGATATTTTAGAGGCAAAACATATTGAAATGAAATTTGGTATACAAATTTATCATGATAATATTTAGGTTAAGTTCGATTTTGGGTAAGATCAAGCAATTTTCGACAGAGTTATGCCCCTTGGACTTAGTCTTAGTAAAATTCCACTCATTTGCAGTTTCTATTTATTTTCTTTGCAGAGGTTGCACTTATTGAAATGAAATGTGATATACACATTTGTTATAATAATATCTAGGTCAAGTTCGTTCGAGCAATTTTCGAGAGAGTTATGCCCCTTTGACTTAGAAAAATTTCAGTTGCAGTTTCCGTTCATTTTCTTCATGGATGTTTCCAAGGGAGGGGGGGGGGGGGCATAAGTGTTTCACAAACATCTCTTGTTTTGTTTATTTTTTGCGGTCTAATGTAATTGCAGAAATTAGAAATGCAGAATATAATTTGATACCTCTAGGGTCTGAACGCAAAAATTTTGAGCCACAGAAAAAACCCGTTATACAGTATTTTTGCCAATTCGGGGGGTAGAGGTACTTTCAATTGGTTAGATATTTTATACCTGGTTCAAACTTCAGATATTTAAAAAGTCTGAAACTTTCTGTAGGGAGGAATTGCCTTCATCGCATTCAAAGGAGCCATCAAGATCTACTACAAACAACAGCAATACATCCGCCAGGCGCAGCGGGTCATCAAAGACTATCAGGAGGAGGTCGTGTTCCAGACGTCTCGCTTCTCTAGCGCCATGTGATCGAACGCTACTGTAAGTCAAGGACAGTGTAGAGGATGTAGGACCTTGTGGCAGACAGTGGCAATCATAGTCACCAAACACTGAATGATGAGTGAACTTCTATTGACATCACATGATGTAGCCCAAGAGTTGAAAATATTACACTTAGATCAATACAATATACTGGTTAAAGATTAAAACTGTCCATGAATGTTATTTTTTTTTTACAGCGTTTTTATGTGAAATGTCGATATATCTTGTTTTGTTCTTGGAACTAATTATCTCTGCTTAGAGCTGACTGTTTGCTGGTTTTATTTAGAGTAAATGGGGATGGCTTCATGGACTGTTAATCTGGGGAATTCATTTAATAGGGGAAAAAAATACATGTAAATTGGTGATGCTTTGGCTAGTGGCAGATTGGTCCAAACTGTTATGCACAGGACAGTTGGAGGAGGTGATTATTCATATTATTCATGCCATACTTTTTGGTCGTGTATTAAGTAAAAATCACCCCCCCCCCCCCCCCCCCCCAGCATACACACACACATTAAAAATTAATTTCCATGTTAACAGGAGTTATCTAACTTAGCTAAGAAATTAACCAAACCAATTTAATTACCCAGAACATTGGACCTTATGCAAACAGGAACTGTACCGGTATTTACTGTTTAAAAATTGTACAGAAAGAACTTGGTCTTATTTTCTCTTCCTGCCTTTCCGTAACTATACCCAACCAAAAAGGAGAAACCACTCTGTCTCGATCTTTGTATACACCTTACCAGACAGTAGCTTGCCTTTGTATTTAATTGTAAGTTGATTTGTAGCTTTGATTGATAAATAAGAAAAGGAATATCAATTGAGGACAACAATCTTCTGCTGGTGATATTTCATTATCATGGATGTGGATTAGTTTCATGTTTTTATGCATTTTGATTATTTATTGAGAACTGGGCCGTAATTGTAGTCTAGAATTCTGTCAGGGTCCTGTTCTATTGTAGCTCCGCAATATGGTGGGGGTTTTCTCCATATATCACAGTGTCAAAGAAATAAAGCACATATTGAAGCAGAAATAGGCTACAGATCAGATAGAATTATTATATGTATGTCTATACACTAGACACGGCATTTAAATTTCATATTAATCATCATTGTCACAATCAGTACAGGGAATTTTAATTTACAAGTGACATTACATCGTCAAAAGGTATGACTCGTTGATGCATTTCTTAACGTGACAAGTGTTTTGTATATAGGTATTCTTGAACAACACAAAACCCTGAGAATAGCCAAATCCCTGATCCCTAATGTACAGTGTGACCTTCATTTAAAAAAAAATTCCAAGACCTCTGTTTGATGGGTGAATTAAATGTTCTTGCAACCAATACATGTACACTTGTATTATAAAGACCTTTTCTTTCTGTTTGCATCATGTGAGCTGTTTAGCAAGACACATGTCTCTTGTTTTGTATTATCATTGTATCATTTGCTGATGCATTTTAAAGGTTGTTACAATTAAAACTTTTAAATATTTATGTGTGTTTAATTCTGTTATGACAATAATCATGCCCAGAGTAAGGAAAGATTTGAATGGATGGAATTAGGATTGCTTGGATGAAAGGGACGAGCTTCAATAAGTTCTAACAGGACAAATCAATCGTAAAAACTTTGGCCCAGAATGTGTGAAAGATGAGCATCTTGTGCAAGGGCTAATGACTTATGTAATTTATGGAAAAATATGCTGTTGAAAAACAGGGCATTTTTCTCTGATGAATTAAATGTAATTGGTCATTCAAGAATAGCGTATTTTTCAACACCCACACAAATCTGATATCAAATCATATTAAAAAGAAATATTTATCGGACTACCACACAGGGTGCCTATTTTTTATTATTATGAATGAGGGAGAGGAAAGATCATCTTAAATTTAATTCAACCTTAAAAAAAAATTTCCTGGGAACAATTCTCAGATTTCTTAATTATGGAGTTTCTGGTGCAAATGGGGTCTGCTTTTGACTCTTATATACCGGTATTGATTTTTTCACTAACTTAATATTTCTCAGCACTTGCATGCTCAGGTCCTTTTGTTACTCAATTTTAAGGCTTAATGAAAGATGAGATGCTGATTTTCAACATATAAAAGCTTGTGTTGAATTAGGGTAATGCTTTTGTGTTTTATCCACGCTGGTTACCGTACTCGTGCTATTCTGAGCCCCTCAGGGAGCTAATTCAGGCCCCAGCGTCACCAACTTTCCTCAAGTCATTTCTCAGCCTCAAGTCTGAGTATTGTCCTCAAATTTATGCACTTTTCTTTTAAGGATTTGAGTTGAGAACTAACTTGAGCGATTTGAACATTTTGGTGATGGTGGGACCAGGCTCCGTTGTCATCAACTTTCCTCATATAAATTCTCAGCCTCAATTCTGAGATTTTACCTCAAATTGATGCACTGTTCTTTTAATGATTTGAGTTGAGGACTGAGGTGAGTAATTTTAAAATGTTGATGATGGCGAGGACAGGTCATATATATATATAAAAAACTTCAAAATGATAAAAAATTTAATGCATGAAAAATAACATGATATAATACTGATGAAACAAATGCATAAATGTATAGTATAAAATGGATTGGTCAACACAGCAGCTGTACCTTGCATGCGATTCAACTGAACATCACATTTACTGGTGCTCTGGTTTCATGAATATTCATGGGCATGAATTTTTGTGGAATAAGTAAAAATCATAGTTTCAGGGATATGTAAAGTTGTGGCCAATGATCCTATTAATACACGAAGTTATTAGAAGTTGCACTTCAACAACAACTTTCAATAAGCTAAGGCCAGAGTATGCCCTTTGTATTTGATTAATAAATGTAATTTTTATGTTTTGAAACTATAACATATTGAGTACATAAATACAAAAGTAAGGGATGTAAATTAAACCATTTCCAGTTCCTTTATAGCAACTACTGCATCAATCAAATTAAATCAACATGTAGTTATTATCACAACCCCTGAATTCATTCTGACATTAATCAATTTAATCCATATCAAATATGAGCATTGAATACCCCCTCTGAACTCCTCCAATTGTTCACAGTGTGCTCAAATACACAATATGGTTTATTCACATTTGTCAATGTCCAGAAGTTGCTAAGAAGAGCAAAAATGCACGCACATATTCTTGTTCTCTTGTCTTCCCCATAAGCTTGATTGTTTTTTGTCCATGGAATCCTGGAGGAGTGTGCTACACCTTGCTGGGCCTTCTCTAGGCCTTGCTGGGCCGGCTGACTGGCTGGGCTCGGGACTCCTTCCAGGCAGTGGTCAGTGAGGCTGTCTCCATGGGTGGACTGTATCGGGTGTCCCTGTGGGTGGGTCCCCTGACAGACTGGGGGACGGTGCTGTCCGGTACAGCCTGGGGACTCTTTGGGTTCCCCTCTGTTGATCCTCCTTGTTTGTCCACTGATGTCCTCCGACTCTTACTAGGCTGGGGGTCCTGGTTGAGGGGGGTCGTTCTGGCCTTCTCTTGCCTTGATTTCGCAGGCTCTTTGGGGTCTTTATCAATCAAACTAACTCTTGATGGTGTTGTTTTCTTGACCCCCTGTGAACTTGAAGGGGGAGGGTCTTCAGTAGGTGTTGGGGGGAGGTCCACAGAAGGGGTTCCTCTGTTGGAGCCCAGATATTGTGACCCCCAGGGGGTTCCCTTTAGGCCCTGGTTGATGAGGGACCCTGCGGGAGAGATCGGCCCCTTCCTGGCTGAGGCATTGTCCTGCGTGGGTGGAGTCTTCTCCATTCTTTGAGACTGGATAGAGGTCTTCAGGCTGGAGTGAGATCGGTTATTGTCCATCGCTTGTGCGACTCCTTTGGCAACGATTCTCTCATTTTCACCTTGAACAACTGCAGGCCACACCACAAAGTCAAATTTGTCTCCTGCGATGGTGTAGTAGCTGAAGAGGTTGGTGTCAAAGGTTGATTTCCGTATAACCTTGGTAACAAGGTGCATGGGTTTGGACTGCATGCACATGTACCATGTGACCTCCACACATCTGCGTGTGTACTGGACCACTGCAGGCTCAGCCACGTAGTTGAGGTCCAGGAACTCAGGGAGCACCTCCTTCAGAAAGGTCTAAAGGTGAAAAAAAAACCATGAAAGTTAACAAAAATTGCAACAAGCACCTCCTTTACAAATGTATAAAGATAAAAAATGATAATGGTAAAAAAAGGCAAATTCTTTCACCTCCCTCATAAAGGTCATAAGGTAAAAAAAGTGAATTCTGTTTGCTTACTAGAAAGTTTTGCAAGGTTTGCCAGAAATATTTCTTGCTATGAACACCAGATACTTTATTACCAATTATGTATCTTGTATGGTAATATGTTAAAATTATTAAAATAAGCTCAATGATGAAAAAAAGTTGCTGCTAAGCAGTTCATCATTTGGGAAATCACAAGGTGAAGTTGCAAATGAAAGATGGTGAACAGTTTTGTTTAAACAAGTTTTTATCACTAAGAACTACTGTGACTTGATTCTGTAGATTATTTGAGTATTCAGTTTGAGCTTTCAGTTGTGATGGATACCCACCTCCTGTAATATGGGCACACACTCTGATGACGCCATGTCTCGATACTGCCGTGCCAGGTCGCTGATGGTGGACGAGGTTTTAGATCGTGGTGTGACGGCAAACTCCAGCCGTCTGTCCTCTGTCCACTAAACAAAACAAAACAGTAAGTTTCTATAATTCATTCAACTTTTAGATAACATACCTTAGCTATTACCAGTAATTAAAAAAAATAGTCAACATGTAAAATGTATGTAGTGAGATGAAATTGTCTGTTTACCGTACCTTACGAATTTATAATCCAGCGGAAATGTTTATATGATAACAGAAATGTATAACATTAAAAAGAATTATACATGTATCATGGTACATGTACCAGATTTACAATTGGAAAGTGAATTGAATGTTTTAACAATGGTTGGCACAATCTGAAGAGACACCTTCAAAACAAAGTTAAATCTAACTGCACTATGAATGATTTTTATATATTGAGTGTATTCAAGTCTGTTTCTTCATTTTATTGATCATTATCTTTCATAAATAAATATATCTCATTACTGAGTATACTTACTGTTGATAAAGGACAGTATATTTCTCCCTCCATGTTTTTCATTTGTGCATCAGAAATGTCTTTACAAAATTCATATGCCGCCTTTTAAAAAACCAATTAAGATAAACTTAAAATTATAATTATTTGAAATCTAACACATGCAGTACATGCTCTGTATATAACATGTGTAATATACACGTGTACTGTTATGTGCACAGGTGCAGAAACAGCAGTTAATATATACCAATGAGAACCTTGTAATATACTGTATATCTGGTAATTTTTGCTATGATATATTTTTTTTGCTTTTTTCACAATCTTTTTTAAATCACCAATTATTCAATACACAAATATAATACCCTGTATTATTTTGTATAAAAAACATTGGAAATCGCAAAAAATGACTGACGCAAATTAATAATGTTACACATTTTCTCAATTTTTGCAAATTTTGTGACATTTGAAAAAAAACCCGGATATACAGTAGTATATTTAGTAGTACCAGTAAATATTAGCAGCTATGATTAATAGGTTGCTGTTTAAAAAGATGCCCCAGTGTAAAATGTATGGTTACCCTGAGAATTCTCTGGAGAATGTCGAGCACTTTGTCCTCCCTCTGGTTCAGGTTATTGTCCATGAACTCATACGCCTGCAGCCATTGGTCGGCAAACAGCCTGGAGTACATCTCGGCCACCTGTAGAGCCGGGTCCCCTCCCAGACTGGAGTTACTCCCCCTGAATCACAAACCACGGTTCATTTAGAGACAATGTAGGAACTTTATCCCATGAAGAGAGAGAGAGAGAGAGACAGAGACAGACAGAGGGAGAGAGACCTACCTTTGCGTGGCTTGCATTCTGTGTATCTTTTCCTCCAGGTCTTGACACATGCTGATTTTGAGCTGTAGTTCCTGTCGTAGTCGTGTAACCTCGTTTTCAGACCTGACCTGGTTTTGTTTCTCATGGGGAATATCCTTGTTACAATGGGGACATTTTGTCATTTGAGCTGGTGTAAGGCGCCGCTCACCCGAAACGGCCACTTCCTGTTACAGAAAAATTCCACAAACTAGGGAGGATGTCAAGTGTACTGTGAAACCAATTTTTTTTGTGACAACTTTATTTCGATATTAATTGGGAATAACCAGTTTGTGAAAACAAATTATCTACATCCATGTTGATATAAAACCCTATCTATCAGGAATGGTTCATGGCGAGAAATATTTGGGAAGACAATGCAAACCACGCAAAAATTTCTCACCAGCAAATAAAATTTGGTTTGCATGCAATATTAAAAAAATTCCCTGGTATATTATACAGCTTAGCTGTACCAAATAGGGAGGATGTCAATGTATTTAATATAATCCCTGGTAAAATTACCAGTATTCCACAGCTGTACATACAAGGATATCATTGTGCAAACTGTACTATTGTATTTAAATAAAAAGATCCATTTTATGCCTTTTACAGGGGAAAATTGTCACAAACAATGTGTTAATCAAAATTTTGTCATTCTAAATTCTAAAGCAGTTTTGACCTTTTACAGTATATGCAATATATTTAGAAATTTTTAATATACCTCATACAGTATATGCACAATATATTTTGGAAATTTTAATTTTAATATTTTTTCTTACAAAAGAAACCCAAATTCAGGGAAGACAAAATTGGCTTGCATAGTTAAAAGGAGAAATACATTACATATATGCGATTTTATTAATTTCTGCTGCTTGCATTGATTGCTTTACTCAAAAAGATAACAGGTGCCCCTTTTGGTTGCATCTGTCTGATCTATATACAGGTATTCTGTGTTGACTGTCAGAGATATCTGAATCAATAAAGATTGTCAGTTATCTGGATACCCACATTTCTGTGTATTGATTTTCGTAAGATCCACCACAGAAGACAAAAATGTTTGGTTTTCCATAGCACTTTAAATCTTTTAATCCATAAAAACTCATAAAATTGATTTCTTTTCCACCGTGCCTAGGGAGAATCATGCTGCTTACCTTTTAATCTAATTTCCATGTTCACCTAATGCACAATTAACATCCCTGTTTTACAGACAGAGGAGAGTGGCTAGGATCTGGCTGGATAATGTTTTGCCGTCATAACGAACTTACCCGTAATCTGTCATACTCTTGCTTCGCCTCTCGAATCACGGTAGTTGTTACCGGCGCATTTTGCAGCAGGGCTGCAAATAGTTCATCCACTCTCTGAGTCATAAGGCCGGACATACCTGAAAATACCAGCAATTTGACATATGTAAAAATACCTGCAATCCAACATATCCGATGCATAAAAATACTGTTACAGCAATCCAACATACATAAAAATACCAGCAATCCTAAATTGAAATACACAGTCACAGTAAAGGAACACGTTGGTAGAATTCAGGCATTAAAGAAAATAATGTTTTGATTTGATTTTCAGGTATAAATACCTCTCCATTGGGGAATAATTAGATTTAAAATTCCCTTCATTGAGATGCCAATAGATTAAAAAACTTTGATCGATAAACACTATGATCATTAGTTTATGATGGAAAAAAATTTGAAACAACATAAATTTGATTTATATTTCCTCATTAGCAAGTTTTTAGAAAAAAACCAACCATCACTGCTCCTTTTTAGCTAATTCAATAAACTCATGAAGAATATTATTTTTACTGTTAATTTATCAAAACTGGAAGAAAGTCACTCATGCAATGCATAGATTTTATGGACCTCAGAATTTTAATGGGTCCTTATAGTAATTAAGTGCTTACCGATAAAATATCCTTTACAATATTTTGGAACTGTCACTTGTTTTGTACACTTTCTCAAGACTTTTAAATATGAACTATTGTATTTAAATCTGATATACGTATCTACTATATAAGTAATTATACACTTTTTGAATGTTATTTTTGATTTTTAAAAAAAATAAAAATGGTTATTTACCTTGCATCAGTTCAATTTCATTATTATATCAAAATAAAACCTACCGTAGTTCAGCTGAAATTAAAAGTAACGTATTCTGAATTTACCTGCCATTTGCAACTCAGGTAGTGACAACAATCTGCAGAGACAGGTGCATTAACACAGATTGTACCTGTTTTGTGGTCTCGTTAACACCCCTTACCTGTGGAGAAGTACAGAAAGGGATCATCAAGGACTCAATCTATCTTCATCACCCTGTCCCTCCCTAAAACCCTGGCTCACTTCACTGATATTCAACAAGTCCTTGACAAGTTATGTAAAATGTTATTTCTGGTTTCGTTGAGAAGCATTCCTACTTCTGATGAAAAACTCCAGCCTGCGTGCTTTTCAGAGTCGTTTAAATCCTGGTGTAAATGGGAGATATTAAAAGAAAACCCATTTGATCATGAAAACCCACATGTGGTAGAATATGAATAGCCCGGCTCAGGTAGAATTTCAGTTCTCATTGACCTGTTTAAAATTATAGAGATTTAGCATTGTAAACAAACAAAGGGTGCTATTTAGGAATTATTGAAAAGAATAGAGACTGTGACAATGTATATATCACAGAGATTCCGGGCGGCTTGACTAGTTTGAATTGTGAGCTGGAAAGTGATATTTTATTAATTAAATTTACATTGTATACAAAACTGTCAATTATGTATTTTCATTTTTTAATTAAATAAGCAAACATTTTTCCCTGTCTGAATCTCAGCACTTATTCTTTTTGATTTCAGGTTATTGAGTCTCATTGGGAGGGTTTAAAATTCTCTCATTCTCATCCAGGTATACGGTCCACTTGTATTTGCTTCTTCTACACATTAGCTGAGGAAATACTATAGACTTAAACTGCTTTATGAAACTGAATTTCCTCCAGGAATCAATGAGGGTCTATCGCACAGACTGGAGTTGTTTAACCCCATTCCTGTTTCTCTCTAAAGACTTCCTTCTTATTCAAAAGTCAAGTAAATTTTAAGTTTCTTCCAATCTAATTTTAGCTGAAGTGTAAAGAAAGAAAACTGGGTAAATTGATGTAATTGTATGTCCCTTCCTTCTCAGTTTGCTCAAGTTTTACCCCCAATCCCTCACATGGTCATGTAGTGGTGTGCTGTAAATGTCTTAGTTTTACTATAAGTATTATATACAATGTTTAGAAGTGTATTGCTGTTAATGTCTTAGTTTTACTATAAGTATTATATACAATGTAGAGAAGTGTATTGCTGTAAATGTCTTAGTTTTACTATAAGTATTATATACAATGTAGAGAAGTGTAGTGCTGTAAATGTCTTAGTTTTACTATAAGTATTATATACAATGTAGAGAAGTGTATTGCTGTTAATGTCTTAGTTTTACTATAAGTATTATATACAATGTATAGAAGTGTAGTGCTGTTAATATAAGTATTATATACATACTGTTTATATAATACAATGTATAGAAGTGTAGTGCTGTTAATGACTTAGTTTTACTATAAGTATTATATACATACTGTATATATAATACAATGTATAGAAGTGTAGTGCTTTTGGCTTTATGTGGACTGTGGATGTCGGCCTGTGTTGCTCAGTGGTAGAGCTCCTGACTAGCACTGTAGGGGTCCTGGATTTGATTCCCGGTCCAGCCATATATGTATTTATGTATCCTTTTCAGATGCTTGGCATGGATATTGTTTTAATAATGTACTGTTCTTAGAGGTATAAATGTTCTCATGACATTTTGGTACTGAATTAAAACCAGTAAAGAGATTTAAAAAGCTCAGGGTATATCTGATAAAAAAGCTTCAAGTGAAATGCATGAGATACTCGAGTAAAGCAACTCTTCAAGAAATCTGCAAAAAAGAGCATGGAACACTCTATAAAAACGGCTGTTTTATTCCAACAATCATTATGCACTTTTAACAAAGTATTGAAAACCTGGCCCTGAATTGAGCAAGTTACAATGAACACAAAAAAATAGACTAGGCTTTATACAGAAAATACTCTGACATGTATGAAAGACTAAAATTTCTTTCTCCCTCTTTCTCTCAGGTAAAAAAAAACAAGTGGTACCTGTACAATTAAGTTCTCAAGAGTTATCCCCCTTAACTTCTTTGCTTCGTACAAAGCAAAGCCAATTTTGCAAAAAACAAAGCTAATTTTTGGCTATCAAATTGATGTTACATTTAATCATCAAATTGCTGAATAGTTAAAAAGAAGAGAAGTTTGTTGTTTTTTTAAACAAAATTAAAACTCTGAACACATGTATTGGAAATGACTAGAAACAGTAAGATATATTCATGTTTTTACAAATGGTAATTTTTGTTATCAGCATAAAATCCCAAAACATTTGAAAACTTTCCAAAATGATACCCCATCCTCCTGATAAAAAAAAATAAAATAAAAGATATGAATCAAATACAAAAATTCAGACTTTTTTGTTCAAAATGCAATTAAATATGAACAAGTAGTTGAATTACAACAAACATTCAAATTAAACTTCTTTACCTCCTCATTCAAATACATTCTGTAAACATATGTTCATCTTTCATTTAAAACAACATTGGAAAAAATGAACAAGAACCAATTTAACTTCTAAGACTATTTGATACTGATATACAGAATCAATACATAATAACCTGAAACACACAATAATTATCAGAGTACTTTGAATATCAACAAGGGTATCTGCACCAAATGTTAAGGAAGATCACTCCAGTCTAGCACTGCATAAATCCAAATGGCACTAAGAAATTTGCTTGATTTGTCTTTCGATGGCGCTATCATTAAGTTAGAGAACTTTCCAAAACCACAACTGCTCTCAAATGTTTCCGCAATGACAAGCTAGCTTTGTGAGGTAGTTCCAGGAATCCTGCAGTAGATCATATATCCAAATCCGTCAGATATCTTCTTCATCTAAATAAAGGAACTGCTCATCAGATTGAGAACTTCATAATTGCCCAGCGTCGGTGTCTCCGTCTAATGGTCAGTATCAGGATCCTCTACATCCAAACAGCTGTGGCTTCCCACCCTGGGCCATCATGTGCTGGGGGGTCACAAAGTTGGGAGGGTAACACTGGGTGTTGTACATCGGGGACTGGTACTGATGATGAGGGGTGACCGAGGGGTACTGGGCGGGTAGAGGGGAACATTGGGACAACTGGAGATCCTTCTTTTGGAACCTGCAACATTGAGAAAAAGATAATTAATGATTATCAATGAAAACTAATACATGTACAATGACTCAGAATTTCACTTCAATTTTAAGCAGATCTGCATAGATTACTCCTACTGTGGTTGTCTGATCAGAACACGTATATTATTGTTAAGTTGAATATTCATGTGTTATGTTTGATGTCGCATACTCGCATTTAAACCTGGGTTGTATTCGTTTGGTCAATTGGAGAACTGCAGGATTAATCCTAATCTGCTCGATTGCAGTATGGAGATCTCCATTGTCTACTTTCCAAATAGCAAGTAGACACTGAAGATATCCTGGACCAGTTCTAGAGGTAGCAAACGAATACACCACTGGTATAATTCTATAAGAAGAAGGCTGTGACAGCAACAGCAGTACACGACATGTTTATGTAAACTGTGATAAGATAATCAAAATCAAATCTATGGTCAACCTGAGGCTATGATTTATTCACACACTGGTCAATACTTTAATACCGTAATTCTTGATTCTCATCTCATGCACACAGGGCTAGATGAAGAAGGATGTGGTATGTAACTACTGGTCATAGTTTCAAAATTTCTTCGGAAATTCCAATGATGACCTATAAGCTACACCTGATTACAACTTAAACTCACCTGAGCATGATATTGACACAGGGCAGCAGCTCCTCTATGAAGTAATCTGTCATCAACTGCAAGTGTTGGGGCCAGGTAGGTGTCAGGCGAAGCGAGATGCGGGAGGCGGCAATGCAGCTAGCCGCAATCAAAGATGGGGTGTAATTACGAAATACATGGTCTGTCATAAAAAAAAAAAAGAAACCTTTATAAATTATAAACATTTAATATTTTTTGGTTATAATTTTTGGGGGTAGTATGGGGAGGAAGGGGTGCTAAAAAATTGAAACAAAAATTAATCCTACCAGTAACTTTGAAAGTTAAAGAATTAGATATAATGGAATGTTCATTTTTACACAAGATTCCCCAATTTCCACAAGAATTAATATATTTAAGATCTATTTAAACTATAAACACAATGAGTAAGTTATTGTTAAATGAACTGTCACGTGCAAAGAATTTCACATATACGATGCATTAACCACATGTAAATATCAGCACACTGCCTCAAAGACGTATGAGACTCTAAAATAATAGGACAATTCATGTCCCGATTAACATCTTCAACTATAAGAGAATCACTGGATTTATTCTTACCGGTAGATGTCTGAATGTTTCCTATCTGTTCATTAAAACTAATATTATTTGAATCATTAGGATATGAAAAGCGCTGTCCACAAACCTTGCAGGGAGATCTCCATAAAGTACTTAGTGTGCTTCTCCAAACATGTGACTACCGCGGACTTGCATAAAATTGGTTGACCATCAATGAGGTCGTGGTTATCCACAGACACCACCAGAAAGTAGGGCACGAACTGAGCCACGGTCGGGATGGAGAGTGACCAGTCAAAGAAGTTGAGGACTGTGATCTCCATGTTTGTGAGTTCTGCGGCCGAGTACCCGACACTCAGCAGACTGTGAGAGGGCAACATGTGGTTCAGGCTGTTCAACTTCAGCGTCTTATCACAATGCTCCTCGTACTTCACTGTAAACAATCAAAAACATCTCATTTCAAACTGAAATTGATATAATTAATTCAATTATTTTTTTTATTAACAATTCTTGCAATTAAAATACATCTTATAAAAAGTTGCTTTGCAATATGCATGCATGGCTGATAAGAATACATATGAAAACCTTCAAGACATTTTCTTTTTTTTTTTTAAAATGTGTTTAAAAAAATCTAATGAATCAAAACCAAAACCACAGTCATTTCTTTCTTCAATTAATTGCTAACAGAAATTCATTATACCAATGTTAGAAAGCTTGGGAACCTCCATACATTGTCAAATATATATTCATACCTGAGATGGACAGACAGGCCATGGCAAGGAGATAAAGGTGATTCTGATCCACCTCAAGCTTGTCCATGAAGAAGTCGAGCAGGTGGACAGCTAAATGTTGAGAGGTGGTCCCTAGATAAAATGTCTCCACTACAATGGCCAGCCAATCCACCAGGTGGCGCCGGAACCACTGCTGAGGAGAGTGTCCATGATACGGGGGAAGGTGTTGCTCCTTTGTACGAAGAGTTTCATAAATGTCCTCCGATATCTTGTCTTTCCACCATTCTATATCCATTTCACATTTCTACTCTGGAAATAACAAACATCTATGAGATTCAAATAAAAGGCCTTAAGTGATATAGCAAAGAACCACTGATAAAATAAGGCTCTAGGTGAAATCAAACCTTCCACAGCTTGGAAATTAAAATCCACTATTGTATTGGTAAGGATGTTTGAAGTCAATAAGAAAGAAAAATCCTATAGAAAACACAATGTCAAGAATCAACATAAACAGGATGAGATCAACACCAGTGGCAGGCCTTTATACAAATGGTCACCTAGTCTCAACATTAGTGCAGTAAGCAGCTTAAAATTATCAGTGTTTGTACAAGGACTGCCAGTTGCCCCAGATCTCTGGTAACTTGTCCAGAGTGTTAACACCAGCAATCTGTCTGCTAATTAACTCAAATTCTGCTTGTGAAAACTGTGCAGGTGATAGCCCACAATTAGAGTGCCACTGTAAAAACATCCTGGAGTGGTTAAGTAATCGACTTTGATAGCCTTTGAATTCAGAATTAATTAAAATCCAGTTTGATTCCCCACCGTATGGCTGGAGGCATTAGTTGAACATAATCTTCTTAATAATTTTCACAGTTTTTCAAGAAGTTTACAATAAAGATAAACGAATTTTACTTCATGTTAAAATTATTGAAAGGAACTTATCACTATCATGCATTATGCAATTTTTTTCTTCATATCTTTATATGATTTTAAATCATAATTTTAAAGCAATAATTGATAAAAATGTCAGATTTTAAAAAACAGTTAAATAAATAAAAATATAATACAACATACATTATTACAAGAATTAAAATACATTTATGCCCTTCATATTTACTGATATATTATATAACATTTAAGTGCCCCAGTACAATGCATAATAGAACATTATTTTTGAAAAAAAAATATTTAATTACAAATTTAATTCTTATTTCATTATACGTTACCAAAATCAAAGAAAAAACGTCCTATTGGTTTTTGGCTTCACTCGGACAAATAATCCATACAGTGATACCCATGCACAAAGCCAAAGTTACATTATCAATGAAGTATTTCTTATCCTTATCACTACATGTAATGTCTCTGATTAAAAGAAAAAATACCCTTCAGGTTAACTGACCATTAGGTAGATAGTCGTGTATACAGCATAACAACTCCCATGGGCTATGAAACGCATCATCAAAAGAGAGAGAGAGAGAGAAAAAAACACGACATTTATCACGTGGTTTAAATCACGGATATCTCGAATTATAAATGACCAGTTAACACCCAAGGTCTCAAACTGATAGAATGTCTGACATTTTTATGATCCCATTAACTAATCACTGGCTTTGGCACCTTACACACACCCTGTTTATTGGGGGGTTTCCGATTTTTAGCCATTGACTTTTGCGGTCAAACAAAATCAATCCACACAATATCGTTACAGTAGAGATTTGATTATCATTAATCTGGAACATAAACAAATACATTCACTTCATATCAAATGTATTGTAATTTAGTAAGAAAATCTAAAAATTTGAAATATTTCGTTATCACAAACTTTACCTCAGATCATTGGTCTTTTTCACAAAGAAGCTGTAAACGATATAACGAAAAAACCTTTCATTCAAACGTTCATATCATCCAGAAACAGAGCAAGGGAAATAACTCTCAGGGTGCAACTTGCAGTACACCAATTCATATTATGCTTCCCCTAAAAGCAGAATGCAAATTCCCTAAAAGCAGAATACAAATAAATCAGCCATTTAAATGTTTTTGCATTTACAAGAGCAAGAGCAAGAGCAAGTCCTTAGGCATCGTTTTATAGTATTTTCAGGGTATATTCGCCTGCTTTTTAAAAAGAAACATTACCCACAACTAAATTCATGAAATTCTTAAAACCGGACGTTTTTGGTGCCACCCTCTATTTGAAAAGTCTCACAAACTTAATTTTTAAATTTTTTTGCATACCTTTTTCATGTACGCGAAAGGTAAACCTCTTTATTATGCAATTGAGGATTAAGTTTGCCGCATAAAAAAGCAGGAAAATCAATCCCCATCATGCTTTTTCCTGAGAAAAACACTCTGGATTTTAAACGAAACTGTTTAGTTACATAAAACTTAATAACTACTAATGCTCATTGCAGAGCAGAACTACAATGTATAATAATTATAGACTATATATTTATGGTCAATGATACATTTTCCAAGCATAAAATTTTGGAATCTTATTATAACCCCTGAAATACACTGCACGGTGCACAAAATGTATATAGCAACAGGTCGTACTAATTCATGGACAAAAAAATAACAATTTATAGGGTACATCTATTATGGAGAAAGGAAGTTCAATAAAACTCTTTCTATTAAGTTTAAGACAAAGAATAACAGACCTACGGTGGCTGCCATATACGGTGGCTGCTATAGGACATATGCTTGAGATATATATATTTTTAAAATTCTTGGGGCCACGAAATAAAATTCGTGGCCACGACTTTAATTTCGCAATCGAATTAAAATTAGATCCTTCACGCTCTCGTATTTGATACAGCGGCATATCAAATATGAGAGCCTGAAGGGTCTAATTTTAATTAGATTGTTAATTTCGTGGTCATGACTTTTATTTCGTATAGGAACGACTTTTATTTCTCGGGACCGACTTGTATTTCGTGGCCACCCCGGGACGAATTGCAGACGTTTAGGCCCCAACATGTCTAGGCCCCAAGACGGTTACCCCCCGGGACTTGTATTTTGTGGTCACGAATTAAAAAAAAATCTATGTTCTATAACAGCCATCGTTGTATAATTTCAATCCCAATTTCCTTCTTTTCATATCAATTTTTTACATCCTCCAAAAAAGTGGGGGGGGGGGCAACTCCATGATAATTCAATTTTTTATATGTAAATTTTAAAATATTTGTTGCTTCAAGAAAAAGTGGGGGGGAGGGGGGGGGGGCAGGCCCCCCCCCCCCCCTGGCCCCCCTGATGCTACGTGCCTGTCGATAATTAAGGTCTTCCGTTTTCAACGGAAGACCTTGTACTGATTCTGTTGGTAATTCTTTTTATTCTTTTTTTTCTTCTAGACGTTTTTTAAAACTCAAATATCTTGCTTGTTTGTTGTCCTATAAAGTTCAAATTTGCAGAGCTTATTGGTAGTTACTATTTCTCAATATCTATGGAAAATCGTTGATATCGACACTTCCGGTACCGAGTTATTCCCCTTTTTCCCCAAAATATAGGCATTCTTGTGCACGCAAAGGCTCTGAAACCGCTCACAGCCTGTGTTACAAAGTCACAAATCTTCAAAATAGAGAGTTTGAACGTTGTCCTCCGAGTTTTGTTTTTACAATTTTCCTCCTTTAAAGTTTCAAAAAATTAATTTGAATTTGTGTTTCAAAAAATGCTGATTTTTTGTTGTGTTTTTGTTATGTAGCTCTTTAGTTTAAAATTTTCTCTAAACACATATAGAACAAAATATGTGCAAAATGTCAAGGGCTTTCACTTGACACCATTGAAAAAGGGCTGGCCCCTTAAATTAGGGGTCTAGAGCACTTAAAAGTCTTCGCTTTATAACTCAAAAATGGTTAATATTTCGCTATAGCTGTCGATAGAAAAGTTGTTCATTATTGTGTTATCAATGTCGTTACAAAACTATTTTGTACCGGTAATGCGTATTATGAGTGTAAAAAGCTTGTACCTGTATTCATTTGGCAAGTAAGCGAATCGTCTTCGTGCGAATAACGTACATATATTAACAGCTGAAAGTGTTCCAGCATATACGGGATGCTTTGATTCATTTGAAAAAGTGTCTAAAAAGTATACGTGTACATGTTTTTCTTACAGCCTTTTTTTTTGGAGTAACCTCTGTTTAGGTCCTATAGTGGACAACCGTTAAGAAAAACAAAAACGAGAAAATATAAACGTTCTTTTTTTTATCTAGTGAGATACATAAACTAGATTTAAAAAAAAATAATAACTTCCATGAAATGGATTTGAGTCATTTTACTGCAAGCATTTCAAACCGACCTAAATTCTTAGTTGTGTGCGTCATTACATAACCCATCTCGCCCGCGGCCGAGAAATTCGATCGCCAAGGTCGCGGCTGGACTACCTAGCGGTCAGCGGTTATCTAATACACAAGAATCGCGTCTGTCATATGTGATTTTACTTAGCAGCAAACACAAGAATCGTACACAATGACATTAAAGCTTACTCTTCTTAATTTGAATTAAACGATAGAATAAGAAATCGTTCTGTTTAATCATAAACTCGAACTGAAGCAGTATCAGACAGATAGATCAACTGTGGGATTAAAGGGGAAAAAAACTTATATTAATTAGAGTTTATTCATCATACTGCAAACATTGTAAATCTTCCTGGGTTCTGAGCTTTTTATGTGTGTTTTAACTTTACGTAAGTTATCCGATCCCTCATCCGCGGCCGAGGAAATCGGTCGCGGCTGCACTACCTAGAGGTCAGCGGTTATCTAATAACAAGATATATATACAAGAACTGTTTCAATTTTATGTTCTTTTTGTTCACCTTCAATTTATTGAATGAAACATTAGAATGTGAATTGAGAAGCCCCTCTAAAAATTGATAAAAGCGATATTGTTCCAAATCAGAAACATCATCAGACATAAATCAATAGTGAATTTGTAATTCTAAAATGTTCTAAAAAATATACATGTACTAATAATGTTATAGATAAACAACGAAAAACCACAAAGATTAAACCTTCAAATGATCACCCCTAGAACATAGCCAAGGAGATCCCGCGCGAGTGGACAAGTTATCCGCGGTAGCTCGTGTTCTTCTGCATGTACTTGATCACACGTGCATGTTTATTGATATTTTGTACGATTCCAACTATTTGTTTATTCGAGATTTTGACCGGTACATGTAAGATTGACTTGTGTTTCAATTTAAGATTTTTTTTATTTACCCACGAATATTTTCGCTAGATACTGCTGAGAGGTTTTATAGATATCGTAGAAAGTAGTTGACGTCTTCATAAGGTTGCACATAAAATGAGAGAGAAGGAGAGAGAGAGAGAGAGAGCGCTCAAAATTGGAAGCATTATTTAGCCGAATTAAGAAAATGAAACAGTCTCCAAGCGTTCAACGCAGGATAAAAAAAATCAAATATCAAATTAACACATGCGGTAGAGGCAATTGCAACTTCTCTGGCCTTTCTGGCAAGTTTGGAAAAACACCTCGAATGAATTAACATCACCGGATGTTAGAATATTATACAAAATGGAGTCGCTTCCCATTAAAATAAGTATCGGCAAGAAGTTTTGTATGTCGTTTCTGTGTTATATTTTAGTGTATATTGATACCTTTAATGAAATATAGCTCACATCTCAACAGATCATAAAATGTGTTGTAATTATATCAAGTTTAAAAAAAAGGGAGGTCCTCATGGACGCCTAGGTAATACATTTGAAGTGTTTTTCCGAGCTTGCCAGAAAGGCCCGAGAAGTTGCGATTGGCGGTAGAGGCTGACACGATAGAATTGAGAGATTTAGTGATTATTTTTAGAATGTTCACATGAGTTTTTAAACAAGATTTGTTTAGATTTTATCGGTTTCATGATCACAGTGCAAGGGATTTTTTTTTTCAAAATGTGGCGAAGACCCATTTTTGGCGACTGCTTAACATGTGTACATTTTTCTCCTCAATGTATGTCACCTTCCCACCCGTGTGTTTATTCGGTCAGTCTATGCTAAGTCAAATGAATCCGCTCCACGTGCGACCGAAAATCTCGTGTCGCGTCAGCGCACATAGCCTAGAATATTGCCCCTGGGCTGCAGATCAGCAATTGATAAATAATTGAGTAACATTTGGAAGGATGCTTTCAATGCAGCGGTCAATTGTTAAACAATAAGTGTTTAAATATTCGATGTCAATCAACCTCACATTAAAGGTGCGATATCGTAATCTGAGAATGTGGCTAAAAAAATTAACCTGTTGAACACGCTAAACTTCTATAGTTATGAACAGAATAAAATATATATTATCAGAGACTTAAATAACTTAAAAAGTTATTTATGTCTCTGGTTTTATAAGTTAACAGTTTTAAGTCAAATATTAAATAAAATTTGTTCTCAGGATTAGAAGTAATGATATACGACTACATTAAGCAATAAAGTCGGTCGATCGTCATTAAATCATCAGAGTACTGCAAGTGTCGACAGTTTCTTATTTCTTTGAAATAATTGTAGTAGTTCAATTGACTTGCAGACTATAATATAGCGACTTTTCTGCCTCCCAAAAATGTATGCATTTAATTACGATAGATATTTGTTCTTGGGGATTTTACTTATTGTTATAAGCACATTGATAAAAAAAATCATTGAAGTTGTGTAATATGAGGTTGTAATGCAGATTAAAACTCAGCTGAATATTTTATTTTTAATCTAGCTTGTCAAAATGGGAGATTGTTAACTTGTAGCTTGTTAACTCTGAAAAAGTCTAGAACAGAAGAAATAAAGTCTTTATAGCTTTCGCTACATCTTCTTATTTATGTGTACGCGTACATAAAGCTATTTTAGATTTTTTTTTTACTGTATAAAAAAGTGTTGTTTTTCCTAACCTTAAATTTAAATCTATAGAAATTCAATATCTACATGTAACATCTCAATAGCTTTGATAGCTTATTACCGCTTGGAAATCATTTAGTGATGCAAATTGACAAATGCCCATGAAAAGACATTATTGGACCCCAAGGGTTTCTTATCCTTTCCGACGATGATGAGAAGAACTCAAATGTGCATACAAATCATACATTTACATGTATATTTATATGTGATATGATAGAAATAATTGAAAAATATAGGTCTTTTTTGTGCCGCACAAAACGGGCGAAAAAGATTTTTAAACCCCACGAAAAAAAATTGAGGGGGGGGGGTTAAATAAAAATCACCTTGTCCGTCCGTACGTCGTGTCCGGTCTATATCTTTCTGATGGAGAAACATTGGAAGTGTTCTTACTTCATACAAATAATACTCGTTACCTGACGAAGCTTCATGACCTAAACCCAAGGTCATTTGGACAAAGTAAAGGTCACTGGCAGGAAAAGTGCAAAATTTGTTTCCGGTCCACTTTGGAATTTCTTACTTCACACAAAGATTGCTTATGACCTGAGAGTGTGTAATGATTTGTTCCTAAGTCATTTAAGGAGAAACATTGGGAGTTTATATTTCATGTAAAGATTCCTGATGACCGATGATGTGTCATGAACTTGACCCAGGGTCAGTTGCGCAAGTTCAAAGTCATATTAAACATGTGTCATATCTTGTATTAATGGAAATGAGTAAAAGCTAGAGTTTGTCATAAAGATTACTTGTGACCTGTAAATATACCCTGCCTTGTCTGACTCACTTATTAAAGAAAACGAACCATCCATTATTCTCTAATAGAGAAATACGTGAGTAATGACTTCTTTCTTAGCGGGGATATCATTAGTGAGCTTGCTAACAGTACCTTTTAGATGGTCCAGTGGGAGCAATGCCCCCTTTCTCTCAACCAAAATTTCCCTTAAGTTAACGCTTAGAAAATTGGTTTTTGGGTCATTTCCCCCACCGCCACATCCACACTTTTATTATAATTAAATTAATTATATACATGTACATAAATGATGTACTTTTTAAAGTTATCCTAAACTTGAAGTAAGTTAAACAAAGAACTTGCCTGGTATGAAAATAATACTTTGAAATTGAGTCTCGTTTTCGATTTCTTGAACTTACTATTATCATATTGATAATCCAGTATAATTAAAAACCATTTCCCTTCTCCTTACACTCGCCAGGTTCTGATAGACCTGTATCAATAACAGACTATACCCACTTGACCTCCACATTTGCATACAAATTAAATAAACACCTACTTAGCAAAGATATGCCTTTATCTGTTTAATGAGTAGTGCAATACGCAATCTAGAGGTTACATAGAAAACAGGTATGAATTAATTTTTTTTGTCTCCATTTGAAGAGTTCCAATCAATTTTCTAAAGCTCTAATTCGTAAGAAGAAATTGTCATGTAAAGATGACGTTTTATCAATACAGGGTCTGTCAGGCTCTGACAAGTGTCAGGAGAAGGAGGTATTTTAATGAGACTGATGGACAATCCTTTCGCGACACGAAGTTGCGACGGAAGACCTACTCGTTGCTTTGCAACGAGCTCGGCTCTAGTTATGAATGGTGTTCTTATATTGATAATTGATAAAGGAAAGTAGAGAGATCAGTTTTTGGTAATTTAAAATTAGTTCACACAATCTTGCCATAGAAAAAGGTAGACACTTAAGGTCTTATCTATTCCAATGCACGAAAGACTTTGTAACTATTGTAACACTGGGGCAATAAGATGAATTTCATTTTCTATTCAGCTCTAGATATATTCATCTGAAAGCAGTTTATGTTTACGAAAGATATTTATATACATGTTTTCATACTATGGAAATAATAATTTTTAAAAATGTTGGATATACTTAAGGCTAACTTCTGTTTAAATTATAAATCTTCAACAGTGTTGAAAATAACTCTCTCATTTATCAATAAATGAACGTCATACAGAAAGCATAATTATAAGAACTTTTTTCCTCTCATACTGATGGAAATAAAAACAATACTTCTGATTATGCATTGGGCCAACTATTGTAATTGTATTTTATCAATAAAAATAATTATATATTTGTATTTGTCTAAATTGCTACAGTCTACCCCTTTTAAAGAAAGTCTCCAATGAAATATATACTGCTCTTTGTTCTTTATTTTGAATAGTTTACTACAACTGAGTATTTTTTGACAAAAAATTCAAATCTTTCTTACGCTTTACAGCTATAGTACAACGTATTTTTTCTTTGATTGACAACTTGTATTTAATTGCATGACTATTTCAATTAACTACCTTTTTAAAAAATCTTTTTACTTTATAGTTAATTAATTTCAAGTATCAAAAAATATCAACGCAATTTATTGTAAAAAAACTTAACACCAACAAATCAGTGACTTTTTGATACCACTCAAGCTAGGTCAGTGGGGTCACGTACTGTTCTAATCATCAAGTAAAAGGTCACTGTGTCAGATATAACATACTGTAAGTGTACATAAAAGTTGTGCAACATAACATATAACATTCTACTCACCATTTTTTAATTTGAAATTAACGTTTTTCAGTTTTCTATTCAATTTTGTTCATGTATGTACATAAAAGTTGTGCAACATAATATATAACATTCTACTCACCATTTTTTAAATTTGAAATAAACGTTTTTCATATTTCTATTCAATTTTGATCATTTATGTACATAAAAGTTGTACAACATAACATATAACATTCTACTCAACATTTTTAATTTGAAATTAACGTTTTCATATTTCTATTCAATTTTGTTCATTTACATTTTTGGGAAGTATGATAAAAGAAAAAACCACAACAACAAAAATCCCAGCGTAAATAGATACAAGAAAATGTAACAGTGAAAATGATGTAGTGGGATCAATTTTAAACAATACACGGTTCATAGTTAATAAACGTCCTTCATGTTACAAGTTTGGAACACTTTTTAAAGCAAACTTAGATTCTCGTTTTTTGTGAAAAGAAACTTTAAAAGAGTTCAAACAAATAGATTTTTTTTCATACATTATCTCACGGAAGCGTATTAGACTCGCAGCGATATTTTTTATTATCTGGATCTTATTTATAAGCGAAAAAGTTCAATGGTTAAAAAAATTAAATCCGCCACTGAACAATTTGGATCACATGCGAAATAAATTAGAGTTATCTTTCTTGGTTTTACACGGCAAACATATGTATGTATTTATTACCAATTTTCACGGAAAAGAATTGTGTTATTCAGATGTATGAAGTCACATTTGAACCATGTATTGCAATATTTACTTGTATTCTGGTGTTTTAAAGGCAAATTGAGCTGTGAAAATGTGTGCACGCATGCGCGATAAATCTTAATGGAGACCCCGAAAAATGGCGGAGCTAAGAAGTAGACCTGGGGCAATTTCAAAAGGCATGAAATTGCCTGTAACAATCGAAGATGCGATTGAAGACGTCTTGGTTGTTTGCTTAGAATATGGTGCTAAACTTTTCAAGGGCATTTTGTTGGATATAAATAAAAGGTAGCTAGATATTATGTTATAAACACAGCCAAATACTGATACAAAACTGTTTTTCTTAACCATCTGCTTTTCATTTCACATTCAAGACATCATACTAAACATGTCATAAAAAGCAATGTTGTTTCATTTCCTTACAGAAATTTGCCACATGGTGTTTGCGTGCCTTTTTCGGCGAACGGGAACGGTTCAAAAGACGACCCCGGTGCTTCTGGTGTCAACAATAATGCAGATCAAGACATAGAAATATCAGCTACAAATTTCAGACACACCTATTTGCGTGGAAATGAAGAGCATGTCAATAACTTTATTTTACGTTCAAGCAAAGACCGACCAGCACGTAGCATCAGGCTACGTCCTCGGTCAACTCTCTGTAGCAAGTGCAAGTCTGTATGTCAAGAGACGGAGAAGGGAATCATGCCTGTTCAACAGATTGTGAAACAGAACAACCAAAAGAACCAAGCACCTCAGCAATCTCTTCGTGAGGGACTGCGGAGGAGGTCCGTCCAAAATAAGGAACCTCAAAACACCAAATCAACAGACAGTAATAAAAACTCAGTTGTGACTCGTTCTAGTCCTTTTATCAAGATTTCATTCGGAGAGGGAACAGTGTTAAAAATACCGCCTAGACTTCATGATGAGGTAGACGGTACTGCTGTAAAATCTAAAGGGAAAGCGGAATCTGTGAAAGAAGAGAGTCCAACTGAGCAAGACAAAAATAGGAGAACCAGCAAAAGAAATCTCCGCAAAACTAAAGACCGTGCAAAACGCATGGAAGATGAACCGAAGAAAGAAAGTGAAAGTAGCAATGAAAATGTCACTAGTCATCACAAAAAACACAAACGCAAACATAAACACAAACATGGTGAAAACGAAGACAAAAATCAAAATCCCCCTTCTGAAGGTGTGGACGAGAATTTAGAAAGTACAACAGAGAATCAAAGTGATGCCGCTCAACGACCAAGATTGCTTTACACATGGCGACAAAATAAAGGACTCTCACCAAGACGAGAAAATACCACAAACAATATAGAAAATGTGAATAAAAATATTTCCTTAAAGCAGAATCTCCAAGAGGAGATATCACCAAAACGCAATGTGCGGATAAAAAGTAGTGATCAGGTGCAAAAGAAAGAGTATAAACTTAGGAGTCGTGAGAGGCTCAGCATTGACTCTGTAGAAAAAGTAGAAAAAAGTCCAAGGAAGGAGGAAGAGAAAACACCAGAGGAGGAGGCCCCTGATGAAGATTTTGATAATGATGAAAACGTTCCTGAACTAGTGATGACAGTGAGTGAGGAGTCAATGCCCGATATAGACTCAGCGAGCCAGGAAATGGACAGGGATATTGTGGACTCATTGGACTCTAAAGAGAAATCTCCTGTGTATTATAATAGTGTTAGTGATAAAAGCACAGACTACTATCTGAACTCAAATCATGATTACTTTGTGACCTTAAATAGCACCAACAGTCTTAGTAACTCCATAACAAGTTCTCGCTCTGAGAATCATGATAAATATGTGATAATTGACACGGACAAGTACTCTGTGATATCATCTGCGTCAGAGCGCGAATTTGACTTTAAGGATGAAGACATTCCTTTATCGCCTGAGCGTACGTCTTCACCCTTGCCAATGGTTTCTCCTCCCTCACATCAGCTAGATCCGGTGTCCCCTGTTCATCATCAACCCCACCCAATATCGTTGGTCCATGAACCAGCGCTTGTCTCTCAGCAACATCACTACGAACCAGTGGAAATTCCAGCAGTGGAAGAGGAAGAAGAGGAGGAGGAAAAAGAAGACATCGCAGATGCTCCGCCCACCAATAACGATGATGTGTTCAAATCACTGATGATGAAAATCAGGACACGTGATGTGCCAAAGTGCATGGCCACTGACGGCCGGACTATTCGTGTGGGTGATATAGTGTGGGGAAAGATTAAGGGCTTTCCATGGTGGCCAGGGCGGGTGTTGTCAATCAGTGTCAGTGAGAGGGATGGTGGAATCGTGATCAGGAAACTTGCCCACGTGTCATGGTTCGGTTCGTCCACCATGTCACACATTCAGTGTTCAGATCTGTATCCATTCTTGGAGGACTTTAAGTTACGTTATAACAGAAAGAAACGGGGACCATACAAAGTGGCCATCAAGCAAGCCACCATTGCAGCACAGAGTGTGACTAACACCCACCATATTGACTTCAAAGAATTTGACTTGTAGCAGTCATCATCAAAAAATAAAACGTAAGGTTCTGTGTATGTTATATCTGGTATATCATTCTTGTTGTTTTATAATCTGTTGTTATGTCTTGATTATCATTAATTTGGCTAATGAGAGAGAGAGAGAGAGAGAGAGAGAGAGAGAGAGAGAGAATGAGTATGTTCTGAAGGTTCTATTTTGCTATCTAGAGTCAGTCAAGTACAGATGATTCTAAGCAATGCCCAGCTGTTGTCATTCTGAGTGACTCTTAGATTATCATCTTATCAGATAATAAACTAAATTTTGGTGGTACTTTCGGTTTCAACATGAGGTGATTATAATGGATAAAGAGAATGAATGTATCAAAGAATTAATCACATTCAAAAAAACGTATGTCCAGACATTGGTTGTTCAATCAAAGTCAATGTAGTAATATATTACTGAGGAAACTAATTTTTCTACTAATTAACTTGAATGAAAATTAAAGTTTATATCATCGACTTTCTTTCTTGCAGATACTGCATTATCCATTCTAAAAAAGAAATTGTGAATGAGAGGTCCCATTGGACATACAGGAAAGGTTCAAACAGTCAAATTCCTGCACAAAGTAGCTCACAACTCAAAAGTCTGCAGACGTTATTGTCCAGCCAAGGATTTTTGTAGAGCACAAGAGGGAGCTGTGATTTTGTTTTCTGTAACTAGAACTTTACATGTATTAATGGCAGTGAATTTTTAAAGCGAGTTACCAGAAATGGATCAAGCTTCTTTTTGTAATGTTTTGCGAGTTCCAGGAATGAACTATGCTGCTCTTTGTGATCATTGTGCCATTCAGTTTCTCCCATTCTCTACATAGTGCTCATATACCTCAATATTGACACAGTATGGAGTCATCATCGAAACATTTTTTTTTATATTTGTACATTTTGTATATCTTTTTTGTCCATTGGGTTTGAGTGCATTTTGACAATATTGTGAGATTCTGTTAGAATCCTTTCATTGAGGTGCGTTGATTGGTCACAGTATGTGTGTCGTCAAGAAAGGAAACGCCTGTATGAAGTCAGTATTCTGTCATTCTGATTCAATAGCCACGTTATGTACTTTTGTTATCAGTGATGAATTAATTTTCACAGTTTGCATTGGATAGCAACAGTTTCATTCCATAATCAGACCCTCACACATCAATACAGCTGTCATTTCATTTTGACCATAAAAACAAGTTTATCTCCAAAAATCAATTTTTATGCAAAGTAATTTTTATTTGGTGATTATCATTACATAGTTATATACACAGTATATGAATTTGAAAGTTCAGCTTGGATTTTGACCTCAAAGTTATTGTGATTTCAACATATTGATATGTTCATAGTGGAGGTGTAATCTTTAGTAATTCAAGATTTGATGTAATAAGTTTTCCTTCTATGTTTTTTGTTAATCTTTGAAAATTTGATAAGAATGCATTTTCTTTGTACTTTTATGAGATTTTTATACTGTTACTTTGTGTGGGGGATAAATTTTTCATGTTTTCCAATGGTAAGTTTTTACTGCATGTACTAGAAAAATTTGAAGTGAGGGAAAAAATAAAAAAATGTCGATCACAAGTAAAAGTTGGTCCAAACTGTACATGTAATTTGTTATGTATCGTGATGTATTAATTTATATATTTTTAACAAAATATTCAAGATGTCCAGTTTGGTAATTTTTAAGAATATTGAATGTGCTGATAAAGGTTTATATGTGTAGGTGTAGATAACGTGAATCTAAAGATGTACCCGGTAACCCCAGCACATTTTCTTGTTGGAACTATTTTTGAATTTTTTTTGGTTTTTGTGGATTTTATTCAAGAAAACAAGACTGCAAGGTTTACCTAATTATGCGTATCTGCTGTCAAATATGATTACAGTATCACAATTCTAATTTGCATGCAAGTTCCAATTAATTGATTTTTAGTTAGGGATAAATGGTCAAAGACCCAAAAGTAATAACCATTTAAGTTCTATTATTTTAAGTTCAACTATTTTTTTTTTTGCAAAAGAATTTCTGGAGACATATATTTATTAGAACCAAGCATTAATGATGAATTGAGAAAAACGCATGTATTTGCAATTGCAGATGTGAATCAGACTTGCTCTTTATGTTATGCTGTGAAGTCTTTTTCTCGGCATGTCCTCTTGTTCCTGCTTAATAAATATACAGAATGATGCTCTTGAACTATGGTAGCTTGTACAACATTCTAATGTTAGTAAGACAGACCCTGATGTTCATGGCTTGCTCATATCTCACATCTAAGTGACCTTGATTTTTATACTCTTTTTTGTCATTCACTTGTTATTATATATGATGTATCAGTGGAATCAGTTTGTTTTATAATTGTTCCATGTTTTTTTTGTAATGGCCAAATATCCTGTCTCACAAGTTTCACAATTCATAGAATAATGCAATCCAAGGACTTCTCCTCGAACTTGGGACATTTTTCTTTAACACTAGTCAGATAGATGCTTGATGAGTAAGGACCAGTTTGTAGTGGAGAAAAAGAGAGAGAGAGTCTATTTTTGAATTTTATTAAACTGTTACTATGGTTACAGAGTGATATTGAGATAACCAGTCAAATAAATCTGGAATTACTACAATTTACTTGTTATTTTCATTTCACTGTTGATGAGTTCAGTTCTGAATGTGACAAAATGCAGTGTTTGGTTCTGTGTTGACTGGCAAGGATTGAGGAGTCTCTGTCCAAAGAGAGATAACTGTAGTAACCTTTCCTAGCTGTCAAGTTATGGTCAACTCGGTGATCTACAGTCATTTTCATGAGTAATTCGTGCCCTATGGGAATGGTTCCATTTTGAGTTTGTGAAGGAATTTCATAAAAATATCAAATTTCATAACATGATCTTCATTTTCATTTCGCCGACAATTAAAGAAAATTTAATTACTGATGTGTTTAATGAAAATTTTATATTATTTATAAATCCATGAGTTGACCCATTTTAGTTAGAGTATGTGAATTTGGACATGGGTTTCTGACAATGACATCAGAGGTAATAATGTATCCGTACTTAGAAAGGATCATACACTGCATTTCCCAAGGATAAACCCCCATATTATAATCTCAACTACTGGTAGCCCAAAATGATGATCCACTCTTTGAAATCAGAATTGAATTGTACGATAGTCATTGAAAAAGATGTACATTAACAAATTATTGATGAGAGTGGAATCGCTGTACAATCATATTCATGATATCACAGATCAACATAGCAATGAGTTGGATTTAATTAACATCATAATGGGACAGAGGTGATGCAGCGGACAACTGATTAACAAGTCAAACAGGTGTTAAGTTTCACAAGAAATCTATGTAATGACATACAATCCAATGTGTCAACATCTGATTGAACAAAGAGCCCATTTAGTTTTACCCCCCCCCCCCCAAAAAAAAAAAAGGATTTCAAACATAGAAGAAAAAATACAGAATCATAAAATACCACTGTTTATTTCTCCATGAGAAGAAATGCGACAAACACATAGATAACAATTTCCTCGTAAGACAGGTGTAATAACCTGCTGACTTCCACAACATACATACAGACCAGTTACAAAACAACATTCGATTACACAAACATTCCAGTGATTGGATACACAAACAGCTTTGTCACTATCATTATCACGATTTTCACACCATCTGTAACACATGCACTACAATGCAGACTCAAGTTTGTATAGAATTACCGTAGTAAAGGAATTAATTTTCAGCAGTCACTCTAACAATCACCAAATACACATATATGTACATAATAACAACACGTCTCTCAGATTCTGTTGCTGATCAATAACCAAGCATAAAAAAGACAAATTTTAAAATCAAATGAAAATACAATTAGTGTCAATTCTGTGAAAGTCAAAAATTCTTCACAAATGATCATGATCATGAAATTGATCCCAATCAGGATCGGGGCACTAGGATTTCTGTTCAACAGTACAAAGATCATTCTATCGATTCATCAGGAAGAAGAGGGGCCCTGCTTGAAGTTGATATTGTAGCCCCCCGAGTTGGGGTCCTGATTCAGCTGAAAATTTTCTGTAGAGAGTCCAAAGGGCTTAAGCACCATGTTACCCAACTCCTTCAGTTTTCCTGAAAATAAGAGAAAGTAACATGGAGTAACTGCTGAAATATCTCAAAAATATTTTTAACAATTTAAAAGAAGAATTTAAACTCATTAATGCTTATCTGCAGACTGATGCATCTTGGTTATAGGCCAATAATTAATCAAAGGATTGACAGATGTAAGTATATCTGTATAGGCCAATAATTAATCAAAGGACTGACAGATGTAAGTATATCTGTAAACATGTTGGTAGATACTGGTACGTGTCATCTTGGACCTGAGATATGAGTGATTGATCGCCCTTTAGGCCACCATCTTACAATAATTACCTGTATACACTAAATATTTGATCACCACCTATAACAGTTCTTCAGGGAAACAGTAAATATTTTGACTTTCAAGACCCAATTTTGCAGACAGTATAACACAGTCTGTAATGGTGTCTTGGGATAATATGATGAACCTTATTTTTATTTTATAGAGAACAATTTTTTGTGCATCTATCATACTTAAATTCAAATTTGTGCATTTAGGATTATAAGTCAAATGTTGAAAATGTATCAGTGTTAAAAAATGAATTTATTTTGTTTGTTTACATCTATGCTGTGAAAAAATTACTGCCAGTAGGACTGTGATTTTTTTTTTACTTGTCCTAAAATCTGACCTATAGGCAAGAATATACAAAATGAATCTTTAGTTTTCATGATTTTTATCTAATTCATTACCAATCATTTCTTCTTTCATCTTTTCGTTTTTCTCTTTTATCTGCTCTGGTAATCTCTGCAAAACAAGAATGAATCCCTCAGAAGTTCCCTGACCATAAACCAATGACCAAAAACAATTAAAAAACCATCTTTTTGTGAATTAGGTATAGCTTTGTGCTTTACAGTTCTGTAATGCATTTATATCAAAATATACAGAATAAACAAGTGTATTTTACAATGCAATAGGACATCCAGGATTAATATAACATCCACTCCCTATTCCGACTTATCATATGTGGCACCATGGGTTAAGAATTGTGAGACTCTTAAACACATACTTGGCAGACTAGCTGCCTGGGCTGGGTATTGGGCGGATTATCTCCCTCCCCTAGACTGATCACCAGATACAACCCTCCCAGAACCTTTGACTACTTCCCAGAGCTGCCTGGGCTGTGTGTTGTGATGAAACCATGTGTATACCCAACCAGCTGATTGTTATAGCAGTTGGAGATTCCCCCTTCTACTTACCAGACATGCTGCCCTGGTTGGGTGTTGTGATGAAACCATGCATTTCCCCCATCATCTAATGTTATAAGGACTTGGAGATTCCCCCTTGTACTTACCAGACATGCTGCCCGGGCTGGGTGTTGTGATGAAACCATGTGTATACCCAACCAGCTGATTGTTACAGCAGTTGGAGATTCCCCCTTGTACTTACCAGACATGCTGCACAGGCTGGGTGTTGTGATGAAACCATGTGTATACCCAACCAGTTGATTGTTACAGCAGTTGGAGATTCCCCCTTGTACTTACCAGACATGCTGCACAGGCTGGGTGTTGTGACTTACCAGACATACTGCCTGGGCTGGGTATGGTTACTTACCAGACATGCTGCCAGGGTTGGGTGTTGTGAATTTCCAGACTTGCTGCCCAGGCTGGGTGTTGTGACTTACCAAACATGCTGCCCGGGCTGGGTGTTGTGAGGGGTCCATCTCCACCACCTTCTGGTAGTCCGCTAGCGCCTCCTCCAGTTTGTCCACCTTCTCCACTCCCTATTCCGACTTATCATATGTGGCACCATGGGTTAAGAATTGAGAGACTCTTAAACACATACTTGGCAGACTAGCTGCCTGGGCTGGGTATTGGGCGGATTATCTCCCTCCCCTAGACTGATCACCAGATACAACCCTCCCAGAACCTTTGACTACTTCCCAGAGCTGCCTGGGCTGTGTGTTGTGATGAAACCATGTGTATACCCAACCAGCTGATTGTTATAGCAGTTGGAGATTCCCCCTTCTACTTACCAGACATGCTGCCCTGGTTGGGTGTTGTGATGAAACCATGCATTTCCCCCATCATCTAATGTTATAAGGACTTGGAGATTCCCCCTTGTACTTACCAGACATGCTGCCCGGGCTGGGTGTTGTGATGAAACCATGTGTATACCCAACCAGCTGATTGTTACAGCAGTTGGAGATTCCCCCTTGTACTTACCAGACATGCTGCACAGGCTGGGTGTTGTGATGAAACCATGTGTATACCCAACCAGTTGATTGTTACAGCAGTTGGAGATTCCCCCTTGTACTTACCAGACATGCTGCACAGGCTGGGTGTTGTGACTTACCAGACATACTGCCTGGGCTGGGTATGGTTACTTACCAGACATGCTGCCAGGGTTGGGTGTTGTGAATTTCCAGACTTGCTGCCCAGGCTGGGTGTTGTGACTTACCAAACATGCTGCCCGGGCTGGGTGTTGTGAGGGGTCCATCTCCACCACCTTCTGGTAGTCCGCTAGCGCCTCCTCCAGTTTGTCCACCTTCTCATATAGCTCCGCCCGCCGCAGCAACGCTTTCAGATATTGAGGGTGAAGCTCCAAGGCTTTGTTACTGTCTAAGATGGCTTCCTCATTCTCACTCTAATTGAAAAATATGTGTGTTCAAAATATGCAGAACAAATACTGTACAAAGGGAAATATTTTCCCTCATCTTATTTTTTCCCCTTTCACTTCAATTGTCAACAGGCCAGTATAAGACTGGACGAATTAAAAAGTCTCAATTACCTCTCTTTTAACACAACTGTGTTTGGGCTAATTCAACACAAAGTGAAACTGATTGCAAGTGAAGAAGGGTGGGAAAAAACCCCCTGGGACAAAATAGCCTTGTAAACAGTATTCTAAATGAATGAATAAATATCAAAAGTACATCTATGATTTTCATCTGTGCTAACCTTTTTCATCCGACATGCTGCCCTGTTAGAGAATAGAATGGCCCTGTCCTTGACAAAATCTTTTGGACATAATTTGAGGGCACGGCTGTATGACTTAATGGCCGATTCGTATTCTTGCTTCTTGAAGAAATCATTCCCTTCCTCCTTCTGTACTTGTGCTTCGCTTCTTCTTTCCTTAAAAAACCAAACAAGGAGATAAACTTGCAGTAAGAAGTATGAGCCTCCCATTTCATCCCATTTGTCCGCCATGGACATACATATCCTAAATTGTACAAATATTACATTTATCTATTGTGAGCCCTGTGAAGTTACAGAAATTGTTGTAACATCGGAGTACCTGAGACATAGTCACATTCTGACAGTTCTGTAAGCTATTTTAGGATAAACTAGGTATACTAGTGGTCAGCTCTTCTGAGGTTCCCTGTGAGAAGTCTTCACTTGTGACATGTTCTCAGAACTAGTCTACTGTTCATTGATTCCCTATCATTATTGATGGAAAAATACAGAGACTACAGAGACTACCCCCTTATAATTTTAGCATACTATTTCAATCCATTAATTACCAAGTTCTTGTTGACATAACAGAGGACAATGTACAACAAAATTTGATCAACCAAGACAAACAAAATTATCAACATGACATACAGAAGTTTCCTGTCTCCAATCCACACAAAAGCTCACTTTGTAACTTAACTGGATGTTGTTATTTCATATAAAAAATATAAAGAGGACATTTCTGGGATACTGTAAGATAACTTCCCTTGTGGGAATATAATAACAAAACCATGGCATATTTTATTTATAAGATTTTCACTTTTTATTCAGTGTTTTACATGCATCGCATAGCCCATTAACTCCTTCACTTCCTTAACACCGCCATTTTCGGGAAACTCCTAGCCATTTGAAAATTAGCTCAGTTATGACGTCATTATTTTGCATCTCAAATATCTTTAATCAAATGTCAACAACTTGCAACAATTTAATTCAAGAACGTGTTAAAAATATTTAGATTACACCTTGTTCATTCTATACACCATTAATTGCGTTAAATCGGCTGACAATTTTTCACAGGAGCACTAAAACATCGATATCTCTGACAAGTGGGCCCATTCAATCATTAACATTGATCAATCATTTTTAAAGAGGTCAAGATTAAACATTTCACATGTAATACATTTTTGATTTAGGGTACATGTATTAATACATTTTTTTCAGTCCAAATGACACCCACACATTCTGAAAAGGTCTTTGTGTTTGTTGGTACAGGGACTCATTTTTTATTTTGGCAATCTTTTCATTTCGATGAAATTATATACCATTTAAATTGTATGCATCATTTTTACTTATCATAAATTGCAGTATCACAACTTTAACAAATTGAGTTTAAACTAAATTGTCAAAGTGTCTTCATTTCCTGGCATATCATAAAGCATGACGTGGGTGATGGAGTTAGGTTCATAGGTTATGATAAGCATGTGTGGTAAACGTCATATTCGGTGGGCTTATTTTTAATCAAATTAAAATTATTTTTGCTGATAATTTAATGAATTATAATTTTCAGGTTATATCTAGTGATTGCAACTGTCACAAACCACTAAAAAAAAAAAAAAAAACCCACAGAAAAGCGGGATGTTTTCTGCTTATGGTGACAGAGTTTGGGTACTCAGGATATAATCCTATTTGTTTTCCCTTGGACTGAAATGTCACATTTTCATTGGTTTAAACATAGCACGAGATTGCCTCATATATCTCTATATTTGTTCTGTGAGAATTAATATTAGGCAATATGGCCGTCATTGGTCAACGCTTCGCTTACTCATTTCGACATTTCATAGTATTTAATACATAAACCGCATGCCGTAAGTTCTTAAAGTATTTGGAGTAGTTGCCCTTTGAAATTCTTTAAAATTAGAGTAGTTGCCCTTAGAATATTGACGTCACATTGTTTTGTCTGGAGCAGAACAAAATGGCAGCATCGAAATTTGCTCAAATCTCTGCAGAGAAAAGGGAGAAAACATTTAAAATTGAATAGCAACAAAACATTGTAGGTAAACATGGGTGAAGCAAAGATTTTTAAAGAGTATTTGAAAGGTGAGATTGAAAATTTTGAAGAGTTTAAATGAGTTAAATTGGACGAGATGTTAGGCATCTTGTATATGGCTGTGCCTTAATCATCGCTATTTGTGAATAAATATGTCGCTTAATTGTCCTCGAGAAAACAAAACACTTATTAGGTTAGTTACTGACTCACTACGGAAATATATTGGGTTGATCAATCTCATAGATTCGCCTCGCCATCTATGAGATTGATCAACCCAATATATTTCCGTAGTGAGTCAGTAACTAACCTTATAAGTAATAATATAATTCCAATCTAAGGTAATTAATAATTGACTATGCAAACCTGTAGGTATATGATCATGATGATACACAAAAATACAATCAAAGGGCTGATAAAGACGGAACTCAAAGGACCCTGGAGGTGTTGTGGAACTCTGTATTGTTACAACATGCATTCTCTAGTATGTCCAAAGATATTATTGCTGCTATACCCGCAAGAGAAGTGCATTTGAAATGATGAAAGGGAAAACTTTCAAGATATCTTCATTGACACATTACCGTTTTTCACTCAGAAAAATTCACGTCAAGAACAAAAACCGATTTCTTACCGAGATTTATAATGGGGAATGTTTACATCTTTTCTCCATTCGGAAGTCACTCGGAATAAACTCACACTTTTATCTACGTTACCTTCATCTCTTTGGTAATGGAAAATACCCGTAGACTATTTATTTTTAACCGCAATGCATTGAACCTGACAAGCTAGAGGGGGCGTTAACCCAGGAGAAAATCAAAGGAGAAATCTTGGGAATTTTTCATACTATTGAATGAACATCGTTTGAACTTAGAGTTATTTTTGAATATAGAATAATTTAAGAAAATGTGCGACAATAATATCTTGGGACAGACTATAATTCCAACCTTTTTGACCTCCTCTGTAAGGATCTCTTCGATCTCCTCTCCCTCGTCATCTACGATGTTTTGATCTTCTTCTGCCGATTCGTATTCACTATCCGACGAATGTTTACTGTTTGATAATTTATGTCCCTCCTTTGAAGCTAGTAGATCATTTTCAGACTTATCCTCTTTTTCATCGGAGACACTTGATTTCAAATTCTCTTTTTCAGATGGAGAATCCATCTTAACTAAGCGACCAATTTTAGTGTTACAGATGAATTATTACCTCCTCATAATTGCTTTAGTTTAAGTAAAGAAAAATCACATTTCTGATACTTTTTCTAAATAAACACCTCTTTCACTTTCCCGACTTGCGTCAGCTCCATTGTCATTCCATGTCTCACGTTCCCGATTCTAAAACAACATAGTAATAAACACTTGAATGAGGAAGATTTTGATAAACGTTAAAACCTCCTTAATTAGGAAATATTAGTTCCGGAATAATATATTTGTATAGAAATGATTATCATTGAAATCAGAGACATAAAATAAAATACATAACATAAATGTTGTTTATGTCTCTCATGAAATTCAATCAACAACACGTTTTTTCTACAGACTTGTACGTAACATATTATTATATCAGAGTTTAGAGAGACCTACCCTAAAAATCTAATCATTCCAAAAGTCTCCCACTAAAGCATACTCTTAAGTAACATAATTTGATTTTTTTTCCAACGGGATTTTGATATACCCCGATGATACATCAACAAATAATAAGAGGGAACATTGGATAAGGAAATCTTATTTTTCTCTGAGTTTAAGAACCAATTGCCGATAAAAAAAACAAAAGCGGTCGACAATGTGCACTCCCCCAATGATGTTGCTACCTGTCAGTGGAATAACAACATAGTAAAATCAACAGCGGAAAATTATTTTCTTTTAAATTCAACATGGTAAACTACTTAAAGCGTATTAGATCCCCAAGTTAAGCTTAAAACAAAAGTCTTCGGTATTTTCAACGGTTTTCAACATACTGGCAAACAATTCGGACACGCTTTAGAAAATGAATAACAAGATATTGAAAAAGTGAAAAGTTTTCACGCCAATAAAAGACACTTATATTGATTATGATCACACCGCCTTTGATGCAGTAAAGTACAATTTTATAATACACGTGCAATATAAAAATTCCAACCGATTCCTTTTTCTCTGTAATCAAATTATTTGGCTAAATCAGTTCACTTGAAATTCTTTTCTACAACAAAAGCTTAATAATGGCTATTACAAGAATGAATCAAATACTAGAATACTAATAAAATTTTATTAGGAATAACATTTTACAGAAAACGATGGCAAAACACAAAAAACACGAATTCAATGTAACTTTTTTAGTCAAAGAATTGTTAATTCTAAAACTGACCTTGGGTTGACCTCGCAGGTTACGTCCGTGACCCCTTGTTGGGCGAGTGTTCTTTTAACCAGTTCTACCAATGAGCCTGAACAAGTCTCTTTACAAAATGTACCTCATGATTATTCACAGATAAGTCTGAATTTTACACCTCACAAAATCAACGAGTATTTCAAAATCAAAGGAGGTAACGTTAAAAACGTGTTCGAATCAAACTTTGGTGATACAGCGGAGTTCAGGGCAAAGATAACACGAAGAGATGTCACGTTTGGACCCTTAAGGTTTGGTAACTCATACAGAGTAAAATATCTGTAATTACAAGCTAAAAAATCATCACCACCATCACCACCATCATCATCATCATCATCATCATCATTATATTGACAAAAGTATAAGAATCTGAATCGCACACAGCTGTATGTTCTATTGATTAACCTTTTATGATTATTGAGATATGATTGATTGATTGATTGATTATAACTAGTAAGGAGTGCTTAAGATTCAAGTAAATAACATGAGTCATTGGAGAAAAGGTTTAATAACTTAGGACTCATTGGTAAGAAGGATTTATAACCTACAACTCATAATGATTATAAACCTACGTTTCATTGATAAGAGGGATTAATAACTTACAACTCATTGGAACGACTGACATAACGTACGACACAATGGTTATAAGGAGAAATAACTTACAAAAAATACGCATTGGTTATATATTTGTTTGAAATATTATTTCTTGAAATCATTGACGACAGGTGTGTTTGAGATAATAATAACTTACGAATCATTGGTGACAGGTGTGTTTGAGATAATAATAACTTACGAATCATTGGTGACAGGTGTGTTTGAGATAATAATAACTTACGAATCATTGATGACAGGTGTGTTTGAGATAATAATAACTTACGAATCATTGGTGACGTGTGTTTGAGATAATAATAACTTACGGATAATGGTGACATGTGTATTTGAGATAATAACTAACGATTATTGATGACAGGTGTGTTTGAGATAATAATAACTTACGGATCATTGGTGACAGGTGTGTTTGAGATAATAATAACTTACGAATCATTGGTGACAGGTAAGTTTGAGAGGGCATCTGATATTAGTTCTATATTTCCATAAGCCGCCATGGAATACTGATGAAAATTTGTATTAAATTTTAGCCTTCTATATGAAAAACCCCCCAAAATAGAATGTAAAATTCGGATGCGTGAGCAAACATCTTGCAAAAATATCTTGTTTTCAAAGAAACGCGTAGTAGTAGAGATGACCACGGTATCTAACTGTTTCTCTTTTTGAAATCAACATCCGGTCACATTGACTGCCTTTTATGGAAAATTCTCCCTTCATTATAACAATTTAACATTCAACATTTAAGAGACATATAAAATACTTAGCAACGATAAAGAAAACATTCCGAACACACTCGCAGGGGTGTTATAGGATCGACGATATTAAAAAATAAACATTTAATGTTAAAAATATAGAGATATGGACCAAACATATAGAACTACTGACCATAGATATAGAAAACTGACCATAAATATTCTATAAGTGACGTTATTAAATGAGCATTGAGACAAAACGCTTGGGTTTTAACATAATATAATCATACTTTGTTGTTGAGATAATTCAAAAACACTTTGACCTACAAAGAGATTAAATATAATAATGGAAAACGTCTTTAACATATATTGTCAATCTAATTGAAAAGTCTAAAGCATTTTCAAAATTTACATTACCATTGATAGTGAATGGACAAAAAAAAACATCGAAATAAAATGGCACGCACTTTAAAAAATACAATGTAGGTGAAAATTTGACCAATATTCGTTACACATATATTCAAAGTTTATTCTTAAAATTGTTTGAACAATAGAGAAATTTGGAAAAAATTACAATCATGTTTTATACCAGATATCCTGTTAGCTGCCCTGAATGCCCGGAAAGACTAGCTTATGTAAAAACGTTTTGTGTAAAATTTCTAATAAAGGTTATGAAAAGAATGTACACAGTTGTATTTTGCATGCTTCTAAAGGCTCTGATAATTAACACAAAACCTTAAGTCAAAGGTTTTTTCCCTGAAACAAGAGATATGTTTTTGTATTGAGATGTGTGAGTCGTGGATAGTTCTAAAATACATTATTCTTTTTGAAAAGAGGATCTCTGCAAAGACATGTTTTATGCTACACAAATGTTAATAGCTAAAAATCGCATTAAAAGACATATTTAATGATTAATTTGATAACCACACAACCCTCTTAATTACAATTTATCATTCTAAAGAACTTAAACTTGAAAGGAGTCAAGAAATTCATTTTCAGAGGATTGAAATACTGTTAACGTATTAAATTTGGCTGTGTATTGTATTTGACGTTTTTGGCGTAATGCGGTTTCCGCTAAATTAAGTACATCGATAAATGCATAAATTCATCAACTTTTTTCCACCAAATATAATGCACGCCAAATGTAATACGATTTACAGTAAGCGAAAACGCTTGAAATAAAATATTCAAGACCTAGTTAAAAATGCCCCTTAACATAAATAATTTCATGGAGTGATATAAATTTATTTACACCTATTATTATGAAATGACGTGATTGTACCAGGACAGTTAAAACATTGCATATAGATAAAGCAAATTCGCGGGTAGTTCAGTTACAATCAATCTTATTGACTTAAAGGGAACATTAACTCTCAGTTTGATTTTCCTCTAGTAGGTACTAAATCAGTTTTCAATTACAAAACATGCATTAAAATACATATAAAACACAATTTGAAATTAGATTAATTTATATTATGTAGCATCCTCATTTTTTTATATACGTATTTAAACTATTAAGTGACATAATATCTTATATTGTTAATTCTATGATTATAAGTTTCATTTTTGTACAATTATGATATGAAATAATCAATTTTTACAATGTATTTATGAAACGTTTTCTATTCTTAGTTGGAATAGGGCAACGCTGTTTCTAAAAGCAACAGCAAGTTTGTAGTCAGAACTGATGGAGATGCTTCTTGGATGAGACACATGAGGTAACAAATTAATTGTGTTCCTGAGGGATCCTTCAAAATTTGTCACAATGACACGATGTTCGTAAAAATCAGCAATGTAGATCAGGTCATCTTTGTCAATGGCTATTGGACCGGGAAAACAAAATTCCTTGCGGAACAATCGGGCGTTTTCGTCAAATATGAAAACAAAGTCATTGTCGAAGTCTGACACTGCAAATTTACCAGAGGAAAAGATACAACCAAATCGTGGATCTTTTAAAACTAAGGGATTTCCTTTTGTATCAGTAAACTCCAGCCTTTTTAAAAGTGTCATACCATGCGAAAAGACCGAAATGGCGTAATTTGTAGTACAGGCAAGGAGATTCGAAAGTGGCGGAGTAGCGAATAAGACAGATACATTAGATACACAATTCTTTTTGCTCCAATTGTGGTCCAAAACAATTATTTCTGAAGACCCTGTTCTTATTGCTATACACCAGCTAGTTACTGTTGAGTTAATACAGTTTTCCAATACCATACCATTTCCAGAAAACGCCAAAAAGCACAAATTTACATTGCTATTGCACTGGTCAACAGCAATAAAAGATTCATTAGTCATCCATGATAAACAACTGATTTTTGGAGTTTGTAAGTTAACAAAGCAACGAGTTGCTAGCAAAGAACATTGTATAATCATATCGCTATACCGGCAAGTTTGTACGGCTTTATCCCCCTTTAGTATATCGCGCTCTATGATGTTGCACTGTATACCAACATCACTTTGAGATATACCCATTACAGTTTTGTTCTTTTCTTCTTCGTCTGTCTGTACGCTTTTTGTTTCCATTGGTAATGTGTCGTTTTCCACTGCATTAAGTCCATTTTCAAAAATCAATTTAAAATCCGGTTCCTTCCAACTTGTAGATAACCTTGGCATTGTTACTCTGTTTTCTGAAGATGGACACTGATCAAGTTTAACTGAAGTATGTTTAACCCTTCTCATAACTAAACTTTGCAGACTCAGTATTTCAAAGTCTGTTCCATATTTAAGCAAGAATTTACAAAACGATGTGGTCCTTTCGAGTAGTCTTATTTTGTTTTTCGCCAGTTCGGTTTTTAATTTAGTTTTTTCCTTAGGGTTTTTAAGCGACTGAGTCAAACTTCTTTCCAACGATCTCCTCTGAGCATTGATTTTATTTATCATGCTGTTACAGGTTGTCTCAATTTGAATTCTCAAATTTTCTTCACAGTTTTCAGAATCTTTTGATTGTTTATCAAGTTCAGATTGTTGTATCTTCAGTTGAATAATACCCTTTTCAACGCGGTCTATTTCTTTCTGTAAACACAGTTCAGAATATTTTAGGGCGTCTTTTGGTGAAATGTGGTCGTGTGATCTGTGTTGTAAAACTGTGCAATCTCGACATATTGGGACATCACAGGTCTTGCAAAAGAATTTGTAATACTCCTTCTTGTGGACGGAACAACATATAGTTTGATTTGATCTCATCTCCGAATCATAACATCCACTTTGCGCTTCTTCAATAGAGACCACATGATGATCTTTTGTCAAAGTTGTAAATGTGTGTCGACTTTCCCAGCACGTTTTGCATAAAAGGTCAAAGCATGTCAGGCATGTAGCAACAGCTTCTTGATATCCACCTTTCAACTCACAAAAGGAACAGAATTTTCCTTCAGAGTTTTGAGTTATATTGATAACACTTATGATATTCTTTAACCAGGGATTTGGATATATATTTTCAAAATTTGAAATGGTCACCATGTCTTCACATATCGGGCAGCTAATGAACTTATCACTTTTATCTAGCCTGAAACTTGCACATGAACTACAAATGGAATGTAGGCAGGGCAAAAGTCTTGGAACTTTAAGTAATTCCTGACATAAAACGCAACATAGAAAATCATCACCCAATTCTTTCGCTAAAACTGACATTGTGAAAAATACTAGGTCCTTAGCCTTGTTGAGAAAGCGGATATTAAGGATTGTCGTGAAATGAAAATCAGTATCTAGAAAAAAGAATGTTACAAAATTAGTACACACAGCGCCTAATACGTAAAACTTGTTTGATTTGATTTACCAACTCAGTACCTTAAAATTTTCCTTCGCAAAGTAAAAAAGATGAACTATAGGTAGAAGTGTATGTTCTTTTAGTAATGGAACTCACCGTTTAGTTGTCCTTTGAAGATAGAAATTTTACAAAATATATGATTTCCTAATGCAGACTCATATATCAGGTTATCCTAAATAGCATACATTAACCAGGGGTGAAAAGTGGTGTTATCTCCGTGTTCAAGGTACAAAGGAAAAATCAACACTACTCAGCAGGAATAGAGATTAAAGTAATAAATTTGATATGTCATTTGATATTGATGATATTAATTTATTGATTGGGGTGTACCGGTATTTTGTAAGACAGTTATACATGGCGGATGACAGACACTTTCCAAAAAGTCATATGTATTTTTTTTGTTTTGAATTTAAAAAGCTTAGTCTAATGTCTTGTATTTTTTTGCATAGTTTTTTTTAAATTAATTTTTTTTTTATAAAAGAAACGATTTTTAATTTTTATTTGGATATTGGTGTCAACAGAAAAGAGTATTAGAGAATTCTATACATGCACATGTTAAACAGATATGCTGCTGTTAATTCAAAGGACTGGATTGTTGTGGATATGTTTAGACTACATCACCCTATCCTGCCTCAAAGTAAACATCTATTTTTCCATTTGCAAGTTATCTCTATTACTTTATATAAACTGCAATTTCCCCCTGTATATAAGTGGTATCTATTAATGATGTATATCAGTGAATGAATTATACCCATATTTACGTCAATCGCGCTTGATTAGTAAAAATGTCGGCAAATTGTTTTCAAGATATCTTCAATAAATTAAATATCTATTCAATGCTCAAGCATTTCAGATTTCAGACATTAAGGTAGTCCTATACTCGGCAATAAATGGGCTCAATCATAGATAACCTTGTTTTAAATCATACAATGTAGATATGCACTCCAACAATACATAAGAAAATTATATGTTTACCCGCTAGACTTTTGTTATCACCTCTTAGAAATGTGTATGCTATTGAAAATGTTTTGACAATAATATTTTTGCAAAACGTTCCCTATTTTCTTTTTCAAATAATTATTTTTTTAGGTAAATTAAAGCTCAAATCAAAGTAATCCCTGAATTAAAATTCAAAAATCTTTCTTTGTTATAATTTTTTGCTTAGTGTGTCAACAATGTTGGAATCTTGAAACATTAGTTAATAAACGATTAATTAAATACCAAATAGCTTATGTCTCTACAATTTAACTGGTTTTAGTATAAGAAAGGAAAAAAAAATGGTAGGAGGCATCCACTTGTCAAACAAAACAAAGACAATGCAATCATATGTCTGGTTATGATAAAGCTTTGTAAATCACATATCGGGGATCTGTGTGATGCTAGAATTTACGACAATGCGATCGTTTACAACTTATTTAAAGATTTTTCCCTAAACGGTATATTATGCATTTGTTAATCACACAAAGTGGTAAGTGTCATTACGCTATGATTATACGAATTAAATGATACCACAAATCAATATTCAAATGTTTTATATATATATATATATATATATATATATATATATATATATATATATATATATATATATATATATATATATATATATATATATATATAGCTAACAACTATACATATAGTTTTCATATGGTTGTGTTATGAAGCATACCTGACATCTTTGTTAATCGGTGTATTTTGATCCTACTAAATGTCGTTTTTTATTTTTCATTGTACATAATCGGGTTTGTACTTAACTTCAATCATTTTATCTCTCATTCACTACATAAAACACTGTACTATTTATTTTTTTTATAATCAACATTGTTTACAATGGCGACAAAGAGCAAAATATTCTATACCAGATATTTAAAATGTAAAAATCGAATATTGTAAAATCTGGTTGTGACGTAGTGCAATACTTGGATTACTTCAGGTGAAAAAAAAATACTTTTTTTTTCAAAAGCAACAGCAAGTTTGTGGTCAGAACTGATTGAGATACTTCTTGGATGAGACACATGAGGTAACAAAGTAATTGTGTTTCTGAGGGATCCTTCAAAATTTGTCACAATGACACGATGTTCGTAGAAATGAGCAATGTATGTCAGGTCATCTTTGTAAGCAACATCTTATTTAAGAGAATAATCTGGCGTGTTAACTGAAGATGTAAATAAAGCCTTTGTTAAAGTCAGGACAAACTCTCCGGTGAAAAGAATGCAACCAAATCGGATCCACTGAATTTGTTTTACTTGTATATCAATGCATGTCATTCTTTTTACATTCCCTTTTGTCACCTGTGTAGATTAATATTATGGATATTTCGAAATGCAGGCAAGATTGATTGGCTGATCGATTGTGATGAATCATCAAACATTATGGACACATTAAGAGTACCACACTTGTGCTTCCAGTCGCGGTCCGAATAAATGACTTCTGAAGACTCTGTTCTTTAGCAATACTAGTACACCAACTGGCCAATGTAAAATCCTTTAAGCTTTCCAATTAATGTAATTTCCAGAAAACGGCAAAGAACACAAATGTAAACTGTAATAGCATTTGTCAACAACAAATAATACTGTGGTTTTATTAATATTCAAGGGTATCAATTTTCGTGGATAAAGTGAAACTCACAGTTTCAAGGATACGTAAATTCGTGGCCAATGACCATATCAATACAAAATGTTAATAAAAATTGCACTTCAATGAACACTTATTTTTGTGGATCAACTTTATAACGAAATCCACAGAATTGGAATTTAACGAACATTGATGAAACCACAGTATTCGACTGATTCTTGACCTTTGATATGAATTCATATGTCTGTGTGCTTTTTGTTTTTATTGTTAAAATTTTGGTTTTTTTAAACGCATTTAACTCATTTCGAAGTATTATTTCATTTTTTCCGGTTTCTTCCAATTAGTAGATAATGTTGATATTGAATCAAATAGACTAATGATACTAAATTAGGAATAGCATTTTACAGAAGACAATGGCAAAACACAAGGTGATGACGTGACCATGAACAGACCACGTGCTACTAGAATCACAATCCTTAGTACAGAAAGGTAACCTCGGATCCTCTGAACAAAACTGAAACTTTAGTGAACTGGAAAAAAAGAGAATTCAGTATGTATAATGCGTATATAGAATGAATAGACAAATGTAATTTAACTTCTTTATTCAATAGAATAGAATTGTAAAACTCACCTTGGATTAACCTCGCAAGTTACGTTCGTGACCCCTTGTTGTGCAAGTGTTCTTTTAACCAGTTCTACTGATGAGCCTGAACAAGTCTCTCTACAAAAATTTTCTCATGATTATACACAGATAATTCTGAATTTACACCTCACAGAATCAATCTGTGTTTTAAACTTAAAATAGGTTATGTTTAAAACGTGTTCGAATCAAACCTCGGCGGTAAGGCGGAGTTCAGGGCAAAGAGAACACGAAGAGATGTCACGTTTGGACCCTTAAGGTTTGGCAACTCAAATCGACTGAAGTATCTGTAATTCCAAATTAAAGATATTAATGGGATATCATTGATTGGTTATAATTCGTAGGGCTTGATTAAGATTTATGTAAATAACTTAAGGAGGATTATCAACTTACATATCATTGTTCAGATATCAATAGTATAGAAGTCATTGATAAGAACGTTTTATAACCCACAATATATTTGCATCTACACGAAACGTGTTTCAGATTTTATAACAAATAACTAACGAATCTTTGGTGAGAAGGACTCATAACTTACGTATTGGTAAGATACGTGTTTCAGAAGTTATAACTAGTGACTTACGAATCATTGGTGAGAGGTGTGTTTGAGCGGGCATTCAGCATAAGTTCTATATCCCCATAAGCCGACTTGGAAAACTGAAGAAAATTTGTATTAAATTTCACATTTATATATGAAAGAAAATTTCATCAAAAGATAACTTGAAAATTGGGTTGAGGAACAATTTTGTGAATTATCTTGTTTTCTGTTAAAGTCAGATCATATTTACCTATGTTGTACAATAATCCTTTATGGGATATATAACACAAATATATTTACATAATCGGAAGCTTCCGTCCAAAAAGCAGCCTCGGCCGACCACGGACATTCCGGCGTCTGGTCATATCCGGGACACTTGCTGCGGTCCTGTTCTACGCCATCAGCAGAACTGTTGCTTCCACAAAACTTAGTATCGCCAAGGAAACCTAAAGATAAAATTCTTGAAACTAGAAACATGGATTTATGCCTTCTGAGCTCTTTTTTCACTCAACAACAGTTCTATTTTGATAGGAATTTTTATCGTAATATATCCGTCCTCCTGAAGTTTTCTGCTTTAATATCTTCTGTGGATGTGATACTATTTGAACAATTGTTTTTAGCTTCTAAATGTATTACATGTAGTTATATATATAGGGTTATATATATATATATATATATATATATATATATATATATATATATATATATATATATATATATATATATATATATATATTATTCGTTAATGCAGATCGTCTATACCAATGTTTTGCAATTTTTAAGTGATAGAGGTACATTTGACGACGTATAAGTAGTTGCGTCATAGACGAGGTCATGTATTCACCTGTAAGGGTGTCGGCGATTGAGAAGGTCCTTCTCCCTCTGTTTGAGTACCTCATCACAATATCATACACATTTTCCCAGAAAACGAACTAAGGGAATTAAATCAAAAGACGACATTAAGTGAAAGCTCTGTGATACGATATAAAATGAATATATTTCTTCCCTCAATATGTTTGATATTTGTTGGCAAGACCTTAAATAAGCGTTCAGTCTTTGAATTTCATAAAGCTGCGTATGCTCTGTCTTTTGTTTTCATAAAGTTCTGTTATGCTGTGTCTCTAAGTTTCATGTACAAATAGTTATTTTCGGCTGTGTCTTTAGGTTTCATGTAGTTCAGTTTATCAAGCTTTGTGAATTGTAGGAAAGTTTACAATGTAAGATTTTGGTACTATATAATAGCTCTATGAGTAGTAGTGGCACCTTGTCCCTTGCTATGGCGTGCTGACTGTCTCTAACAAACTGAGTAAACCTTTCCCTCGGCACGTGACATGCCGGCTGGTAAGCAATGGCGTCACGGAAACTCTCCCAGAGCAAGGTACAGTTCTTTCTCCTGCAGATGAGATGAAGATAGGAACACCAATAGTATTAAGATGAAATACCGATAAAAACGCTGAAAGTATCACTACGAATATAGTTAGGTAGACGGTTAAAATCTTTAGGTGCTTGTAGTTATATTATCAATGCGTTAATGGCCATCGTGTCACATCACGAAAATGGTTAAAAAACGAAAAAAGCTGTTACTGGAATACACCAAAGGAAGAGTTTAAATTGGGTAAAGACGATAACATGTAAGTCTTGTCTTAAAAAGGCAATAAATCATCCCAAATATCAAAGGTTTGTTAAATGCGCACACGATGGTAACTCTACACTGGTGAAATATACTTTTCCTTTGCTATTTGATCTATGATAACAAATATTAAAGACAAGCCACAAAGTATGCACAGTAGATTTTTTTTTTCACCTAGTTTGAGCACAGTTTGATTTACATTTAATAAAGATATATGCAATTAAATCACTGAAGGAAATAAGGTAACATATTGTATCAAAAAGTATACCCGACAATATAAGTGCATTATAAATGACTGCATGTAAAATATATTGAAGTTATTTTACTTTATTTCATTGTTTTTAAAAGTGAAAACGAAAATGATGATACTTTTTAGAAATTTATCAAAAAACCGAAACTATTTATTTGGCACAATGCAAAGAAAAGGCATGTTGCAGTGTTATTCATTTGTTTATAATAAAAGGAACGACTTCGTTTATATAGAAAACTATAGAAAGGTTCTACGTTCAAAGATAATAAAGGAGTACTCACTGAGTAACAAATGGCTGCGGGTTGATGGTGGTCTGGTAGTACAGACATTTCCCTACAAATTCCTGATCCACGAGGGAAAGGGCGAACACGTGAGGCAAGAAAAGGACGGAAAGGATCCAATAATTCATTGTCTAAAGAATCGTGACCTCTCTCGACTTAAACCTCAACGGCTCCAGTGTAAGGCTGGTTACCGAGGAATTATCCTTGTTCATACAGCGCAGTAGGAAGTCTGGATACGCCGGTACTGAGTGTGTATGCAGTGGTCGTAACAGGTCGCGGGTAAAGGATTTCTGATTACAGATTTAACTTTGATAACTTGCTGTCGGGTTACCGCACTGACATGCTCTACTTAGCCATTGTGCAAAAGCAGAAGACTTTTATTGACTTGTAACGTACGCAATTTTAAAATGAATTGAAATAAATTCTTTAGATGATGAAAAGCTTCAATTTGCAATTGTTAATAACCATAACCTATGAGATTTTATGAACAGAAAAAATGCTAGTAGATAAATATGTATGGCTTTAACTTAAACCATCTTGTCTAGTGTTTGTTTACCGAAGGTATAAATAAGAAAGATTTTTCGATAAGTTACATTTGCAGGATTTAGGTGGAGATATTTCCCCCCTTATCTGATTGAATGGAATCAGGATAGGAAAAATTCAAACAATGGTAGTAAATACAAATATTACGTTATCTAAGCGTCGTGCAGCACATTGTGTAGACACTCAATGAGCCCTAAAGCATTTTTAACTTCCTTGTTACATAAATATAATGGATTCTTTAAAAAACCCAACTCAAAAATGTTTCATGATGAAATTTATAAAAAGTTCATAGGGCTTCCAGAGCTACTTACTGAATGATATTAGAAAACAAAATACAGATTTTAACATTGTAAAAAACTGTTCAGTAAATTCCCCTCACAGTAAGAAACAAAAAAGTTGATGATATAATGTTAAGAATAGAAATGCTACCCATATGAATTTATATTTTTGGGGTTAATTTTTAAAAGGATAGATGAGGCAAAACAGTTGGTGAATAACCTAATATAAACAAATGTTATTTTATTTATTGATCTTTTTTGTTTATTGATCTTTAACTTATAAAATACATCAATATAAAATACAAATTGGGCAATAATTCACAAGACAGCATTTTGACCAATATTCTTTACAGCTGAATGCATTTCATGTTGTATTGTTCAACAATCGTTCTAAAATTGTTTATATACTAGTATGTTAGATACTATATGTTATATACTAGTATGTTAGAAAACAGCTGTAAATAACAATTGTAATGTTATATTAATAAATGCTAATAAAAACTGTTCTAAGTAGCCGAGATGACTAGCAAATGTAAATGGTTTTGTGTAAGATTTGTATTAAAGTTGCAATAACAATGTACGCAATTGTATTTTTATATATGTGTCTGAATACTATGATAAATAACAGATGACATAAAAAGTAACTTTTTCTGATGCAAGAAAGAAGATGGGGGAATAAGATGGCGCATATGCCCATCCGGTTTAGTAGTGAAATACAATTTTGAATTTATTTTTCCCCAATTTATTCTATTCAAATATATTATAATACAAGTTTGCAAAAGCACAATTTCTAACTATATTCAGTTTATAATATAATTAACAAAAGATAAGAAAAAAAATATTGCCAGAAATATTTTGCGGTATCGAACCCATAACATACAAAAACCTTAGATATATAATGTTAGCTTATGTCAGGTACTCTAACCGCTGAGCCATTAAGACACAACAAAGTAGGCGGTTTAGATATTATGTGTGACTTTGACCACGAATTTATGGACTTGTATTATTTTTTTAAAACGTTCAATTGTTGGGATACAAAATGATATTTTTAATGTATAGTGGGACTTCTCTCCACGTTTTTGTTGATGGAAATTGGTTTGTTTTCCAACAGACCTTCTTTACACTATGAGAAAAATATGGAGCACAGACCCACTCTATATAAGAAAATGACACTTTTTGCAGGTTTTGATACGTATATGCCTGTCTGAGTCAACATACTCCAAGTGTTGGACATGTTAAAAATCAATGATATGGTAAATGTATATTGTTTTAAATGATTTTAAAAAAAAAAATCAGATATTTTAGTTTTTCGGTAGCTTGTCTGACTGTGTATGGGCATTTTACGCGCCTTATTCACCCATCTCCTTTCTTTTGGAAATCAGGTGTGCAACCTAGTTTTATAAAAAATAATAAATTTATAAAAGCAAATAATCAAGTAATGATTTCTCAAAAAATGGAGATAAGCGAAATTACCTGAAATATTTTTCTGGGCCTAGTTGAAATTGACTTTCTATATCAGTGTTGATTTTATTTAGTAATTTAGCATTTTCACCTTACTAAATGCATTATGACATGATGTCCATGAAGCAGAGCAGTTAAATTATTGCATTTGAACTGTTCATTAAAAAATGGACTAAACTAACATAGTATTCTAAACTGGTTTCACACATAATTAGGAAAGCCTGTGGATAGATCACTTAAAATAAATGCTAAAAACTTGATACTACTAATTATTCAAGAGTTAAGATTACAAGCTATTCACCCGGAACTAAGCACAAAATATCAAGTTCGGTCTAATTCGGTCTATTTTATAGTAAATATCAATGAAGCATTAAAAACAAAGTCAGTGTAATATATGTAATGTACAATAAGTTTAAAATGTTTTGTAATATGCATTCAGATTATTATGTTGTTAATTCTGTGATAACTTGTTTCCAATACAAGTATGAGTCCTGAAGTCATTAATTTCATATTATTTCCTTACGAGTATGTCTTAAACTACTGTAAGATTTGGTTTTCATGAAACGTTTTCAATCTTGAGTTGAAATAAGGCAACGCTGTTTCTAAAAGCAACAGCAAGTTTGTGGTCAGAACTGATGGAGATACTTCTTGGATGAGACACATGTGGTAACAACGTAATTGTGTTCCTGAGGGATCCTTCAAAATTTGTCACAATGATACGATGTTCGTAAAAATCAGCAATGTAGATCAGGTCATCTTTGTCAGTGGCAATTGGACCGGGAAAACAGAATTCTTTGCGGAACAATCGGGCGTTTTCGTCAAATATGAAAACAAAGTCATTGTCAAAGTCTGACACTGCAAATTTACCTGAGGAAAAGATACAACCGAATCGTGGATCTTTTAAAACTAAGGGATTTCCTTTTGTATCAGTAAACTCCAGCCTTTTTAAAAGTGTCATACCATGCGAAAAGACTGAAATGGCGTAATTTGTAGTACAGGCAAGGAGATTCAAAAGTGGCGGAGTAGCGAATAAGACAGAGACATTAGATACACAATTCTTTTTGCTCCAATTGTGGTCCAAAACAATTATTTCTGAAGACCCTGTTCTTACTGCTATACACCAGCTAGTTACTGTTGAGTCAATGCAGTTTTCCAATACCATACCATTTCCAGAAAACGCCAAAAAGCACAGATTTACACTGCTATTACACTGGTCAACAGCAATAAAAGAGTCATTAGTCATCCATGATAAACAACTGATTTTTGGAGTTTGGTGTAAATTAACAAAGCAACGAGTTGCTAGCAAAGAACATTGTATAACCATATCGCTATACAGGCAAGTTTGTACGGCTTTATCCCCCTTTAGTATATCGTGCTCTATGATGTTGCACTGTATACCAATATCAATATTTTCACTTTGAGATATACCCATTACAGTTTTGTTCTTTTCTTCTTCATCTGTCTGTACGCTTTTTGTTTCCATTGGTAATGTTTCGTTTTCCACTGTATTAAGTCCATTTTCAAAAATCAATCTAAAATCCGGTTCCTTCCAACTTGTAGATAACCTTGGCATTGTTACTCTGTACTCTGAAGATGGGAACTGATCAAATTTAACTGAAGTATGTTTAACCCTTCTCATAACCAAACTTTGCAGACTCAGTATTTCAAAGTCTGTTCCATATTTAAGCAAGAATTTACAAAACGATGTGGTCCTTTCGAGTAGTCTTATTTTGTTTTTCGCCAGTTCGGTTTTTAATTTTGTTTTTTCCTTAGGGTTTTTAAGCGACTGAGTCAAACTTTTTTCCAATGATCTCCTTTGAGCACTGATTTTATTTATCATGCTGTTACAGGTTGTCTCAATTTGAATTCTTAAATTTTCTTCACAGTTTTCAGAATCATTCGCTTGTTTATCAAGTTCAGATTGTTGTATCTTCAGTTGATTGATACCCTTTTCAACGCGGTCTATTTCTTTCTGTAAACACAGTTCAGAATGTTTTAGGGCGTCTTTTGGTGAAATGTGGTCGTGTGATCTGTGTTGTAAAACTGTGCAATCTCGACATATTGGGACATCACAGGTCTTGCAAAAGAATTTGTAATACTCATTTTTGTGGACAGAACAACAAATAGTTTGATTTGATCTTATCTCTGAATCATAACATCCACTCTGCGCTTCTTCAATAGACACCACATGATGTTCTTTTGTCAAAGTTGTAAATGTGTGTCGACTTTCCCAGCACGTTTTGCATAAAAGGTCAAAGCATGTCAGGCATGTTGCAACAGCTTCTTGATTTCCACCTTTCAACTCACAAAAAGAACAGAATTTCCCTTCAGAGTTTTGAGTTATTTTGATAACACTTATGATATTCTTTAACCAGGGATTTAGATTTGTATTTTCGACATTCCAAATGGTCACCATGTCTTCACAAATCGGGCAAGTAATGAACTTATCACTTTTATCCAGCCGGAAACTTGCACATGCATTACAAATGGAATGCAGGCAGGGCAAAAGTCTTTGATCTTTAAGCAATTCCTGACATAAAACGCAACTTAGAAAATCATCACCCAATTCTTTCGCTAAAACTGACATTGTGAAAAATACGAGGTCCTTAACCTTGTTGAGAAAGCGGATATTAAGGATTGTTGTGAAATGAAAACCAGTATCTAGAAAATAGAATGTTACAAATTTAGTACACGCTGCGCATTATACGTAAAACTTGTTTGATTTGATTTACCAACTCAGTACCTTAAAGTTTTCCTTCGCAAAGTAAGAAAGATGAATATAGGTAGAAGTGTATGTTCTTTTAGTAATGGAACTTACCGTTTAGTTGTCCTTTGAAGATCGAAATTTTACAAAATATATGATTTCCTTATGCAGGCTCATATTTCAGGTTATCATAAATAGCATACATTATACAGGAGTGAAAAGTGGTGTTATCTCCGTGTTCAAGGTCCAAACGAAAAATCAACACTACTCAGCAGGAATAGAGATTAAAGTAATAAATTTGATATGTCATTTGATATTGATGATATTAATTTATTGATTGGGGTGTATTTTGTAAGACATAACGACAAAACAGTTATACATGGCGGATGACAGACCCTTTCCAAAAAGTCATATGTATTTGTTTGTTTGGAATTTTAAAAGTTTGGTCTAATGTCTTGTATTTTCCTGCATAGTTTTTTTTTTTTTTTAAATTAATTTTTTTTAATAAAAGAAACGATTTTTAATTTTTATTTGGATATTGGTGTAAACAGAAAAGAGTAGTAGACATTTCTATACATGCACATGTTAAACACATATGCTGTTGTTAATTCCAAGGACTGGATTGTTGTGGATATGTTAAGACAACGTCACCCTCTTTTGCGTGATTATCAGATACATAAATGTTAAGACAACTCTGATGGGAAATTTGTTGACCATTTTGCCTCAAAGTAAATATCTATTTTTCCGTTTTCAAGTTATCTGTATTACTTTATATAAACTGCAATTTCCCCCTGTATATAAGTGGTATCTATTAATGATGTGTATCAGTGAATGAATTAAACCCATATTTACGTCAATCGCGCTTGATTAGTTAAAATGTGGGCAAATTGTTTCAAGATATCTTAAATAAATTAAATATCTATTCAATGCTCAAGCATTTCAGATTTCAGACATTAAGGTAGTCCTATACATGGCAATAAATGGGCTCAATCATATAATAAACCTTGTTTTAAATTATACAATGTAGATATGCATTCCAACAATACATTTACTTCAGAAAATTATATGTTTACCCGCGAGTCATTTTGTTATCACCTCTTAGAAATGTGTATGCTATTGAAAAAAATTTGACGATAATATTTTTGCAAAACATTCCCTATTTTCTTTTTAAAATTTTTTTTTTAGGTAAATTAAAACCGAGTGAATAAAATAGAGTATAAACATTTGTTATAAGCAATTACATTAATATTTTTGCCCAAATTGTTGTAAGTAAGTACGCTTAAAGCGCCTGACATATCAGAATGCCGTACTGAAAAATGCGATGCAGGTGTCAGTTTTTGTATTTTACTGTTCTTATTGATTCAAACCTAAATAAATGGTGATTATTTCCTAAAAAAAAAGATTTAGTAAAATAATTAATATGTTGACAGATTTCTTTTGGCCATAAGCTCAAATCAAAGTGAAACCTGAATCAAAATTGAAAAATATTTCTTTGTTATATTTTTCTGCTTAGTTAATAAACGATTAATTAAATAACAAAAAGTTTCTGTCTCTAAAATCTTACTGGTTTGAGTAAAAAAAAAAGAAACAAAATGTGAGGAGGTATCCACTTGTCAAACAAAACAAAGACAATGCAATCATAGGTCTGATAATGGTTAAGCTTTGTAAATCATATATCGGGGATCTGTGTGATGCTAGCGATTTACGACAATCCGATCGTTTACAGCGTATTTAATGATTTTCCTAAACGGTATATTATATATGCAATTGTTAATAACACAAAGTGGTGTCATTACGCTATAATTATACTAATGAAATGATACAACATATGAATATTCCAATGTTGGAAATAATATTGTCTTTATATATATATATATATATATATATATATATATATATATATATATATATATATATATATATATATATATATATATATATATATATATATATATATATATGTATGTGTGTGTGTGTGTGTGTGTGTGTGTGTGTGTGTGTGTGTGTGTGTGTGTGTGTGTGGATAAATAAAGCCTTGGTACAGCAAAAAATACTTAAATAAATAAAACAGAATGCGACAGTCCAAATTAAATAAATTGTTTACTGTTTGCGCTTTCAGCCATGTCGGTTCTTCAGACAGTTATACAAAATATATATATATGTTTCATAAGGTTGTGTAATGAAACATACCTGACATAATTGTCAATCGGTGTATTTTGATCCTACTAAATGTCGTTTTTTATTTTTCATTGTACATAATCGAGTTTGTATTAACTTCAATCATTTTTATCTCTCATTCACTACATAAAACACTGTACCGTTCTAATTTTTTTAATAATCGACAACGTTTACAATGGCGACAAAGAGCAAAATCAATACCAGATATTTAAAATGTAAAAGTCGAATATTGTAAAATCTGGTTGTGACGTAGTGCAACACTTGGACTACTTTAGGTGAAAAAATACTTCCCCCCCCCAAAAAAAAAAGCAACAGCTAGTTCGCAATCAGAACAGATGGACATGCTTCTTGGATGAGACACATGAGGTAACAAACTAATTGTGTTTCTGAGGGATCCTTCAAAATTTGTCACAATGACAAATCAGCAATGTTGATCAGGTCATTTTTGTTAGTAGCATTTCATCTAAGAAAACAATCTGGCGTTTTAATTGAAAATATTTACATTCTACTGTGTTTTTCAATTAAATTCCGTGATGTTTAAATGCCTCTAAATGCAACACATATTCACTGCGTATGAATGTACATGTAATTTACATAAGTAGTTCTCAAACAGTGATTTCTATGTAATCGGTTAAAAAATGTATTTCATAAACGTTGTCAAAACACCATGTTTTATAATTATTCAACAAAACAGTTGACTTAATTGTTAAAAGCAACATTTCAATAGTTATTTTTCATGGATTATATTTTCATGCTCGTCGATCTCATCTCAACGGTCTCTGTGAAAACCATTTTAAACCGGTATTACAAATTAGCTGTTCTTGCTGTTACTAATTTACTCCATCCATGGTCTTCACTTTATATCGATATATTTCAGTATACAATTGATTTCTTCAGTAAGGGAATGTAAATATAAGCATTGAATGATTTATTTTTGACGTCGTCGTGTCAATAACTGCCGTCAGGTGAGCAGACAAATTATCATAACGCGCTAATGCGCGTTATTCAATTTGTCTGCTCACCTGACGGCAGTTATTGACACGACGACGTCAAAAATAAATCATTCAATGCTATAATGTAAGCAAAGTCTTTGTTAAAATCAGAACAAACTCTCCGATGGAAAGGATGCAGCCAATTTGGATCCAGCCTTATTGAATTGTCCCTACTTGTATATCAATACATGTCATTCGTTTTATATTCCCTTTTGTCCCATGTTGATTAGCTGATCGATTATTTGTGATGAATCATCAAACATCATGGACACATTAGGAGTACCACACTTGTGCTTCCAGTCGTAGTCCGAATTAATGACTTCTGAAGACTCTGTTCTCTAGCAATACTGGTACACCAACAGGTTAATCCTTTAAGTTTTCCAATCAATGTAACTTCCAGAAAACGGCAAAGAACACAAATGTCAAATGTAATTACATTTGTCAACAACAAATGATACTGTGGTTCATTAATATTCAAGGGTAACAATTTTCATGGATAAAGTGAAAATCACAGTTTCATGGATACGTAAATTCGTTGACATTGACCCTTTCAATACAAAATGTTAATAGAAATTGCACTTCAATGAACACTTAATTTTGTGGATCAACTTTATAATGAAATCCAGGAAAATTGGAATTCAACTAATATTGATGAAACCACAGTTTCACGACTGATGACTGATTCTTGACCTTTGATATGAATTTATATGTCCGTGTTTTTTATTTTTATTGTTAAAATTTCGTTTTTTCAACGCATTTAACTCATTTCGAAAAAATTATTTCAATTCCGGTTTCTTCCAGTTGGAAGATAATGTTGATATTGAATCAAATAGACTAATAATACTGTATTACGAATATCATTTTACAGAAGACAATGGCAAAACACAAGGTGATCACTTGACAATGAACAGACCACGTGTCGCTAGTATCACAATCCTTAGTACAGAAAGGTAACCTCGGATCCTCTGAACAAAACTGAAACTTTAGTGCACTGGAAAAAAGAGATTTCGATATGTATAATGCATATATAAAATAAATAGACGAATGTAATTAAACTTCTTTATTCTAGAGAATTTTAATCGTAACACTCACCTTGGATTAACTTCGCAAGTTACGTTCGTGACCCCTTGTTTGGCGAGTGTTCTTTTAACCAGTTCTACCGATGAGCCTGAACAAGTCTCTCTACAATTTTTTTTTCATGATTATACACAGATAATTCTGAATTTACACCTCACAGAATCAATCTGTATTTTAAACTTAAAATAGGTTATGTTTAAAACGTGTTCGAATCAAACCTCGGCGGTAAGGCGGAGTTCAGGGCAAAGAAAACACGAAGAGATGTCACGTTTGGACCCTTAAGGTTTGGCAACTCAAATCGACTGAAGTATCTGTAATTCCAAATTAAAGAAAATCACCATCAACATCATTATCGGAGAGAAAAAGATTCGGAATCTTAAGATATTAATGGGATATCATTGATTGGTTATAACTCGTAGGGCTTGATTAAGATTTATGTAAATAACTTAAGGAGGATTATCAACTTATATATCATTGTTCAGATATCAATAGTGTAGGATTCATTGATAAGAAACATTCTTTTATAACACACAATATATTTGTATCTACACGATTTCAGATTTTATAACAAATAACTAACGAATCTTTGGTGAGAAGGACTCATAACTTACTTAACTTACGTATTAGTAAGATACGTGTTTCGGAAATTATAACTAGTTACTTACGAATCATTGGTGAGAGGTGTGTTTCAGAGGGCATTCATCATAAGTTCTATATCCCCATAAGCCGACTTGGAAAACTAAAGAGAATTTGTATTAAATTTCACCTTTATATATGAAAGAAAATTTCATCAAAAGATATAAACTTGAAAATTGGGTTGAGGAACAATTTTGTGAACTATCTTCTTTTCTGTTAAAATCAGATCATATTTACCAATGTTTTACAATAATGCTTTATGGGACATATAACACAAATATATTTACAAAATCGGAAGCTTCCGTCCAAAAAGCAGCCTCGGCCGACCACGGACATTCCGGCGTCTGATCATATCCGGGACACTTGCTGCGGTCCTGCTCTACGCCATCGGCAGAACTGTTGCTTCCGCAAAACTTCGTATCGCCAAGGAAACCTATTGATAAAATTCATTAGAAACAAAAACATGGTTTTATATGCCTTATGAGTTTTTTTTCTCACTAAAAAGGTTCTATTTTGATAGGAATTTCTATCGAACTGTCTGTCCTCCTGAATGTTTTCTGATTTGAGATCTTCTGTGAATGTGAGACTGTTTGAGCAAAGCTTTAAAAAAAAAAATTCTAAAGATTTAAGTTGTCAGGCTGTTAAGAAGGTCAAATTATATCTTTAACATGTTCGCTCTGTATGAGAGTTTATATATGAATAAATCTTTAATGCAGATCGTCTATTCCCATATGTTGGAATGTTTAAGTGATAGAGATCAATTTGACGACGTATAAGGAGTTGCGTCATAAACGTAGTCATATATTCACCTGTAAGGGTGTCGGCGATTGAGAAGGTCTTTCTCCCTCTTTTTGAGTACCTCATCACAATATCATACACATGTTCCCAGAACACGAACTAAGTGGATTAAATCAAATGACGACATTAAGTGAAAGCTCTGTGATAAGATATGAAATGAAGATACTTCTTCTTTACAAATGTTTGATTTTTGTTGGAAAGACCTTCTTAAATAAGCGTTCGGTCTTTTAATTTCATAAAGCTGCGTATGCTGTGTCTCTTGGTTTCATAAAGTTCTGTAATGCTGTGTCTCTAAGTTTCATGTACAAATAGTTATTTTCGGCTGTCTTTAGGTTTTATCTTGTTCAGTTTATCAAGCTTTGTGAATTGTAGGAAAGTTTACAATGCAAGATTTTGGTACTATAAAATAGCTCTATGAGTAGTAGTGGCACCTTGTCCCTTTCTATGGCGTGCTGACTGTCTCTAACAAACTGAGTAAACCTTTCCCTCGGCACGTGACATGTCGGCTGGAAAGCAATGGCGTCACGGAAACTCTCCCAGAGCGAGGTACAGTTCTTTCTCCTGCAGATGAGATGAAGATAGGAACACCAATAGTATTCTATGGTGGCATAGATCTGCCACCACTTGTCAGATAATTATGTCGACTTGTCAGATCTTGATGTCGACTTGTCAGATAATTATGTTCACTTGTCAGTTCTTTAAGTCGACTTGTCACTTATTCACGTGTTTTATAAGAATTCAACACTTTAACCTTTTCACGCCCAATTTGTGCCATCCATTTGAAATAATATTTTCTGACAAGTCGACATAAGGATCTGACAAGTCGACATAATCATCTTTTAAGTCGATATAATTATTTGACAAAGTCGACATAAATATTTGACAAGACGACATAACATCTGACAAGTCAACATCATTATCTGACAAGTCGACTTACAATATGAATGATAATTTTCTTTAAACTAGTGGCCATATTATTTTTTCTGTCAGATAATTATGTTGACTTGTCAGATCTTTATGTCGACTTGTCAGATGATTATGTAAACTTGTCAGATAGCAGTTAGTGGCACTAACACGCTTTGACAACAAAATATTTAGTCTCTAGTCACTATGGTTATTTTCTGACAAGTCAACATAAAGATCTGACAAGTTAACATAATTATCTGACAAGTGGTGGCAGATCAATGCCACCATAGTATTCAGATGAAATACCGATAAAAACGCTAAAAGTATCACTACTAATAAAGTTAGCTAGACGGTTAAAATCCTTAGGTGCTTGTAGTTATATAATTAATGCGTTAATGGCCATTATGTCATATCACGAAAATGGTTTTAAAAAATGAAGAAACGCTGTTACTGGAATACACTAAAGGAAGAGATTGAAATTGCGGAAAGAGGATGACATGTAAGGCAATAAAACGACGAAAACATGACAATAATAAATCATCACAGATATTAAAGGCTTGTTTAATGCACACATAATGATAACTCTAAATTGGCGAAATATACTTTACAAAATGCTATCTAATCCATGATAACAAATATTAAAATCAAGCCATGAAGTATGCACAGTAGATTTTTTACACCTAGTTTGAACACAGTTTGATTTACATCTAATTAAGATATATGCAATTAAATCACTGAATGAAAAAAGATCACATATGTATCAAAAAGTATACCCGACAATATAAGTGCATTATAAATGACTGCATGTAAAATATATTGAAGTCATTTTACTTTATTTCATTGTTTTTAAAAGGGAAAACGAAAATATGACCAATTTTAGAAATTTGTCAAAAAACCAAAACTATTTTTTTTGGAATAATGCAAAGAAAAGGTGTGTTGCAGTGCTATATATTTCTTAACTACAAAAGGAATGTTTTCATTTCTATAGAAAACCAAAGAAAGGTTCAAAGTTCAAAGATAATAAAGGAGTACTCATTGAGTAACAAATGGTTTCGGGTTGACGGTGGTCTGGTAGTACAGACATTTCCCTACAAATTCCTGACCCACGAGGGAAAGGGCGAACACGTGAGGCAGGAAAAGGACGGAAAGGATCCAATAATTCATTGTCTAAAGAATCGTGACCTCTCGACTTAAACCTCAACGGCCCCTCTGCGGTTACCGAGGAATTATCCTTGTTCATACAGCCCAGTAGGAAGTCTGGATACGCCGGTATTGAGTGTGTATGCAGTGGACGTAACAGGTCGCGGGTATAGGATTTCCTGATTACAGCTATAACTTTGATAACTTACTGTCGGGTTACCGAACCGACATGCTCTACTTAGTCATTGTGCAAAAACAGACTTTTATTGACTTACGCAATTTTAAAATGAATTGAATAAAATCTTTTAGATATTTCCACTGATGGTGAAAAGCTTTGCAAGTGTAAAGAAACACAACCTGTGAGATTTTATGAACAGAAAAAATACTAGAAGTTTTAACTTAAAGCCGTCTTGTCTAGTTTTTGTTTACCGTAGGTATAAAGAAGAAAGATTATTCGATAAGTTACACACCGGATTTAGGTGAAGATGTTTTCCCCTTTATCAGATAGAATCGAATCAGGATATAAGAAATTCAAACAATGGTAGTGAATACAAATATTACGTTATCTAAGCACCATGCGGTACATTATCTAGTCACTTAGTGAGGCCTGAAGAATGTAAAACGTTCTTGGTACATTAGAATAATGGAATCTTTTTTTTTCTTTAAAAAAAACACAAAAAAAACCAAGTCCAAATTTAGACACGTGGAATTAAAGACGTTTACAATATTCTATCCATTTTGTTGTAAATATTTTACCATCTTTGTTTCCAATACAAGTGTGGATTTCACACTTGTATTTGAAACAAGAAGGCAAAATATTTATTGAAGTTATTTATATATCTATTTCATATTTTTACACTTAAATTAGTTGAACAAGAGTAACACTGGTTTTAAAAAAACCAGCAAGTTTGTTGTTAGAATTTTAAACATGGTATTGCTTTTAGAAAATCGTAAAGGAAACCTGCATTCTTATTAAGTATTTTTATAAATTTGATGTTCTTGTTGAGCTCATACGCTATTGTCATTTAAAACCTTTCGTTTTTTGTTTTGAAGTTCCTTCATTATTCTTCTGTATTCACGGACCTCGATCTGGTCCTGTGGATAATAAGATGAATATAGTTTATATACTTTTCGTTAAGATACTTTCAGTGGCATTAATGGAGATGAAACGGACATAGATAAAAGTAACCTGTTCTACTATTGTTATTTGACAGGCGCCCATTTGCCAACGTGAAATGTGCGAGTTTTTTAAGCAGTCCAACTTAATCCTCTTTTATTTTGCGTTTCAAAATGTTGAAATTTTCAGAATAGCTTTTCGTACACTACTGATTAGACCCAACCGAACACTAGAGCAGACCCCAACATAACCTCATGTTTATTTTCGGGGTTTACTTGGGTTTTACTCTGGGTCTGTTTTTTTCTTATAATTTGCGTCGACTCTGGGTATAATTTGGGTCCGGTTTACTTCACGCACGGAAGTGTGAAGCAGTCCCGTCTTTTATCTTACCATCTTGCTACCTGTAATTTCTGTCCCTTGTATATTCCAAATGCACATATAGCGTCTGCTTTAAGGGGTTTACTGCTAACCCGAAAATAAGCACAGGTTAATCCCAGAATGTAAACCCAGGATTTAGTATGGGTCTTTTTTCTTTTTCTGTTAGATTAGGTCTGATCGGTACTGTATTCATGAGCCTGACAAAATGTGATAGAAAAATAAATATTCAAAGTATTTCAACTTGACCTTAACAGCAGATTCTGACCAACAGATGTATTTGTTAGTAATCCAACTAGTTACATTTACAATGATGATTATTAGCAATGAAATTATAAGATGAAAGTTAATCAATGGTCTTCACCTCACATTGTTATTAATATGAATTAAAAAACCAAAAGTTTACCTGTATGTAATTACATAGCTTCTATTACAAATAGCTGATACTATATGATATGTCGACTGTAAAATCAAAATGATAACATAACAAGTTGCGCATACAATTTCTAACTGATCCATGCTAACAGGTGTATTAAAAATATTTTTTTAGGGTACAGTAGCTGTACTCTTTTTTAGCAATTACACTTGTAGTACGTACAACATCCTAGTTAAACTGCTTTATTTCAGAGAAAAAAACCAATACTTATAGAAATAGAAATGCCACAAGTTTGTGCTTCGAATTTCAGGAGTTACTTCATTTAAAAAAAAACCCAATAAAAATTAATCATTTAACATTTCTAACAAATTGAAAACTGTCTGACATCAAGTTGAAACAAAGAAACACTATTTTCAAAAGCAACAGCAAGCTTGTGATCAGAACTGATGGAGATGCTTCTTGGATGAGACACATGAGGTAGCAAACTAATTGTGTTCCTGAGGGATCCTTCAAAATTTGTCACAATGACTCGATGTTCGTAGAAATCGGCAATGTAGATCAGGTCATCTTTGTCAGGGGTAATTGATCCAGGAAAACAAAATTCCTTGCGGAACAATCGGGCGTTTTTATCAAACATGTAAACGAAGTCTTTGTTTATATCCGACAGGGCAAACTCGCCGGTGGAAAGGATGCAACCAAAACGTGCCTGTCTAAACTGAATTGTCTCTCCTTGATTATCAGTACACGTCATTCGTCTTACATTTCCTATGTCTCCTGAGTAGATTGATATTATGGATTTCGACATGCAGGCGAGATTGATTGATTGTGTTGAATTAGCAAACATTACAGACACATTCGGGATACAGTGCTTGTGCTTAAATTTGAGACTTAAAACAACAACTTCCGCAGAACCTTTTCTTATTGCAATGCACCAACTTGTTACTGTAGAATCAACACAGTTATCTAATTCAACACTTTTTCCAGAAAATTCCATCGAACATGAATGCAGAGTGTTATTACATTGGTCAACAACAATAAAAGAGTCATTATCTTTCCATGAAACACTGCTAATCTTAGGTCGTTGACAAATATTTGATAGACTGCGGTTTGTTATTAAGGAACACTCGATGACAACGCCATACGATGTCACGTCTTCATTAATCTGGAATCCATTGTGTCCTATGAGGTTACACTGTATACCAACATCAGCGTTTTCATTTAGAAACATGTCAACTTTACTAACTTTATCCTCTGCCTGTTTGTATACGTCCTTTGTTTCTGTAGGTAAATTTTCCTTCTCCGAGTCATTTAATTCATTTTCAAATACTAATTTCAATTCCGGTTCCCTCCAATTTGTAGATAATTGTGGTATTGCTATCCTATGATCAGAAGTTGAGAATTTCTCAATTATTACAGAACTTTGTTTTAATTTATTAACGATCAAAGACTGCATACTCAGTATTTCAAAGTCTGTTCCATTTTTAAGCAAGCATTTACAAAAAGAAATGGTTCTTTCCGCCAATCTGTTTTTCTTTTGCATAATTTCAGTTTTCATTTTTATTTTTTCCTTAGGATTTTTGAGCGACTGGGTCAAACTTCTTTCTAATGATCTCCTCTGAGCACTGATTTTATTTATCATGCTGTTACAGGTTGTCTCAATTTGGATTCTCAAATTTTCTTCGCAATTTTCAGAATCTTTCGATTGTTTATCTAGTTTAGATTGTAGAATCTTCAAATGAAATATACCCTTTTCAACGCGCTCAATTTCCTTCTGTAATTCAATATGCTTCAAAGCGTCTTTTGATGAAATGTGGGCATGTGATCTGTGTTGCAATACTGTGCAATCTCGACATATTGGAACATCACAGGTCTTGCAAAAGAATTTGTAATACTCATTATTGTGATCAGAACAATGTATTTTTTGATTTGATCTTATCTCCGAATGATAACGACCAGTTTGCACTTCTTCAATAGACACCACATGATGATCTTTTGTCAAAGTTGTAAATGTGTGTCGACTTTCCCAACACGTTTTGCATAAAAGTTCAAGGCATGTTAAGCATGTAGCAACAGCTTCTTGCTTTCTGCCTTTCAACTTACAAAAAGAACAGAATTTTCCTTTAGAGTTTTGCGTTATATCAATGATATCTATGACATTCTTTAACCAGTGATTTAGAAAAGTATTTTCAATACTCGATATGACTTCCACGTCTTCACATATAGGACAGCTTATACACTCACCACTTTTTCTCAACCGTGAGTTGGCACATGAAGTACATACTGAATGCAGGCACGGCAAAAGTCTCGGATCCCTGAGTAATTTGCGACATAAAACACAACTGAGGAAATCCTCACCTAATTCTTTCTCAAAGGCCGACATATTATAAAATGCAACGACCTATGATTTGTTTTGAAGGACTTTAAACTACGGAAACGCATAGCTGCCTCGTGATGTTGCGTTTAAACGCAATATTATCTCATTTGTTTGGTCAAATATGAATGATTAAAAGTTTAGCAATTTAATTATGACAACAATCTCTATTTAGTGACAATTCTTTGATATGTTTTTATTAAGACTTAAGCGCTTTTATCTATTAAAGTTGAATATTGCAATTTCACACTTCATTGAAGCATATAAACTATGCCGATAAAATTTAATAACCTTAATGACCTATGACTTAAAATGCTCACTTTACTCTGTCCCAAGTTTCTGCTTCCACAACATTTTGCTGAATATTTTGATAATCATCAATGCCTGTGTGTCCAAACTAAGTTTATCAGTTAGAATTAAAACACTTCAGATTTTCTGTTTTGAAACGCCCCCTCCCTACTCCTTAAGGTTTCAACACACAACCAAAAATTAAAAGTCTACGGGGATTTTGCAATGCAAACGACATGAAAAGTATACGTATCTAACATTGAAAAATTGTATGAGGTGTCCCAAGTATTTTCGAATGAAGAAAAGATGTAAACATTTACCATTATCAATCTCCTCTAGAAGTTCGTTTTTGTTAATTTCATCAGGTAAAAATAGAGTAAGTTTCAAGGAGCAAATCTTGAATTTTTCCCGGATTGTATCGATTTCAATTGTACTTCTATGACAGATGTAAAACCCTTTTTATGTCAGTTATTATATATTTTACTATTCAGAAACTGCATTCTTTGTAGATCGTAGATTATTCTACTATTATGCAGGGTTTTTTTTGCCATCAAATAATGATAGTTAAATGACATCCAACTAAGAGGTTTCAGTTTCTTTTTATCCGGTTTTTACTGTCTGAAATTTAAACTTTATGGCTATTAAAACATTCAGGTATGCATACAGCTTTATATTATGGTGTTTTATGATAGGGTTAAATTGTTCCGGAAACTATAGACTGCTAACTTAATTTGACACTCCTTGTTTACAAACAGAAACCATCTCAAACTGTGGACGAAAAAGCCTTACAAATTGTATCATTTGAACATAATTAATTCTGATTATAAATATTTGTGAAAATAATCATATGCAGTAATGCAACAAATTCACAATTTAATCAAAGTCAAAAGCTTGAAATGAGCGGCTAAACATCCGAAATATATACTGACTTGTTCATCATATTCATTTTATAGTAAGATGAAACCAATTTTATTTTGCCACTTGAAGGTTTAACACAACGTCAAGAGGCGCTTATACGTTTCCGTATTAAACGGCTGTGAAGTATAAATCAATATCTAGAAAACAGACCGTGACAAAATCAATATACGCAGTCTATTAAATTTGTTTTCGATTTATTTAAGGTGTACGCCGAAAGTCGATTAGGCTCAATTTTAATTTTCAATTTTAAATTAACAAAACTTAAATTAACTCATTATAATCAAATAAGTGTATTGTTATAACGAGTTAGTTTTCATTATAACTAACAACTATTTTATTGTAACAAGTTTATTATCTTTTAATAACGACTTAGTTATCTTGTTTAACGAATTACTTTTTTCGTGGTATCTGGGAACTGTTTATATACCGCCATCAAACTCCAGATTTTCATCAGTTGAAATTTTTGACGATATTGAGAATGAGATTTTTAACTTAGGTGACTTTAATAGTAGAGTATCCACATTGAGAGATTTTATTGATGTTGATGATTCTCTATCACATTTTTGTAACAGTGCTGACAATAACAGTAATTTTGATTGGGCTGTTGATCAAATAGACCTAGAAGCAATTGAAAAATATGGTTTTTCCATAGAAAGGAAATCTAAAGATAACATTGTTAACTGCTATGGAAAAAAACTTATTGATATTTGTAAACATTGTAACATTATAATACTTAATGGTAGATCCATGGGTGACCAAAATGGTGAGTTTACATGTAAACAATCAAGTGTCGTAGATTATTGTATTTCAAACACTGAGTTTTTAAGATATGTACACAATGTGAGAATATTACCTTTTTCCTCATTTTTATCTTATGTTCATAACCCTATAGAGATAGTATTGGCACTTGAAAGACAGCACAGCACTGAATCCATATATCAACAAAAGTCAACACAAGAAATTGCTAAACAATGGAATCTCGAAAAAGTTGAAGTATATCATAACGATATAGAAGATAAAGTAGATATTGTAAAATCATTAGAAAATGAACTAAGTAACACTATGCTTGAAAACATATCACTAGAATTTATTGATGAAAAGATTAGTGATGTACTGGTCGAAAGTGCCAAAAATGTATTCGGTAGAAAGCCAGTTCTTACAAATACAAGTGAAACATTCAATGTCAAATATAAGAAACCATGGTTTACTCGGGACTGTAAGATGCTCGACAGAATTATAGAAAAGCGAAAAGGTTGTACAAAAAATTTGGTGGAGATATTTTTAAAAGTGACTTGTATGAAAAAGAAAAATTGTATAAAAAAAGGTTGAAAAATGCAAATGTAACGCATAGAGTAGAAATGAAAAAAAACTTTTTAGTTTAAGAACAAATAATCCTAGAGAATATTGGAAAATTTTGAATACAAACACAGATAAGAAAAGATGTAATGCAAATTATATGATCTTTTTACTTTTTATCAGGTTTGTTGTAACAAGAACTATAATGAACAAGAAGAGTCAAATAACAATGTATTTTCTCTTGATGAACTTAATATGTTATTTGATATTAATCTTAATAAGGACATTACCCAACCAATAACTTGTGAAGAAATATTTACGGGTATCAATATGTTGAAAAATAACAAAGCTCGTGGTGATGATAGAATTTTTAATGAATATATCAAAAGTACCCAAGATTGTATGTTGAATTTATATACTGTATTGTTTAACAAAATATTTGATTCTGGTGTTATACCAACACAGTGGGTTAGTGGTAACATTATACCTGTTTATAAGAATAAAGGGGATAGTACGGAACCCCAAAATTATAGACCAATTACACTCTTGAGCTGTCTTAGAAAATTATTCACTGCTATCATTAATCAAAGGTTAAACAAATATGCTGACAATGTTCAACTCATTTTAGAGAACCAAGCAGGTTTTCGTAGAGGTCATAGTACAATAGATCATATTTTTTCATTGTATTCTCTTATCGAACTCTTCAAATTGCATAAGATGAAATTATATTGTGCGTTTATAGATTTTGAGAAAGCATTTGACTCTGTTTGGCACATTGATTTATGGAACAAGGTATTATCAAACAATATTGATGGAAAATGTTTTAAAATTATTACTAATATGTACAAAGGTATTAACTCAAAAGTTCTGGTTAATGGATTAAGTTCGGAATTATTTGAATGTACAGTTGGAGTACGACAAGGGGAAAATTTATCGCCTTTTTTATTTTCACTATATTTAAATGATCTTGAGGAGTATTTTTATACAAACAATGTCAAAGGTTTGTCACGCTTGTCTGATAACATTAAGAAAGATCTTGATATTTATTTAAACCTTTTTGTCTTATTGTATGCAGATGATACCATCTTATTGTCAGAAAATCCAGAAGATTTTCAACACTTACTCAATGTTTTTTCTAGATATTGTAAAGAGTTGCGTCTTAAGGTTAACAGTAAAAAAACTAAAGTTGTAATGTTTGGTAGAGGTAAACAAACCAACTGTTATACTTTTGAAGGTTCCCAATTAGAAATTGTTAATAACTTTAAATACCTGGGTGTTACTTTTTGTAAAAGCAACTCTTTTAATCTTAATGTTAAAGAACTGTTTGATAAAGCTACTAAAGCAATGTATGGTGTTATTGGGAAGTGCAGAACCCATAATCTAACAATTGATTGTAAAGTAGACATGTTCGATAAAATTATCAAACCAATATTATTATATGGATGCGAAGTTTGGGGTTTTCAAAACACTAATCTCCTTGAAAAATTACATTTAAATTTTGCAAACATATATTGAACTTGAGAACCTCAACTCCAAACTTTATGGTATCTGGGGAACTCGGAAGATACCCCTTAACAATTAATGTTAAAGTTAGAATGATTTCCTTCTGGGGTAAATTAGTCAATTTCCAGAACTCAAAATTGTCAGCAAAACTTTTTAATGTATTGAAGAATTTTAATAACCCATGGTGCGAAGCCATTAAGAAAACTTTAAATCAATGTGGATTGACATATATATGGTATCAAAACACAATAAACATACCCTGGTTAAAATCTAAAGTATACAATATTTTATTAGACCAATTTAAGCAATCATGGTATAGTGAGGTACATAATTCTCCAAAAGGTTTAAATTATAGGATTTTTAAAAACTCACTGGATTTTGAAAAGTATTTATTGACTTTGCCAACACAATTATGTAAGAAATATTGTAACTTTAGAACTGGTAATGCTAAATTACCTATTGAGATAGGTAGATGGTTTAATATTCCTAGAGAAAACAGAATTTGTAAACTATGTACCTGCAATGAAATTGGGGATGAATTTCACTACCTTTTCAAATGTACTGATGTATATATATCCAATTTAAGGGTTAGATGTTTACCAAAATATTTCATAACAAATCCAAATGTTGTAAAATTTGAAAAACTGTTTAATGTCACAAACATAAACCAACTTACCAATATTTGTAAACTATTAGATACTATATTTGAGAGAGTTAGCTTTCTTGGTTAAATTATATCTGTTATCCCTTCATCATGCCTGTACCATTGATTTTCATTTATTATATATATTGTAGTTTGTACATACTGTACATATGTTTTTTCTCTACACTGTAAATTCAGTTATGAGAATAAAGTTCATTGTCATTGTCAGTTAATTTTTGGGAGTTGATTTTTAATCAACTCTCCTATGCAGTCACTTGGACAAACCGAAAGTGAAACAGTGTTTGGACCTCAGCACAAATGATTGCTCCTGACAAGACTTAGTTTTTGAAAAATAATTGATGAATTCGATGTAATGTATGCTAAAGCATTGTTTTTCAAGAAAACTTATTTACAAATACCTTAAAAATAGTCAGATTTTAAATGGTACGAACAATTTAAATATTTTTTGTAGTCGTATGTATTCCTACGCCAGAGTTCAATATAGTCTCGTTCAACTCGACGCTCGGCTGTCTCCGTAAACCCTTGTCGGAGATTTACGGTGTCAGCCGAGCGTTTGGTTGAACGAGACAAGAGTTCAATATTGCTTGGATCCATACAATTTTCGAGAAATATTTCTACCACTGATACATAGTTTGATTGAATTAATTTTATCTTTAAATATTATTTAACATGATTCTTATGGAGGTTTCTCGACATTCTAGTCGGAAAAAGTTCAAAAATTCATATTATAAAAATATGCGTAATTCAAATTAGAATCTACGTATACATGTACTTGTCATGCAAAATAAGATATCATTGATTTTAAAATAAATAAACATCGACAAAATCAACTCCCGTCAGTTCTTCAGTACTTTGATTCTAGTTATAACAAGTTCATTATCTCGTTAGAACGTGTTAATTTTCTTGATAGAATGTGAAAACGAGTTTGGCTCATGGTAATGAAATACATTGTAAGTTATCCATCTTTTCTCTGAAGCAAACAATTCTTTATCTAAATCAATTCAAAATTCTGATTTGTTCAAAAAGGTCTTTCTTATTAAATATTTGACAGTTAATTAATTTTTTAAAATAATATTTATTATGAATCTGTCTTTTTGCACGTTCCATGGTAAATTGGGTAATGTTTATGGAAGCATATAGGGACCAACCCTTTATATCATTTTTAATGTGTCCTTTCTTATATAGAACTTTCAACATTATCTATGCAATTATGCCATTTCGCTTTATGGATTTCTGAGATAGTTGACAGTTTGTTATTGTCTTTTTTCATTATATAATATTGTATCTGCTTATATTACATAACTTTAATCTTATTTATTATCTTCATTTATATTTATTTTACAATTATTTTCTTAAAACAACTTTAAAAGATTAAACATCCGTAAAATAGTCCCATTTCATTGCTTTTAAATGAAAAGTATTTCATGTTACTGTATATTTAGAAAAGAAATATGAATGAATATATTTAACTTGTTAACTATCTAAAAAGCTCCTCTTTCCTCGTTAGATTTTCCATTTACCAGTGTATAATTCTTTTGTATTTTGTTAAGGGTGGTAGGACCTATTGGATTTTCAGAACATTATCGTTTTAACTGACAAAAAATCTTTAAGGAAAAATTGAGAACGTAGTACACCACACCTATTCGTCAAGCACAAGTACTAATGTATTATGCTAGATATCATCTCTTTATAGCGATAAATACCCTATTATAGATAGCTTACACTTAATAACGAGCCTATAACATCATAATACCAAGATAACAAACTCGTAATACCTAGATACTAAGTTGTAATAACGAGATAATCAACTAGTAATAACAATATATTAACTTGTAATAACGAGATACTACGTGTAATTACAAGATAACTAAATCGTAAAAATGGGATAACGTACTCGTATTAACGATACACTGTAAACGTATTTTATTTGGCGTGTACGATATTTGGCGGAAATTAGTTTTTGAACAAGTTGGCGTGGATTTGAATTAGCGTATTCGGTATTCCGGAATGTGACCATTCAAATGCATTTATGCATGGCATTTAGCGATGTAGTTGATTTAGCGGAAGCTGCATTCCGCCAAAAGCGCTAAATAGAATTCACAGTTAAATGTAGTACGTTTACAGTACTCACTAATGATACCGAGATACATGTACCTAACTCGTAATAACGAGATAATTACTTGTACAACGAGATAAATAACTCGTAGTAACGAAATAATAACGTGTAATAACGAGATAAATTACTCGTAATAACGGGACACTAACTTGTAATAATGTGATAAGTAATTCGTAAAAACGAGTTAATATTCGTTATAACAAGAAAATAAATTCATTAGTACAAGATATAAGCTTGTTGTATCAATATATCACTCGTTATAACGAGATAATTAACTCATATGAAACATGTAGTGCGATACTAACGGGTTATTACGAGATCATATCTCATTATAACGAATTAAATATTATTTTACCTTTTTAAAACTGGGCTTCAACGGCTTTCGAGTGATTACTTAATCAACGTTCTTTCTCAACAGAATATATTTAATTATTATGTTAAAGATTTTCGTGGTGCAAAAAGTAGAGATGTAAAGGTAGAAGTCTCGTTTTTTTTTTTTTTAGTTTTTTCATTGCAAAAAACAGCTAGGAAACTTTACAGCAATATGCCTCTTATAATCGACATTTCACAAAATAATGTCAGATTTCCTACAGATGGCTCATATACCAGGATATCGTAAACAGTCAACGTTTTATAGGAGTGGAAAGTGGCATTATCCAGTGTGTTTATTTCTGTGTTCAAGGAAAAAAAATGAAAAATCAACACTTATCAGCAGGGATATTGATAATGCCAATTTTAAATACCATTGCTTTAAAACTGTTAAAAATATCAAAGGAAAGGTAATGAATCGACTGACTGTCCTAATGAAATCAAGGAGAGTGATATATTCAAACATTTTATTCGTAATTTATTTTTTGATATATACGGGTATTTACTTTATTGAGATCACTTTCGCTAAGCATGCATTACATTAAATTTTATTTAAAATGTTGGTATCAACCGAACTAATTATTACGCGTGTGTCTTTTAAAACAAACTATATGTTCAATTTATAACTTGATAGAGAATGTGTTCGTTTTCCTTTTGCAAGTTATCTCCCGTCCTTTAATACACGGAATTTACGGACATAACATCAATTTTATTCCTACCCACACGAGAATGTTTACATTAATTGTTGTTTGTTCATATTTACATATTAAGAAGACGTAATTTCATTCTAATACCATTGCATTATGGTATTTCTTTTCTTCGATAAGTTATTTTTTTTAATTCAATCGGAAAATGTTCACTATCTTCTTTTTTTACTGAGACGTGTTAAAATAATATGGAAGTACATAAGCTCGAAATTATACTTTCACATGTACTGTACTATTGAACCTATTAAAATTATCAGCCTAATAAATGTTTTATTTACTCAGGGACGGGGGACTTTATTTCATAGTTGCAGCTTAATATGAGTGCCGTTTAATTCATTAAAAACACAGGGTAATTAGCAATCTCTAAGATGATAGTAGCCACGTATTGTTATTTTTGTAACGGCTTCGACCGATCACAGTTGTGTACGTACATGTATGAGGTATCCGGCAAGTTTTGTTATTTGCACACGCATTGCACCTCAAACTTCTTTGTTTTCTATGCAGTGACATGTAAATCGTTTTTCTGAAAAGCATTATTCTTAAGCGTTTGTTTTGAGATAAAAAAATTTACAGTGACTCTAATCACGCTTTTCATTACATGCGTGAGAATTTTAAACGGAAGTACACTTCGCCTACTAAGAGTAAAATTTATTCATTCGATGCTATTTCGGGCATCAACAGTTCTCTATATATCCTTTTTATCATTTGATTGCATATAATTCTCTCTCATTACATTAACATAGAAGCTGACAAATGATATCACATGCCGTCGATCATTACCATAAAAGGAATACATGTATAAATTATTTTTACTGAATGCAATCAGTGGTATACATACTTTGGTATAACGAAATTAAACTTATTATACGTAGAATGCAAGATGTTGTTTAACTTTCTAATTTCCAAGAAAATAATTTTATTTCATAATAAAAACAAATACTACGAAAGACGAATAGGGCCACATAAAAAAATATTTTTATCTCGTAACTACGAAAAAGGATCTTGTAATTACGAGTTAATTAACTCGAAATTACGAGAAAAGATCGCGTAATTACGAGAAAATATCTCCTAATTACGAGTTAATTATCTCGTTATTACGGGAAAAAATCTCCTTATTTCGAGAAAAGATCTATTTTAAATGGCACATTTCATTGTTCTTTTCTCTTTATGTAAAGAGTATGAACTACTGCAATGTCTATTATTATACATGCATCCTTAGCATTATCATCGTTTAAAAGCGTACACATAATTTGATATAGACTAAGCAGTTTTAAAGAAAATTCAGAAGAATTACCAAAGCAGATTAAAGCAGATTGATTAATAAATTCTTTGAACTTAAAACGAAGGATACATGTAATTTGTTTTCAGACCTCAAAATTTTAATATACAAAATCAATTATTTTCAATTTGCATGTAGGTTGTGTATGGACATATAAAACACAATTCGGGTAAATCCTATATATCCATTATTGAAACTATATAGTAATTAAAGGGTTACGATTTTGGTCAAATTTTATTTTTCTGTTTTTATTTTTTTTACAATGCTTTATGAATGCATTTCTAATGATCAAATGAAATTTGGATGCCCATGGCCATAAATGAGTTTTAAGCTAGATACAGGGCTCACAATTCTTCGTCATGTAAACAAGGCTCGTGTCCTGTTTTTGTTTACAGTACCAGTAAAAAATCTTTTTCAAGATGATATGTCTATATTCTTATTCATTTTAAGCATAAACTGAACGATTAGCACATTCATTTTAGGTCTAAAACAGGAATGTTCCCTTCAACATTCAAAATGTAAACAAAAGCTTTGTTTACATAGCGATGAATTGTAAGCTCTGTAACTCGGTTATAACTTAACAAATGACATTCAAATTTTGGTTGCCTATTAAAAATGCCTTACTGAAGCATTATAAACATTAGAATCGAAAAAATAATTTTTGTGCAAAATCGTGACCATGCCCCTTTGAAGTCATCTGTAACTAATAGAATTATAGGTTTACCTGGTATTAACTTCGGAGTGGGATTATAATATTATATAAGTTGAAAACTCTTTCCGCATATTCCTATAAGATAAAATGTCAAATCCGATCATTTCATGTAGAAATTAATGAATAATGATCGTTGTTATTTAAAAATTAATCAAAATTAAATCAACGCTTCTGGAAAGAAAAAAATAGACTGAAAGGGTGATCCAGTCGACAAGGTATTTTCAGAAACGCAACATTTTATATAAATCGTTTCTCGTAATAATGATATCTTTTCTCGTACTAACGAGATCTTTTCTCGTAATAACGAGATAATTAACTCTTAATAACGAGATATTTTCTCGTAATAACGAGAAAATTATCTCGTAATAACGAGATCTTTTCTCGTAATAACGAGATAATTAACTCGTAAACACAAGATAATTAACTCGTAATAACGAGATCTTTTCTCGTAATCAGAAAACATAATTTGGGTACATATATGATAAACAGAGTAAATAAAATCGTCTTAATAAAGTATTTATATTTTCACATAAGTATTATATAAACTGTGCAGTGTGTTGAGCATTTGGTCGTTATTGATTTACGGTAAGCATTGGAATGAAGCGGGGGAGGGGTGTTAAAAGAATAATACATGTACACATGTATATATTTATATATGAATCCTGTGTGTCTATTTTAACTTTACGAAAACTCCCAAACTTCATATTCTTCCCCATCCCTTTCCCACCCGATCTTGTTAGAGAGAGAGAGAGAGAGAGAGAGAGAGAGAGAGAGAGAGAGAGAGAGAGAGAGAGAGAGAGAGAGAGAGAGAGATTTCTTGTGAAACATTCACTTCATTATTGTTCTTTTGGATTTTTTATCTGCCTTTAATCCAATAAATGTAAGTGATTGTCTTCAATATTTTAAATTTTGACATGTAAATAAATACTTTTAGGAAAAGCTAATGTATGTAAATGAATGGTTCACACAGCAGTCAACATGCACTTGTAAAAGCACGTGTACCTTGTTTATGTTTTTATATGATCAGCCAATGATATTGGTAATTGGTTTTAATTCGCGCCAGTCTTAAATCATCCGTGCGTCCAGTTCTGACCAGTGCCTATTCATTACATTATACATTTTAAGCGAGTGAACCATAGCCATGTCATCAAGAAAAAGAAATCCTAACTTTTCTGAGGCTGAAATTCAAATCATTCTCAAAGAAGTGGAGAAATGCAAAGGAGTCTTGTTTTCAAAACTTTCGACGGTAACGACAAACAACACAAAAAAGCGAGTATGGGAGGCAATTTGCGAAAAAGTAAATTCCTGCAACTCCTCCGGACATGCCAGGAATGTGGATGAGATACGAAAGAAATGGACAACATACATGTCAGAAACAAAGAAAAAAGTAGCAAAACAAAGAAGAGAGCTAAAGAAGACTGTAGGAGGCCCGCCACCGGCTGATCTGACGCCTCTTGAGGAGTCGGTGATAGGTATAATTGGGGACACGCCCATTGACGGAATTCCTTGGGGTATCGATGTTGGAGGGGAGACAGAACTCGGTACCGCAACCCCCGGTCCATCCAATATGAGCGAATCAGCTGATGTACCGGTATTATGTTATGACGGGGCAGTCTGTACTTACAGATGATATCTGTGTCATCTAGGTAATCAAGCGGGTTGTCGATATCTCGAAATATGCGCTCGCGATGTAGGTTTGGGTTTCTTCTCCGTATGTAGTTGTAATAGGCGACGGCCATTTTTACTAGTTAAGACACCTGTAAGGATGTCTTAAAGTTAGGATATTTTTTAAGACATGTCCTAAAATAGGACGGCTTCAAGAAATTGACTTAGGACTAACTAAAGACGTGTCCTAAGTGATGTCTGAGACATATCTTAGTCTTAAGATAGCTTCGTGAACATGCCCACTGATTTCATGCGAGTGTGCATTTAAAATGTAACTTTAGGCCTTTGTGTGTTTATATATATATATATATATATATATATATATATATATATATATATATATATATATATATATATATATATATGCATACCTTTTATAACAATCCTGGTATTTATACTCGCTTACATTTGCAAATTAATAAATTGCATTTGAATTGCATTAGAGTCACTTCCCAAAAGGCAAACAAGAGAAAGTATATGAGGTACCTCACCTCGCTATGGTTGAAAAAAGTTTAGTGATTTTTAACTTGTTAAATTTTTATCGGTTAATGTATCGGAAAACAAACAATTCTGAGATGTGATTGAATAACCTTGGCTGTTATTTTTATGCACATAAACTTTTTAAAGATCCATAGAACTTTACAGCAGTAAAAAAAAACATGGTAAAAATATGTATCAATACATATATCTGTATTTGCATTATTTCTAACCAAACTTCCTCTTATTTCAATTGCTGTTTTCCAAAATGTTATACTATAATAAATGTATTACGAAAAAAGTGGAAACAGTTCAATAAATGGTTACTCATACAAAACGATACAGGCGGTGGTGGTTAACTAACTCGTAACAAGATATCATTAGCCCTGTTTACATTCAGTATGGCACAATTTAGTAAAATGTTGATCAATCAAGACGGAAACTCTATCAAATTGAACGCTGCAAAGACAAGTTTATTTTCTGAGACGTTTCGGCGTGATGTTTGAACAAGTGAATTAAGGACACAGAATACGTGAAATTGATTTAGTATTATGCATACGTTGTCCTCACGAGGGGTATTGGCTATCCCCTCTGCTTTTACCCATATCGTGTCTGGCGTGGTAAATGAGATTATCCCGCCATGACGGATGGTTAACGTCCACTGTTAGGTCGTCGACAAAATACAGATGTTAGAAAAAGTGTCATCTTAAATCAGGAAGCAAAAAATAGAAGATGATCTAGAATCAATATAGGACTTGGAGGAGGGGGTAGAACCTAAGTCAAGACATTCTCTATTATTTCTGTACATGAGAAAAAAGATAAAAATCTCGGATACTTTACATCGTTAAAAAGTATATTTGATGGAGAATTCAATTAATTCAGAATAATCATTTTGTGTTAAGTATTCTGATAGTATCCCAAATCGAATCTATAAATAAAAAAATTATTCTGCTTAATATGTCTATATTGATATTTATAAGTTTATATTAATATTAAATAAATAAACAGAGATTTACGCCAAAATAATATTTATTATGATTTTCCCCTATGATTAAAGTCTCCTATACTGCAATAAACGTGCTCGAGTTTGGTGAGAATTATTTAAAGAAGTATGTAGAAAATGTGTGCAATTTAATACGATCACTCAGAATTCACTGTTCATTAAAACATCAAACATATCTGTTCATCACAAAATGGACAGTTACATGTGACCTTATTCTCCCTCCCAAACCCGGGTGCATTCCCTCCGTGTCCGTAATGATGAATCAATATAAATCAGCAACATATTGTTACCTTAACTATCAAGATTCGACACTTTCCTACGAGTATCAGGTTCCCTCAGAAACAAAGAAAAGAAATCACGCCGCTTAGGCTCCTGACAATTTCAGCACCATCTTGACAGCTACAAGGAAATTCTACGATGACAACAACACGTCCGTCTGTCTGCAACTTGTACTGGAACAATGGCTGGGGATCTTGTGCTGATTTGGGCGACATGTTTCAGAGCTTGCAAAGCTCAGGTAATTATTTGCAGAGACCGACTCAATCCGCTCAGACTTGCGTACACGTCCATCCGTCAGTGTTTCAGTATTTATTAAAAAGTGCTTTTTGAATATCTTATACGTTAAGCATGTTTTCAACAAATTAATGGAAGAAATATATCCATTTTGGTATTCATATAGAATATAAACATTATTTTTAATACCATGTGGAGATTGTTAAAAAAGCCCTGAAGAATGAAGTGTTTGTATGTTTACTATACCTGATACTCGTAGCTAACCATGAGAGTGACTGTTCACAGTTTTTAAGAATGATTTTCATTATTTTTTTTTAAAATAGGGCTTAGCAACAAGGCATCATCCTAAATAAAATTACATCAATATTCTGGTCAAATCCTAATAAGAACTTATATAAAGTTAACTTTGTTCTTTTTTTAAAAATATTTATACTATGAGAAAAATATTAGAAAGTATAAGATGGAATCAATCTGATATATAGTGATTGAAAATCGTTTGTTTGTATTTCAACTTATGGTTAAGGGGCCTGGTCAAGATGTTGTTCAAATTTATTTTGTCTATTTTGTTTTGGTTTTAAGATCTTTGAATAACGCATTTCTAATGATAAATTGAAATTTGAGTGTCAGTCGTGATAAGCAAGATACAGAGCTCTTAATTCCTTGTTATGTATACAAGGCTCGTGCCATTTTTTGGGGTTCAATATTTCGGTAAAAACTGCTTTTATGTGTCTATTTCGTTTTAACTAGAATAACCAGTTCCTAGCGTTTGTCACATTCGTTTTTGGTCTAAACCTGGAATATTCTTTAAACATTCAATAAGTAAACAAAAACATGACCCTGGATTTGTGTAAATAACTAATAATAGTGAGCTCTGCATAGCGCTTATAACTATACGACTGACACTCAAATATTGGTTGAATATTAGAAATGCCTTTCTCAAGAGCATCCAAAAAAAAAAAAATTAAAAATGCAAAACAAAAATTTCCAAACTCATGACAATGTCTATTTAAACCAATATACCACTATAAACAATTAACAAATTCAAAACATTGATTTGAACATATTTTATTGTATACATATATATAAGATACACATACAAATGGTTTGGACACAAGTTCTGACAACTTACTAGGTCTTTACCATTAAATAGAAAAATTATACAAAACTTACAACTGTTATTGCATGATATAGAATTATTATTCCTATAAATGAAAATAAGTGATAAATACGAAAATAAGAAACATGCACATAAACTATATTAAACAAATCTATCAGTTTCGTTGATGTACAATTGAACTAATGAGAATAACTGCTTGTTAATATCAATGGATAAAGACTCATCGCCCCATAATAAAAGATGAGTATTAATTATATGAAAATGATCATCAAAACATTGATGATCATGTTGCTTCTTTCAACTTTAAAAACATTTTGCAATAAATCATTTATAATAATGATTTATAACAATATCAAAGAATAGGTTTATGTACACATTTAACTCATTGTATTACAAATATTAACAATAAATCTTTCGGGTAATGCAATGCAAAATTGACAATAGGGACAAAAGTTCTTTATAACAACATTGGCATTCATCCTCCAAGAATGTGTTGTATATCGTAAAGAGTGCGATAAAAGAAGCATACAGTTTGATTTTTACAACAGGGATTTAAAAAAACGTTTTGCAGTTTAGTGGTAAATCATTTGATCCTTTTTTTGTAAGAGAAAAATTTAAAGCGAGTTTAATAGATCGATTCAAAGTGTGACAATACATCAGTAACGCAAAATTCTCGTGACATAGGAAAACTGTCCATAAACCCTAGTATTCTATTCGTGGCATGCTTCTTGTAACCTGCTATCATTGCTGTTTGGAGCAGGAAAAGTTAAATCATTCTAATACATACTTTTCAATTAAACCCCCCCCCCCCCAAAAAAAAAAAAATTTAAAATATTGATAAGTTTCTTGTAGTTATTTTTAGGATTAAAATTTCAAATATTCTTTGAAACATATGAATTAACTAGAAAATGTCGGTTATAAAGCATTAATGATATATCAAAAAGGGACTATTTAACAAAAAGTGACAAATAAATGAAATGTATAGATGAATATGTTAAAAAAAATTGTAAAATATTACATTTAATCATTATAAAAAGAATTACGTGTTATTTAGGGCGACTTAATTTCATACCTAATATATGATATATATTACGGTAACACAAAGGAAAGAAAACCACACTTGTTGCAAAAAATTATAAAAGTTGGTAAAAGTTTAAAAATTAATTAGATATGTAGCATTAATTTTTAATCGTTTTTTAAACAAAAACGGAGAGGTTGTTTCTTCAAATTGTTGATATACTAGTCCATCATTGAAGTGGTCTCTATCTTTCTGTTTTAAATCGCGCCGTCAACAAAATTGGTATGGATCAATCTACACGTAAACTGGGGAATTGTAAACTAGCATCGGATTTTATTCGGGAAGACTGAGAGAATCATTAAATGTAATTGCTGTCTATTACCCTCCACTTTCAGAAACTTTCCCTATCCTTAAACCTAATCAACCCGCGCTGGGCAAGATTCAATTATCGTTAAAGAATTAAAAATTGATTTGGGTTTTCACGCCTTACAGTGTTACCTGTTCCTTTCGCCTGACGGACGATCGTATTTCACAAGTTTCTCATCGGACAACCCGTTCCTTTCTTACCTGTCAACCACTGATTGAAAACGGTCGGTAAATCGGAGAAGACATAATTGAGTTTACAAATAAAGTCATTATTATCTATTTAATGCGTCAGTAAGGGATGAATATTTGATTTTGCCGGTCATGTATCTTTGTACGGCGACAAATACAATGCCCCCCGTTGCACGCTTCCAGCTCCCCGTAAATAACATCCTCATGTCGCGGCTGACAGATTAATCGGGCACCGCTAGGAATTAACGGTGAAGATGTGACTATCGAACACGCAGACATCTCACGATATTGTCCGGCGGATACTGGGACAGGCGGGTACTGCCCTCATAGGGACTGCGCGTCACGTGACTTACCTGCAGAGGTCAATTATCAACAGAGGTAAATTATCCACCACAAGCAATTTCACAATTAATGTCATAGACATAGCAGGTGTAATCTTTGTAGGCGATCAAGCATTCAAGATTCTAATATGAGACATGTAAAGAAAGACAGAATTATGAATACATTTTCTTATTGTAATCGAACAAGATCAGTGTTTTAAAAATCTACACTCAAACTTTTACCAAATTTAAACATATTTAAACAATGAGCATAGTGTTAATTATCATCACTTTTAAAAAAATAAATTTGATTTCCGCAACTGTTGCAAACAACGAATAAATGTCAAATAAATTGAAATTTGAGGACAAAGGTGCAATGCAGGATTCACATGGGTGTAGTTCATCAATAAATAAATGGGTTAACGTTGAATATATTCTATTAACAAGGAAAGCATGATCGTTTTGTTTTCTTCATCAATAGCAGAGCTAGATATTGGTCCAAATAAATGGTATATATCTATAGCTTTCATGAAATATATATTGTTCTTAAAACTACCAAAAAAACAATTATATTGATGCGTTTTACAAAAACAAATTGAAAAATAGCAAATTCTATTGATGCCTTTTAACAAAAACAAATGGAAAAAATTCTATTAACAAGGAAAGCATGATCGTTTTGTTTTCTTCATCAATAGCAGAGCTAGATATTGGTCCAAATAAATGGTATAAATCTATAGTGTTCATGAAATATATATTGTTCTTAAAACTACCAAAATAGCAAGTCTATTGATGCGTTTTTACAAAAACAAATGGAAAAAATAGCAAATTCTATTGATGCCTTTTAAAAAAACAAATGGAAAAAAAATCAACATTTTATGGATCCGAACAATCAATGACAAGATATATTACCTGCTTATCTACACATACGCCATCTTTTCTCTTCTCTCCTTGATCACCACCAACCGGCCCAAAGTAAGTCATTACAGTTGACATGACCTGTATGTAAAATATACACCTCATTAAAAACCATAGAGTATGCACTAGATTCGAAACAAGAAAAAAGTATATTACTTTTTTATTACATTTAAAAGAAGGGTATAAAATTGGGTTCAACTGTCAACAAGCTTTATATTAACAAGAAGTATACGTACTTAGTACTTAGCATTTCAAAAAATAAAAGAGAAAGCACAGCCAAACAATAAAAGATTTGAAGATTTGTTCATCTGTTGGGTTATGGCATATTGTTCGATGCCAAGTTATTCCACTATAAGCATGACACCGAGTTCTAACGATTCGGAATCAAACGACGAAATTGTATTTCACTGAAATCAAAAATAAATTATATATGAGGTTTGGAATAAATCACACGGAAATTTAAACATATATTTTTTAGTTTTAGACAAAAAACACTGTTCAGTTTTAACGATGAAAGCTTTTAATTTGTTTCGATATAACAATAATAATGTTCATTTTGCAGAATTCATTGACATTTATATGTCTAAAAAATACTTTCATAAAAGACACACTTTGAGCCAGACAATTTCTGCACTGCTCCAGAGTAGTGAAGTTGAAAAATACAACACCATTTTTAACGTTTATATGTAAAAAAAAAAAAAATATTATTAACACTTTATAAAAAAAACTTCTTGAGTAATCCACTGATCAAAAGCTTCAATAAAGTTCACAAGAACAAAATGTCCCAGTGGAAAAGATAAATGATTGTTGTTGTAAATAAAATTGTCTTTCGACATTTTGTTACAGATATGAAATTCAGATGAAAACAATTTTAACATTTAAAAGGAAAATAACAAATTGATGAAAAGTTTCAAACAATAAAAGCAAACCGATTACAATCACATTGCAATTGTCCAGTACAATGTAATTTATACACAATATATTAAAAACAAAATTAAAATGTTCAAGGAAAATGTTGTTAGCTCACCAAATTAAACATATACAGATTCACTATACATAAGTATATTAAAACACTGATTATTTTTAAAAAAATTTAATAACTGTCTATAATTCTTTTTTTTTATTTGAATTTACCAATGAATACAATTTAAAGAAATTCAAGAAAATGTCTCCAATTGGATGTGATATACATTTTAAGGCAAGAGATACGTTGATTATGAAAATTAATCTATGAAATACTAGTAATTTGGTCCATAGTTAGCGTATAAAATAGTACAATAGTACATGAGAAATATTCCTACATAGTTATTAGTAGACGTTAATTATCATTGACCAGAATAAGTTGAGTTGTGGTTTATGCCAAAAGATATAATGTGATTTAAGTTTTTTCGCTTTAAAAAAAAGAAGAATAATAGATGACCAATTCGTTTTTCTCAAGAAGTATTTGAAAATTGAACACTATAACTAGATAACACCTCAGGATTAAAAAAATATATATGATAAGGCACTGGTATGTTATTAGAAATGTTATTTGAAATAAATGTGTGGACCTCCCATCTTTAAGAGTAAATACAAAGCACCCCTTTGCTCTGAAATCTAATATATTCAAATGATTAATTCTACCAATCCGACTCGAATCTTCATTAGCGTGTTTCTCCGTCTCAAAAAACTACAGAAGCAGTAAAACTAGCACTTATTTGTCAGCGTTCGCTGCCGACAGTCGCTTGTTCGGGCTTGGCAGATGGGAGGGGAGGCTTTCCGAAAGGATCCCGCTGCCCTCGCGGTGTCAACCCAAACAAGGAATAGCCGACGACATGTGCGAAAGCCGAGATCGGATTAATTGTTACATGTTAGATCACAAAATAATAACAGAAATAAAATATTCATAGTGACGCGCGTTCATATCTCGAACTGGTCACGTGCTGTGAGGGGAGGGCCAGGGAATGATGGGTAATCAAAGTCAATGATATATCTTTCAAATTACAGTTTTTGAAATTGATATTGATCACTTTGGTTGAACCCAGGAGGACACAGGATAATTAGCGGATAACTTAATAAATTGAAAGTTTTATCGAGAAAGAGATTGTCTCTCTCGGCTCTCCTCCCTCGCATTCACCTGCATATGACGAACACGTTCTATAAGGACTCAACCGTATCCCTGCTTACATAGCCCATTCCTCACTGCATCTTTTCTGCCTGTTTCAGATTGGGGTACAATTATCACAGTAGGGGGATAACTGATATAATTTACTCATTGCTTCAACCCGTCCTTAAACGAGAATTAGCCCGCCGTTTTAGCAGAGAACACCACCGAGCGGTATAGAAGACAGCGAAGGACTGAAGCCAGGCTTTGGTGTATTTATTTAATTTAATCAAATGTCAATTATTTCACCCCACTGATTCCCATACAAAGCAGCCATATCGCATTCCGTTTTTCAAGTCTTTCAATTCTGCGTTTTCTGGCTGCGTTTATAAGTAACCAGTCTAGTCTCTTCTAACATTTTCTTTTGACCTGTAGACTGGTAAAAGTTTCAAAAAGACCCATCAAAGTAAGAAAACAATTAATTGTAATACACACCACAACTTTGTTAATTATTAAAGCTGACAAAAAGTGTTTACCCATGTCTTAACCAATAACAGTCGTGGATTTCATCACGTGATTCGGAAATGTTCCTCCCAATTCAAATGATTTCGATGCATATATAGAGATTTTTAATGTTACAAAAGAATGTTTGAAATCTCAGCTTGTTTAAGAGTTCCGGAATCGGGATAGTACAGCATGTTTCCTTCTCATCCTTTCAAGTAAGTATATTGGGAATTTATTCTTTATCATCATCAAAAATGCTTATTGACATTTTGAAATGATTTGTATATTATTTTTATAACGAAATTACAATATTAAGATATATATTAAATTCTACAAAAGATAAAAAGGAAACTTAGTTTAGACTTGTGTCTACATTTCAAATTTGGTTAACAATCGATAAATCTAATATATAAATATTTTTTTCAAAATTTAAAAAGTAATGACATTGAATTTCTATTTTGAAATCATGAGTGTATAATAAATAGGTATAATTAGATACCTAAAGTGTACAGTATACATTTTGAATAACAATAACATTAGTGAAAATTTAAATTATGAAACATAATAAATCAATTTTTAACTATTTGATACTTTTATAAAAACTCGTATAGTCAGATACGTATTTTGAATATTCTAAACGGTACAAAAACCCCAAAAATGTATATTATTTGAACTTGTACAAATTGATAAAACACTACATTCAAGAATAATATAATTTAGTAAGTTAAAAAGCTGGTTTTTTTTGGAAAACATTTTACATTACTTTGATGAATTCAATATAATCAATTAATTCATACATTATATCAAGGTGTTTGTACTTTTCATTTTTTAAATACATCGCACTAAGTACATTTTAAATTTAAGGACATATTGAAAACATATAAAAATTATTTTCTCAATGATTTATTTTCAGCTAAGTTATTAAAATATCAAATTACAATCAACAAAAGAGATTGAGAAAAATTTATGATTATAAAAAAGACATGGTACACTCCCAACGAAAATTAAAAAAAATGAATTACATCATAAAACGGTATTACAACATCAATACAAATATGTTGAAGACACACAAGTCAACACATTCACCTTTTCAATTTTTTGACCAAAACATTTTGAATTGAACATTTAAATAAAAGAATTTAGGTTCACAAAACATCATATTCTGTATATTTAAATAATTTATATTAAAGTATTCAAAATTAAAAAGCAGGAAATATTAAAGGGCATTTCTTACATATAATCATACATCAATATTAAAGAATGGTTAACATTTTGTGTACGATTCTTAAAATAGAATTCGTATAAGAATTAAAACTGAAACAGATAATGTAAATAAAACAGGGTTCATAGATAAAATAAAGAGAAAAAATAAAACTTTACTCAGTCATTGAAAATTAACAAGACTTTCCTGACTTTTATATGAACAAAAAGTTACTTATGCAATTTGTCAATCAATATGCTTGATATTTGATAAACAAATGACAAATATTCAAACGGTAATTGCTATCAATTACGCACTCTGTCATCTCCCCCCCTCCCCATCAAAAATTATATATTTCACAGATGTGTAGTAAAAAAATTAGTTGCTGAAGACAATCCTAATGTATTTTAGTATCCTTAGTTCAGTTAAAAAAGTCAAGATCGTTCAAAAATATATTCTAACTAGATAATGTTATATAAATACAAACTGTGTAGAAGCCAATGCCAAAAGATAAATCCTGAATTTCTGATTCAGAGACAGAGAGAGATTCTCATCTTATTCTTTGATTTGTGGTTCCTTTATAACGCAATGACCAAAGAAACAGTTTATAAAGAAGTCGGTAGATCATTTTAAGAATTCGTGAAAGAGTCGCCCTGTAAGAGTCGCCCTGTAAGAAAAATATTTTGGTAATGTTATTTAGAATCTAGATCACTACTACATCAATATCCTACGAAAATAAATAAAAGATATAAATTGTAAAAAAACAAACTTCGACCGTCTCGCTTTTATATTAAATAAGGGGGTTTATCTTCTTTAGGTGCCATGGTATTGGTATGTAGCAAATATAGGAAACCTAAATTCAAGTATTAATTTAACAATTAATTCTTCTTGTACCTTCAACTCTTTTTTTTGTGCTAGTGTGTGTGCGTGCATACAAGTATATTTATACATGAGGTTCAAATTATCTTATATTCGTAATTCAACCACTAAGGGTTCAACTTATTATTGAAGATGACATTTAAACATTTATATTATAAAATAAAATCATAGGTTTCACTTTTGTCATTGTTGTCCAAGGCGTTTAAAGCATCTTTTGTATCTCGTGTAGCGCTGTATACATGGTTGGAGAGAATAAACAAACGATGTTAATTGATTACAAAAACCATAGTGTTTTGAGCAACATTGATGATTTGAGCCCCCTTTAAGACGACAAAATTGCTCTCCTGTTTGATTCCTGTTTGACACTGCTATATTTTCCCCTCATGGCCTCTTGTAACATTGTCCACAATCCACGTCAAAACACATATGTATATACATTGTACACAAAATGCTTTTTGTTTTTTTCCGGCCAATATCAATATCAAACATTTCGTACAAAAATGTACTATGCTTTCATGCTACTTAAAAAACCCCAACTTTATAGGTGAGCTCTTTGAAAATACATGAAATCTACAGTTTTTGATAACAAAAACTAGATATAACATTTTTCAACTCGTATATTGATGAAATATAAAAAAAAATATTTTCAAAGAAAGACTGTAATCTGGGTATACGGTTGGTCTCCATCTTGATGACCTCTCTGAGAGCGCACCTGTCTGGCCGGGGGACCGCTGAGAACGTGAAACGTGACACGCCCCCTTTCTATTAGATAATTCAACCCATTGTGGCATCTTAATATTCAGAAAAGAACCCCTTGATTTTAGTATAAAGTAGTTTGAATAATATTTACATTACAGAGTATCGCTTTACTCTCTGAATTGCTCGACAAATTGTTTATGAGTGTGTGTGATAGAGTTCTTCTCCTTACCCCTACAGCGCAGTCTGATCATCACAGAAACGACATTTTAGATTTGACGTATCTTGGAGTTCAAGAACAGAAAGCGTCCAAGCCATATTTTACAAAAACTGCAGAGTTGATTAATGTACAATACTTCTGAAATTCCTTTTGACGTTCCAAATATATCAAAAGGAGATATAAGTAACTTATTTTACAACTGATGGACCTGGCGAAGTATTATCCCAGTGATAAATACGACAAAGACGAACGCCATTTTACGATATTTCAATTAAAAGGACTTCAATGGAAGCAGCCGGAGCAACATCTCGATAAAAACCACGTCTCCACGGGACATCACGAGACGTTGAATTTCGTGACGTCACAGAAAAGATTCATTTCAGGGAGGGAGATCGTAATTTTTTCTTTATTGCTCTCAAAATTGTAGAAATATCGTAAAGGCGAAACCGCTTAATATCTTGTTTACAGCTCGAATGAAAATTAATTTACTGTCGCCATCTGTGACCAGTTCGTTGATAGAGACGCACCACGGGAGAGCCGCCATGATTTTATTCTCTCTGCCGTTTATGGCTTATATATGTACTTCTTCAGACATTGCCCAAATCATACAGTCACCGATCAAAGTCTTCCTCACAATATGTGTCATTGTAAATATCATCCAGTCGTCCTTACCCAAACTTTCTTTTATCAGACAAATCCAAGGATTCTAGTCTTTTTTCATATCTATCCTCTGCTTACTACATGTTAAAGGTAAGGTTCTCGGCCAAGTCTACGTAGCATTTTAGCATCATCTACATAAAAATGATTTCTTGCGATTTAAAAAAGGGGCTTCTTTGAATTTGGTTGCAATCAACGTATTTTTAAATGTCATTTGCATCGAGACGTTCATATCTTAAGTAAAAAGTTAGGGAAATATAGATTATAAGCTCATCACTTATCTTCTTTGTAAAGCCCTGCCCGATATCGATATTGTAAAATTCTAATATAATTTTCTGTAACTATCTGAAATCGACTGATTTTTTGAAATCAAAAAATGCTTTTGAAATACAATACAAATCATAGAATCATTATCAAAACCCGCTTAGAATGTCTAAAGACTTTTAAAAGATTAATTAAATAACAGTTAAGAATAATAAATGTTAATCACTAATATAACTGTCACTGCAGACGGTTTAAATCATTTTCCTATTCAAATATTTACCAATTTGATTTGGACCCACGAGACCAAGGTGTATAGTCTATGGCTAATAACAAAATGACTGTCAGGATTCTATAAGATGTTAATTATAGCATTATTATCATCATATTGAGAGGAGATTCTCCTTAACATCGCTCAATTACAACACAGAGGAAACTTTACGACATTCAGATTGATTTCCGACAATTACTATCAATAAAACTCTTTTTCTCGGCAGTGGTCTCTCGACTAAGAAGTTTATTGGGCAATAATAAAGAGTTTCTGGAAACAACACGCGGTTTGCGTCATGTAATCGTGATGAGTTAATGACTTTCTTTATTTCGTAATGTTCTTTTAAAACGTGTTTGAAATAAATAGTGGTATTTCTCGGTTTTTTTTTAAAAGAATAATTCAATAAGAAAAAAAATGTTTGTTATATTGAATGAACGAATTGGTAATATAATTATAAAATCAACGAAATTACTGTATTTAATCATATAATGTGCTGAGATTCATCCAATAAACTTTAATCTCTGTATCTATTTATAGTCACGCTGATGTTCATATGGTTGGAGGACAGTTTGTGTTCCCCTCTACCCCCGGGAGAAGCCTTCAGCCACCCCAGGCACACTCCTCCCACATCAACAGACCACACACAGCCCGTTCCCTGACCGGTCGACCTTCCGCTCCTAGTGCAACCATCACTTCCTCCTCACAGAGAACTCCGAACCCGACCTCAGCCGAATCTTCCACCACCTCCAACAGTCTGACAATCTCTTCCGTACCGGGATTTAACAGAATGCCCGTACCTGCCTCGTTTCTACAATACCCAGGCGCGTTTTATCCGGCTTTTCAAAGTGGAAATGCAGGTGAACTTAAACAATTCAGCATGACACAACTACAGGCTTTCAACGCACAGGCCACATTTCCTACAGATCTTTCAAAAGTGAAAACGCCTATCATAAATAGAAACTATCTTGAGCTGGCGATGCTTGTCTGCAACACGTTCCGAGGGAAACTCTTCCCCTGTCCTCATTGTCGTTACGTCACAGACCGACGAAACAACCTTAAACGCCACATATCTACCATGCATCAAACATGTGACAAAGTGCTGGAGTGTTGCGGGGTAACGTTTGGAACAAAGGCGTCGCTAAGGGAACACATCATGATATTTCATCACAATGGCTACTCCTGTCCCTACTGCGGACGTCGATTTTGCCGGAAAGCTTTACTGAAGCGCCATCTATCGGTTCACAGTGGCCAGAAGGACTTTTCTTGCCCCCATTGTGATTATGCCACTAGTCACAAAAGTAACTTAGAGCGACATAAACGCATCCACGAAAGATTACGGTCTTTGGACGAGAATAAGACTTCTTTCGACGGCATGGAAGGGCTTTGTGAACAGACTCCAGTGTCTTCCGCTTCTTCCATACGTCAGCATCACGATCCCGACGAAAAACTGTTTCAACAAACCATCGATATAGAGGATTCAGAAATTTCAGACAATGAGGAGATAAACGTTACGTCGACAGAAGATGAAATAGATGTATGAATGAAACAGTTTATTTAATTTCATTGTTAAGATTTTTAAAATGTTCACCCTTATCTGACACTACCACTTCACAATTTACCCGTTGTACTTTTATGTTAGAGAAGCAATAGATGTTTAACTCGTTTTTACACATTAACTTTATTCACCAATTTGGAATAATTGTGTTACATAAAGATACTATTTAGTTATTAATCGCACTTTCAACGATCAATTATAACTGTTTTAAAGTAGTATTTTTACAACTTTGATATGATTTTTTATTAATTGAATGAGCAACTTTATTAAAACGAAACGTGTCATCCTGAGAAAGAACTTTACAGGAAGTTTTATATTGCGACAACCGCATGACGTCCTAATTTACGACTTGTTTGCAACATTCACATGACGCCCTGATTTATGGCATATTTGTACCCGTTCAGTTCGGAAGCATGCGGTTTTGCGAGCCTCTCGACTCAATGAAAATAAAAAGACTTAACAAACGGCGTCTTTAACCTAAAAAAGAATCATTTAAAACTGTAATACATACAGCCAACATAAAAATCAGACTCTCGGCATTTCTTGCCGACATAAAGTTAGAAGTTAAGAAAAGAAAGGAACTCGGTAGAGAGATGGCGCCATCAGCCTTATCAAGAAAATCATAGAAAATGGGCTGATGACAATGTTTTTGTAAGCAATACTACTTTCGACCTAATATACATTTTAATTTTATCTCAGTTTTAAATGCCGTTCTCTTGATATGATATCGTTAACAATTTAGTAGTTAAAATTCCCCTATTGGGTTTATTTAAGTTAACGTGACTGTGAACAAAATCAGGCCGAATAAAAACCTTTAAAGGGGCACGATTTTATTCAATTTTTTTTTCGATTTTAATGTTTATAATGCTTTATTAAGGCATTTTTGATAGGCAACCCAAATTTGAATGTCATTTGTTGAGTTACAAGCGAGTTACAGAGCTTACAATTCATCGCTACGTAAACAAAGCGTTTGTTTACATTTTGAATGTTGAAGTGAAAATTCCAGTTTTAGACCTAAAATGAATGTGTTGATCGTTAGGAACTGTTTATTTATGCTTAAAATGAATAAGAATGTCGAAAAATCATCTTGAAAAAGATTTTTACTGGTATATTGAACCTTTGTAAACAAAAACAGGGCCCCAGCCTTGTTTACATGACGAAGAATTGTGAGCCCTGTATCTTGCTTAAAACTCATCGACGGGCACCCAAGTATTCACAAAGCATTGTAAAAAATAAAAATAGAAAAACAAAATTTGACGAAAATCGTGACCATGCCCCTTTAAGTGATGTTCAACTGGGTGTTGTGTGCATGTTTCTGAACAAAATCTGATCATACAGAAGAAAGTTCCTCGGCATGAAGCATGATAGAATGAACGTGTCTGATTCATTTCTATGAACAAGTTTGGTAAGAGGAAAGGAAGCCAAAATCAACTAAATATGTAATTAAAAAATATAAACAAAGAAAAGGTCTCACAACGCCCACCCCAAGTACTTGTATAAACATAAAAAAAATCAATGATTATTATCAAATACTTGTAAGGGAACTTTTGACATTTTAGAATAACTATTGTATGATTTGAGTTAACATATGCATAATCAAGATTTTTAACAAAATATTGGTAAAAAAGTATTGGTAAAATGTGTAATGAATGTTATCCCCTCCACCCCCCCCCCCCAAAAAAAAAAAAGAATTCGTAAAAAAAAGATTTATTTGAGAAATTATGACCAAAAAAGAAAAGCGAACAAAGAGGAAAATTGGCAATACTGTACAAGGCAATATAACACATCAGCTATGCCATAGCTCTTGAACTCCAACATTTAGTCGAGTGTTTAGGGCGTACCTTGGGAGATCGTTTGTCTCCACTAACAACAGGTATAAAACGTGTCTTTATGTATTTATTTTGAGATAATAATGCTAATACACTAATACACTATACAATAAATTATAACTGTAAATCAATGACTGATCCATAATTTATGTGTCTTTTTTAAATTTGGGCCTAAGCCTGTCGTAAAAATAGCTGGCTCATTTTCCTTGTTCATCGTACTTTGATAAGGTTAACCTTTTATTTGCTTTTAATAAAAAATATGACCTGTTTTTATACTGAATGCATATTGATTGGAGTTTGCTACATTTATTCATTCTCTGAATTTACAAAGCTATGCAGCTTTCTCCTTCGTTTTTTTGAAAACCACCGGCAATGTCCACCTGGTTTTTCTACTTCCTCGATTACATCAGAAGAAGATTCCGTTGAATGCTTTTTTAAAGATAGAAACTGTTAATTTTTACTGTTGGGACAATTATATTTTAAGGTTGTTGATCACGTGATACAAGTATCATGCCGTCCACAGTGTACATTCAGGTTCCAGTTACTGTAATTTAATCATCAATCCAACTCACGGTTTTTTTATTTGATAAGAAGAAAAACAAAACTATATGTACTGCATATAAAAATGAAATTCAATATTACCAGATTTTTCGTATCTCAAAATGATTTCTTAGCATCATTATTAATCATTTTTCTAAACACAAGAAAACGGCAGTGAAGTTTTATTTAATTTTTTTTTACTGTTATTTTACTTACAGTCCTGTGCGTTCGCTTATCAACAACCGAGTCAATTTTCTAGGTTCTTAAACAATGGATTAAGAACAGGACCGTCCTTTTTAAAGTAAATTTTACCTTCATCTTAGATAAAACGTGTTTAAGAGATGTATCGAAGCTGGGTTTAAAAATGTAAAACTTCCGCACAGTATTGGTATTTTTTTTCCATACAGATTGTGAATGCTTTTCAATGTAAGTTCCAATTTGCAAATGATTAATCAATATTATTTCAAAATAAATTCTATTATAAGTCTCACTAAGGATGTATTTCATTATTAGAATCACTTTGCAACCACTTTTGGAATAAATTATTTCAATAGTGGTTGGGGATGCGTTTCATCACAACCACTATTGAAATAAATTATTTCAATTCTGGTTAGGGATGCGTTTCATCACAACAACTATTGAAATAGATAACTTCAATAGTGGTTAGAATGTACGTCATTATCACGTCTATTATTCCGTCTGTGTGTAATACCTTCGTTTTTGGATGATAAGTGTATTGGAAATTTTAATATGTGAAGTATGTTTTATAACAAGAAGAGCTCCTTTCTAATTCCAATGTACTTTGATTCACATACATATCGCCAGGTTTCCCAAACCACATGTCATCTGGAAACAAAAGTGTTACCCACAGACGTAATAATAGACAGACAGACAGTTATACGGACGGACAGACCCAAATCTATATCCCCAACATTCATGGGACAATATTAATTTCAGTAGTAATTGTATTAAAATAATGGTTACAATTGGATATTTAAAATGAATTTCATTCCCAACTACTATTGAAAAAAAATAATAAAAAATAATTGATTCCAATAGTGGTTGTTATGAAACACACCCCAAACCACTATCGGACTAATTTATTTCAGTAGTGATTGTTTTTTTTCCAATAAAAATAAGCACCTAACGTATTGAAATAATGTGTTTTAATAGTGGAAAACGAGTTTGAAAACAAGTGTTTGCAACTTACTAGGTTCTCACCCGAATACAAATAATATATAATTGTCATAGAACATGATTTAAAAATAAACTTTATTTATAGAACAAAAAAGGTAGCCAAAAATATGAAATCATATATTATATATAGGTAAATCTGCGAAAACTAGTTACACCGATAAATTTTCTTCACAGCAGTGAAAATTCTGTCATTGGTTTTATTATTAAAGCTTCATTATCCTATAGTATAAATTCAAGTCTATAATAAGTACTAGTAAATCATTATCCTTAGACCTATAGTATAAATTCAAGTCTATAATAAGTAAATCATTATCCTATAGTATAAACGCAAGTCTATGATAAGTAAATCATTATCCTATAGTATAAATGCAAGTCTATAATAAGTAAATTATTATCCTATAGTATAAATGCAAGTCTATAATAAGTAAATCTGTATTTAGAATTATTTATTTAAGAAAGTATCTCTTGCATTCATTCTAAATTCTTTTTTAACAAACAAAAAAGTAATGTACGTTCTTTTTTAACATTTTTAAATATAATGGTTACAAAATAATATTGAAATTCATTCCCAACTACTACTGAAATGATAATATCAATAATGGTCGTATTTCCATAGTAGTTGCAAAACGATTCTTATATTGAAACACATCCGAACCACAATTGAAATAATTATTTCAATTGTGGTTGTATTTCAATAGTAGTTGGAAAGTGCCTCTTGTAATGAAATACATCCCCATCCACTGTTGAAATAATTTATTTAGATATTGGTTTTATTTCTATAGTGGTTGCAACATTTCTTTCAAATTGTAGCGGACCAAATCAAACAATTTTCCGTTTTGAAACAAGGCTTCGTATATTGATTGTCACAAGAAGACATGTTAGTTTCGTCACATTCGGCTATTTCAAAGTCATGAGAGTACCATTACCCTCATTTTTTGAAGAGTTTCTACGCAAACAGAAACATTTCATGACCTCGCGTCGAAATCTTCTTCCCGTAAGGCAACACACAAAATGCACTACGTGGTTAGTGTATAATAGCATGCTGAAGATAGTACGCACGAGTTCCAACGTGGCCAGGTCAGATATTGTAGCTGTTTCTATCCAATAACGATAGGATATGTTAAAAACCACCAGAGGAAGTGTTAAAAGGAAGAACGAGAGAATAATGGTGAGCAGCATGCCGGTTACAGAGGAACTCTTCAGCGATTTACTGCCGTCGGTCGGCGCATTTCCGCTTCCGCCAGATATCGTTCTTACTCTTTGTGCAGCCACGCGCTTGTTTGTTTGCAAAACCTTCCGAGAAATCAAAATAGAACAGAGAAGCATCATTGTAAATGGGATCAGGGTACACACAACCAGATCAACCCACGGCCACACCCTCATAGCAAGATCAACTTCGTACGTGCAATGTGTATTCTTTATTGTAACCGTCGCAAAAAAGTGACTGTTGACAAATGTAAGGAGCAACACCACAATGGTAACGATGTGAGGGGCTCTTTTCATGGTCGAAAAAAGTCGGGACTTGAACGGAAAACAGACAAGAATGCAACGGTCAAGCGTCACGGTCATTAGGACCCAGGATGACAGATCCATAGCAAAATAGACTAAAAACACGTGGATCTTACAGCTCCAGATCGACAGTGTGCGAATGTCCACGGAGAATGCCGAACGGATCCAAAACCGCAGGAGCCCTGTGTACAGAACCAACAGGTCCGCACACGACAGTACGGTTAGATAGAACATGCACGTAGAGTTCCGAAAGGAGCGGCGAGTGAGGATGATGATACTTGCAGTGTTACCTAGAGTGCCCACCACAATCAAGACTGGGGAAAGATACTTCCAGATCCGAACGGCTGTCTGGTAATCCGGGAAACTGGCCATGGACAGTACGGAATCATTTCCGATGCTTGAATTTGGATACATGATGAACTTTTTTAATCCATAGAAACACATTTAAGGTGATAATCCGTTCTTATGTCCGACTGGTTCGTTTAGTGTTGGCTATATACATTAAGGACAGATGGTAGAAAGGCTGTAAAATATTCTTAAGTGGAAACTTCCAATCATTATCAAATGGAAAACATAATTTCTTTCGGAGAAGCACTAGTGTAGAACTCAATAAAACAATTATGACAAATGCAGTAAAACAATTATTTCATCAAATTGATAGAAATCATTTGAAAATTCACAACTTTATTATATTCGGAAAGCATTTGCTGCGCGTTTCTCGTCCCTTCAGACAAACTGGAGTTGAAATACAAGAAAAGAAAACCAATGTCTTATTTTGGTGTTTTGGTTCGCTTTATAGCCCTTAGTATTCAAAAGTTTTTAAAAAGTTATTAAAATACTTCATCTAATTAAGTAAACGGATTTTTATTTACCATTAGGACAATTTTTTTTTTACCTTGACCGCCATCTTGTTGGTCAATCCACTGAATTTTCCATTTTCAAAAAAAAATATTATAGAAATACAGCGACAAATGTAAACAAAATCATGATTACAAATTAAAGGAGACTTTTACAAATAAGAGCGTCTTAAAAGTTTAAACGCCCAGTCTGGAAAGTCTAACTTGTTTAATTATAATTGAATCTTAGCAGTTTGGCTTGCAACCTGCTACCGACGGGAAGTAACTCTTGTTAAGAATGATATAGTGAAATCTATCATTTTGGTGGTTCATACACGTATTAAGGTAGCAAGCGGGTGAAAAAAAACCCAGTGTGCTTCATTGAGGTCCCATGACTACATCATGACATCTCCGGAGGTATAAATGACTATCCTGATTAAAATTTGTGTCTTGCGATTAAAACGAAATATATAATCCTTTTTTGGTTCCTGTAGCAAATAAAAATCATTAAATGATTCATTCATTCATTATTTCTTTAAGCTTTGTAGCTCTTCAGATTACACAAATTAATTAAAAGAACATAGTAAAGTACAGAAGTGGGTACCCTATTACATACATAAATATAAAATATGACATAAGTAAAGGCGAAAAGAATTAAAAAATACAAAATCTAAAGTAAGTTACAGACATTGGTTCATAAATTTTATACTAAATTGAATATATTTGCCGAGGTTACACACATCTTTAAATGTTACATTATTAAACAATTGCATTAGATTGAACTTAACACCACTAGTTTTTCATAGAAATACTTTTTGATATATTTTTTACGATATTCAATATATACTGGACACACTTAAATAAAATGGAATTCATCTTCAACATAGTTTTTACATGAAAAGCAGTTCCTTTGGGCATTGTGTGTATTATTGTACCTTCCAGTTCCGAAAACTAGACGATGGGTAGACAATCTAAATTTCGATGAACACTGTTGAAATTTTACAGGAACTGACTTTTTAAGGTAACATTAATGGTAAAATCCATTAACTAAATATTTATAAAAATGACATGATTGTAAACATCACCTCCCGGCCAGAAGAGGAATAATAAATATTATTGTACTTGCAATTAAACACCCAAATTAATGAAGTTAAGTAAGAAACAATTCAATTAATTAATTATTAATTAATTTATAAGTTAAAGGACATAGATGATACACATCTTAAGGAGGCTGGATGGTCAATAAATCAGCCATCAAATATTCCTTACAATCTTAGATATGATTTGTTAAGAAAATTCCATAACGCTTAGCTTTAAAGTTTGAACATTTCCCTTTTTTATTATCATTCAGAGCTCTTGTTTTTAGGGAGATCAAAATAGTCTAAAAAGGCCAAGGCCATGCATGTATCTAAGGATTGAGGGTCGGGGCGGGGATCCGGTCCCCACCCACCGCCTGGAAATTCAAATATATTAAAATTACCGACCAATTTCCTTTGGAGACCATCCTCACCATTGGAAATCAAAATTATGAAAAAGACTTGATTGAAATCCAACGATATTTAATCAAATAAGAATGATTGGAACTTTACCTTATTATAATAAATATAAGCTAACACACCAATTTATCATAATTGAAGTTTTAATATACTGGTTCTGATAAAAAGGGCGCCTACTGTCTAATCCTACCGGATATTGAACTTAATGAATAATAAAAAGCGTGTACAACTTGTTTCCGTGAAGTAACGATCTTGCTAAACAGTGATCAAACACAAACTTACTTTCCAATGTTTAACCAAGGTATGACAACTGATCGTAACACACGAGGGTGGCCTATATTAACGTGTATATTAACGTGTTTCAGCGGTCTTGCAACCTGTTCCCTCTAAAATGAAAAAAGTGCAAGTCATATCGTTATCATGATTGTTTATACGCTCTCGTGGATAAATTAAAAAACCCATTAATCTATAGAGTGTAATTAAAACTTTTTACTTTACTCCCTTCCACCTCAATTTTATCACCGGTCTATAACAATTTTTATTACACTATTTCATATACAGTGCAGAATGTATTCTCAATAAACACTGACTAAATAGCAATAGCATAAGATGATAATTATTTTTGAATTTTTAACTAGAAAATGTCAACCAAAAGTACCTTGTCAGAGTATAGACTTAAAAAAGATTTTCATATGCATAATTTATATCATTTTAAAAAGAAACAAAATAGAGAGAATTAAACATTGAATTTATTATCGAAAATACCTAAAATGTCGAAATCACCCGTTTGAAATATTGATAAAATATTGATGAATGCCACTTAGCTCTCTGCTGGAAGTACGTCATATCTTTTATCAAAGAAACAACTCAAATATTTTTGAAAACGGAAACTTCTGCATTATATATGAGAACATAGCCGATGTAAGGCGATATTATATTGCTTTAGCCATGTATAGTACATATATGATCAATCGTTCTAATAACAAAACGTTAGGTTATCTTTAAAATGATATAAAATACTGAATGTTTAAATAGAACATTAAAATTTCTAATAGAATATTTGTAAATTAATTCTACACGCATGGTTTTAATTTTGTTTTAATTGCTTTAATTCCCTTCTGTGTGTTTTTAGCTCACCTGAGCCAAAGGCTCAAGTGAGCTTTTCTGATCACAATTTGTCCGTTGTCTGTTGTTGTCGTCGTTGTTGGCGTTGTCGTCGTCGTCGTCGGCGTTGTAAACTTTTCACATTTTCATCTTCTTCTCAAGAACCACTGGGTAGATTTCAACCAAATTTGGCACAAATCACCACTAGGTGAAGGGGATTCAAGTTTGTTCAAATGAAGGGCCACGCCCTCTTTAAAGGGAAGATAATTGAGAATTATTGAAAATTTGTTGGTATTTTTCAAAAATCTTCTTCTTAAAAACTATTCGGCCTGAAAAGCTTAAACTTGTGTGGAGGCATCCTCAAGTAGTGTAGATTCAAGTTTGTTCAAATCATGGTCCCCGGGGGTAGGGAGGGGCCACAAGAGGGGTATCAAGTTTTACATAGGAATATATAGAGAACATCTTTAAAAATCTTCTTCTCAAAAACTATTAGGCCAGAAAAGCTCAAATTAAAATGGACGCATCCTCAGGTAGTGTAGATTCAAGTTTGTTCAAATCATGGTCCCCGGGGGTAGGGAGGGGCCACAAGAGGGGTATCAAGTTTTACATAGGAATATATAGAGAACATCTTTAAAAATCTTCTTCTCAAAAACTATTAGGCCAGAAAAGCTCAAATTAAAATGGACGCATCCTCAGGTAGTGTAGATTCAAGTTTGTTCAAATCATGGTCCCCGGGGTTAGGGAGGGGCCACAAGAGGGGGTCAAGTTTTTTATAGGAATATATGGAGAACATCTTTAAAAATCTTCTTCTCAAAAACTATTAGGCCAGAAAAGCTCAAATTAAAATGGAAGCATCCTCAGGTAGTGTAGATTCATGTTTGTTCAAATCATAGTCCCTGGTGTTAGGGTGGGGCCACAATGGGGGGATCAAGTTTTACATAGGAATATATAGTAAAAATCTTCAAAATTCTCTTTCTCAAAAACTATTAGGCCAGGAAAGCTCAAATTAAAATGGAAGCATCCTCAGATAGTGTAGATTCAAGTTTGTTCAAATCATAGTCCCTGGGGGTAGGGAGGGGCCACAATTAGGGGATAAATTTTTATACAGGAATATATAGAGAAAATCTTTATAAAAATTTCTTTTAAAAACTATTTGGCCAAGAAAGCTCAAATTGGCATGTAACCATCCTCAGATAATGATGATTCAAGTTTGTTCAAATCATGGTCCCTGGGGGTAGGGTGGGGCCACAATGGGGGATAAATTTTTATATATAAAGAAAATCTTTCAAAATCTTCTTCTCAAAACCATTAGGCCAGGAAAGCCTAAATTTGAGTGGAAGCATTTCCAGATCGTATAGATTCAAGTTAATTTAAATAAAAGTCCAGGGGTATGGTGAGGCCACAATGGGGAATGAATTTTTACATCGGAATATATAGAGAAAATCTTTAAAAATCTTCTTTTTTAAAGACTATTTGGCCAGAAAAAAAGCTTAAACTTGTGTAGAGGCATCCTCGGGTAGTGTAAATTCAAGTTTGCAAGACAGTCCCTAGTGATAGGGCGGGGCCGTGATGGCGTTTGAATTTTTACATAGGAATATATAGAGAAAATCTTTAAAAGTATTCTGTGAAAGTTTTCGGTCCAAAACTCAGTTCTTAGTGTGAAAGCACAAGTTATGGAGATTTAAGTTTGATTCAACCATGATTCCCTAGAGAAAAGTGGGGCCATGAAATGGGGGGGGGGGGGGGGGGGGTATATAGGAATAGAGGAAAATCTTCTTACAGGTATAACAACAAAAAGGGCTTGGTATTTACCCAAAAAAGAGGTGGATAAAAATTGGCAGAATTTCAGGTTTTTTTTAGCAAGATCTATTGTACTTTGTTGTCAAGATATTTTGATACTGTAATGCTAATTTGATCAGAATTAAGGCAATTGTTGCTCAGGTGAGCGATGTGGCCCCAGGGCCTCTTGTTCAATAGTCCCAGCCTCATTCCAATACCCCACAGTCCAAAGTTTATGGTTTCCGTATTCGTAAACTTTTGTCATTTTAATCGATATACCGATTATACTAGAAATGCAACTCTTCGTCTTTTCTAGCATATTCTCTCTTTTTATACTTAGAAATCGACAAGAATGACCGCATGAAAAATTAATCAATTTAGAAAAATCTGACATATTTTATCAATTTGTGAGTTCTCGGAAAACCTCACATTTTTTTAAAAACAACTTTAATTTTTGGGAGTTGATTTTAATCAACTCTCCTATGCGTTGAAAATAGTCAGATTTTATATAAAACGAACAATTTAGATATTTTTGTAGTCTTATGTGTTCCTACGCCAGAGGTTAATAACGTCTCGTTCAACCAGACGCTCGGCTGTCTCCGTAAATCTCCGACAAGCAGAGAGCCTCTCCTGCTTGTCGGAGATTAACGGAGACAGCCGAGCGTCTGGTTGAAGGAGACTAGAGTTCGATATCAATAGTGCCTGGACCCATAAGATTCTTTGAATTTTTTCGATTACTAATACATAGTTTGAAATATATCTTTAGATATTACACAACATGATTCATATGGGGTTTCTCGAAATTCTTGTCGGAAAAGTCTAAAAATTCTTATAATAAAAAAAGGGGTAATTCAAATACAGACTAGAAACTAATTGCCATGCAAGATATGTTGATTGTAAAATAAATGACAATCGATAAAATCAACTCCCGTCAGTACTTCAGTACTTTGATTTATCAATTACAACGACAACCTAACGAGACTCGAGTATTTTTTGGGCAGCAATCTTCAATGTGACAATGTAGAGGGGGCAATTCCAGGGATAAATGTAATCTTTGTATTTTTTCGTTGAAATAATATTGACCTTTATGTATTTCAGATATGCATAATTCAGCGAAATTTGATTCAAAATAAATCACAGCTGGGCAGAGTTTGAGGATGGCATCGATATATCCCTCCCTTGTTTTGATGCGTAGAATATCATTTACATTGTGTAAGAAGAGTGATCAAGGTTAGAACAGTAATGAAAAGAACTCAGCATTTAGGAAGAATTATTAAGAGATGTCAAGGATGGCGATCCTATATCATAGTAAACAAAAGGACTTCAAGGCAAAGAACAGATTTTGATTTCAACATATTTTAAAGTATACTAAAATAAAAAAAAGAATAAGAAATTAGGACTCCTTACGTACACAACTTAAAATTTAAAAAAACTTGCAAGGCTTCTTGCGTACACAACTATTCAAAATTGCCATGTACGGAATTGACTTGGACATATATCTGTATAATGATATTACTAAATATAGAACACCAAAAACGAAAATTGACAGTGATAATATCATTTTTAGAACTGAAAGTATTACAAGTAGTTGCTATGACGATAATAGTTATATATATATATATATATATATATATATATATATATATATATATATATATATATATATATATATATATATATATATATATATATATTACTGAAATGTATCTTTCTCAAATAAATTTGTGAATGTAATGTAAACTGCTAAGACAACGAGGCAGCTAGTATCAGCAGAACGCATAGGGTGTTGCCTTGGTTCCAAAAGCACTCCCACTTAAGCAAATTAAATGTGTTTTACATATAAACTAGGTCTAAAACAGCCACTTAATTAAACTTGCATAGAAAAAGAGAAAAGTATAGATTACACTTTAAAAAGCCCATGAAAATAAAACCATCCCATTCTGATAAACACATAAACTGCTCAGTAAAATTCTTCTCGACTTGAATTATTTAATATGATATCATTCATCCGTTTAGAAAATAACTTGATCTAAACTCAGAAACACAATAGTCATTCAAATAAACAAAAGGAGGACTTAAAGCGATACAATGGTCTGATGCATATTACAGTTGTACGACTGATATGGACTATCATGTTTACAGGCAGGATAAAGCCACTTTTTATTTTTCTATGTTTTGCTGATGGTCTGCTAACTTTTCATATTCTAAAGTTTTAAAAACACAACTACAATGCAGATCAATTAAAATAAAGTCTGAGATATCTATCTATCTATCTATCTATCTATCTATCTATCTATCTATCTATCTATCTATCTATCTATCTATCTATCCATCCATCCATCCATCCATCCATCCATCCATCCATCCATCCATCCATCCATCCATCCATCCATCCATCCATCCATCCATCCATCTATCTATCCATCCATCCATCCATCCATCCATCCATCCATCCATCCATCCATCCATCCATCCATCCATCTATCTATCTATCTATCTATCTATCTATCTATCTATCTATCTATCTATCTATCTATCTATCTATCTATCTATCTATCTATCCATCTATCTATCCATCCATCTATCCATCTATCTATCTATAAGCATCAGAAAAATATCATGAGAATTCTGTAAAAATTGTGTTGATCTTCAATTTCCTTCTCAATTGAAACAGATAATTACTTTTTCAAAATTAAAAATGAACCTCAAAAACCATCTTTTGAAAAAATACACACTTAAATGATGCTAGTATGATAAAGAAAACATTTAATTCTTGCCAAGGAACGACGGCAGAAAATGAGATAGATATGAGATAGATAAAGCATTCGTGAAATAACGAAAATTGTTTGTCTGGTTTAATTTAAGGTGCCTCACTACACCTTGAAATAGTTTCTCTTTCAGCAGAAAATTACCTGATTATGATAGAAAGCATGATGGATAAGAAGTATATATATCAAATAGGCGAAAAAATGTGCAATTTTAGATAAAAAATGGTATTTTCAAAAATTTCATACATGAAACAAAAGCCCCAGGTGGATTCAAACTCATGACCTGTGGTTCACAAGTCTGATACTTTAACCACTGAGCTATGACGAAATACATCTGAATCGATTGATACAAACAGTTTAACAAAAAATTTAAATCGTCAATTTGTGATGTAAAGTCTTAAAAAGTATAAGTCTCGGTGTGATGAAGTACCTTAAACTACAAGGTCTGTTTTACAAGGATAAGGTTATAAAAGGTGTGCCTACATTGATCAGTTGAAGCTGGGACAACCCGGTCAACAGCGTGGTCCGTGGATTTTTTTGGTCCTTCGTTTACATTAAGGAGGCTGTATGGTCAACAAATTAACCTTCAGTTGTACTCTTAAATTTCAGAGATGAACTTGAAATGAAAGATGCCGGAAATAGACATTGATTGTAACCTAACAACAAAACTTGATGATAAACGCGATTTCAGTTTTTCTGTAGTCAACTTTCTTTACTTAGGCCTAAAAAAAATTGTGTGTTTAGGGTAACACTGATGAAACAAGAGGCCCATGGGGCCACATCGCTCACCTGAGCAACAATGGGCGTTCAAAAGATATTGTGCCATATGGTCCCTCGGTAGAATAACAAAAAATAAATATTGTCAAGTATTCGAATTTTACACTTATTTTTGCATACACGTAATCTTTGACATTGTACCTTCATGAGATACTATTTTTTACCAGAATAAGAAAATCCTACGCAAGATATAAAACTAAACATTTGGTAGGTGTACACTGTTAAGTTGTTAACTTCCAATTCCCTATATATATTCGTTCTACCCCCCCCCCCCCTTTGTAAAGCGATCAAAATATATCAGAGCATATAGGTACATTTTTTTCATCAACTACTTACTATTTATTGTATTTTTAAAAAAAATATAATAGTTATTGTATTTTATTTAAAAAATACTACATGTATAGATGTGAAGAAGAAAATTGTACCTCAATGTGCTCAATTCCTAAAATTTAAAACATTCAAAAATTTAATTTGTCTTCTCCACTATAATTAAATGACTGTTATTTACCTCGCGTACAAACCAGGATAATTTTCCGCTGTGATATTTTCTTAGGAATAGCGATAATTACTTTATCCCCGCAACAGAAATGTGTCAGAACTATGGAAACTGTTTTAAAGATGACGTTTTTATTTACTCGTGTTTGAAAAACTATCAAAATTGATGTAAATTTCACATTATTTATTGTATAAAGAGGGGGCCCCAGAGAGTAGGTATATACAGAATATCATTCTTTTATTTTGTTTTTACAAGTATTTAACATACTCTAATTCATATAAAATTTCTAATGTTCAACCAAAATTTCAGCATCAATCGTAGAATTATAGGCAAGATACAGAGCTCACAGTTCTCCTAAGTTTGAGTCATATTTTGTTCACATGAGTTTATTACATTCAGCTTAAGATTTTGAACTTGGTATTTCCTTTTCAGCATTTAAAATGGAAAAAAAGAATGGTCTAAGATTTTCAATTTTTTTATTCACTCAAGACCAGTTCACTGGTATTTGAGGTTCAAAATCAGTTTATACAAATGTACATAAACACAGTCCAGGATCACATGTACAGTAGGAGTAATAGTGACGAAAAAAGGTTAAGTTTACAATACAATTAGTTGATAAAGTTGGTTTCTGGAAGTACAGACTATGAAAATTTTCTGAATAAATATTGACAAACTTTTTACTTTTTTAATCTTTAGTTTTTAAGATCTGTGTACAAACATAGAATGGTGAGCAAATCTCTGTATCTTGCTTATAATTCGAAACTTAACACTCAAATACGGTTAGTAAATAGAAATTGTAAACAATTAAACACAAGAAACATGCACTATAACAAATAAGGAACACAATTTATTTTTTTTCGAAATGAATCATATATACATGTATATACCTTCATATTTCCGTCAGCGATATCAAACTCTATTTAAACTGAATAAACTCGAGAAAATGCTGAGCATCTCAACAAAACCTATCGCATTAATCTACCATTACGCAAAAGATACTGCCGAATTACCGATAGAATGAATTGTATTTCAGTACTTTTTTAAAACATCAGATTTTGCTTAATTTGCGCAGGTAAACAGTTAACTGTTTGATTTACCGAAGTCTCTGTTTGATTTTATACGTAAAAATCACGAAATACAGACGATAGTTCCCAGGTTACAAAGCATAAATAATGAAAACGAAACGAAAATCAGAACAAGCTAACACCAACGTCATGTGTGAAAACTGTCAACGCATTGAAATATTTAGCCTCAATTTACTTCACAAAATCGGCACCAATATATTTTGCATGTTTCAAAAATTTCCCTTCATACGCAAACTGTTGCACAACAAGCAAATTCATCATAGTCAGATCGACCCTTTTTCGTATAATGTCATGGCTGCTTTAAACAAAGAACCTCGTTTTAGAAGTATGGAATACGAGTCTTGGTAAAATGGGTATGCAAACCCGGGCCGTGGCAAAATTAAAGCCGGGGCAAATCGACAATCGTCAATTCCAAATACGCATTATTTTGCACAATATTTACAGCGAATACAAATATACTGATCCATCAAATATCCTGAAATTTTAATGAGATTGGCAGATTAATAACTGCCAATCTTTTGTTTTGCCCAGACCAAGTCTTGCCTACCCATTTTACCGGATGCCGAACGCGAAGCTGAAACACGCCTTTCCTTTATTATTATTTTCGTAATAACTCAGATTTGAAACAGAATTGGCACTTAATTTTTGCAATTTATATTTTCCTTCCCATAAGGATAATTTATGCTAAACTACGTTGAATTTGCCTCGGTAGTTCTTGAGAAGAAGATTTTTAAAAATGCACCCCCTTTTTCTACAGTTTCAAGGTTTTCTCCGCTTTGAATACAGATCGGACTTTTATTTCTGCAATTTATATTCGACCTCACATAAGGATGCTTTGTGCCAAATTACGTTGAAATTGAATTAGCGGTTTTAGAGAAGAAGTTCAAAATGTAAAAAGTTTACAGACGGACGGACAGACAGACGGACAGAAGGACGACGGACAAAATGTGCTCAGAATAGCTCACTTGAGCTCTCAGCTCAGGTGAGCTAAAAATTAGGTTAGGTAGGTAGGATTTTTTTTATTTTGTGACCGCGCAGTTTTAACGGTGCTAGGGAATTCCTCTGGATCTGCATTGGTCGTGTGCAGTACGAACGGGGTGGGGGAATGTTGGCGTAAAGGGTATAAGGTAAAAGGTTGAGGCGCGCTGTGGGCCGTAAGGTAAAAACGAAGGGTAGGTTTGCCGTATTCCCGAAGGTCCACCAGTATAAGTTCCAGAGAAATAAACAGGCAATTGATGCAGGATTCCGAATTTATTGGACGCGAATCAACGATGGCAACAGTATAACAATTAAACAAGCAGACATATTACAAACAAGTCGGATATGGCCAGTAGTGGCCTCCGGACTCAAGACTCTGGGTGAGTCGGACGTGGCCGAGGCTGGCCGCCGTACTCCAGACTGCCGATTGACAATTGTACATAACTATTCATAAGATTCCGAACAATAAGTATAAATTGACAAGTGATGACATACATAAGTAAGCTGAGTGAAAGGTTCACAGATATGAAATAATTAAATAAACTCAATGAGTCTTTGATGTCCAAGAAATGAAAAACTGATAATTGCACATTGTTGTTTTAAGAGATTAACAGTCCTTGAGACATGGCACTCTGTCTCTTTGGAATCACATTAAGAGTCCGAAAAGTGTCAATCACTAAATAAATAACTTTGTAAGAAATAAATGGTGAGAAAATATTACGAAACAGATGATGAATTTTAAAAGTAAAGTCCAAAATGAAGTTATAATTAAACAGTGAATTTTGCACGTTGATAGTTTCCCACCGCTCCGGGGAAAACACATCCTCGTATTTTGAATGAAATATCACAATCTTGTCATTTTGTTGAGTTCTATGGTTTCTTGAGACAGTTGTACATGTAATTGGGCGTTGAAAGGGTGTTGAAACGTTGGTTGGAACTTCATGGTGATCAGATCTGCGCTGTTTATGATGAATGTGGCTGTTGTTGCAGTACAGTTCTCGGTTTAAGTAAACCGCTTCGGAAGTGGGATCTGGAATGTGTGGGCCCAATATTCCTGTCCCAGGTAAAGTTGATGGGTTGGTTCAAAGAGGACTCCATAATTCAGTCGTTGGACTGCAGCAGCATCACCGGTGGACACAAAACAAAGGAGAGACAAAAGACTCATGATGAGGAAGACGTTTGATAGTCCAGGAGTACCTTTGGGAAGGAAGCAAGATTCAGGATTATGTTCTGTACACTTTGTTAGCACTTATAGGTAACATGTTAATGGCATGAGATACATATAAAAATACTAACAATGGTCCATAACGAGTGGCTCAGGGAGCAGAGATAGAAATACGATTATAGGAAAGGTTAGGTAACGAGTCTTGGACTAGTCGATGTCAAATCTACTTGTTGAAACAAGTCAGCCTTTTGTTCTTCTTTGGGAAGTTCCTTTTTGTGTCTTGGTAATGTGAAAGTCTTTAACTAAGATTTGTGGTAAGTTTTCCTCTGGTTCCCATGTGCGTTCACTGTGACCCATCCATTTTACACGGAAGAACTTTTTGCCGTTTTGGAATTTGTAGCGCAGAGGTTTTTCTACATAGTATTGTTTGTTGGGGTCGTCTGTATGGGCATCGTTTTCATTGGCTGGGGGTTGTGGTTCATTTTCAGGTGTGGGCAAGGTTTGTAGTGGAGTCTGTTGTACCTGTGGCATGGTTTGTTGTTGTTGATGAAGGTTGTTTGGCTCCATTTGCTTTGGTCGTTCCTGTGGAGGTACATGTTGGTCGTTTGTCGGCTCATCTCGTGGAGGAGGATTGAGACTTGGCCTGTGATCAGGGTTGTCATATGGTTTCAGTCTGTTTGTATGAATGTACGATTTGAGTTCCTTGTGGCTTGAACATTTGCGTAGCTTGTAACTGTTGTTGCCATCCCATGGATTGCTAAGTTTTGGGGAGAGACCAATTGGCACTTTTGTTGAGTGTAACAGTACAGATTGTCCTACACGGAAGTTTGGTGGTTCTTTTGTTTTCTTATCATATTGTTGTTTTTGTTTTTCTTGTGCTTTCTTGATGTTCTCCTTTGCAATATCCTTGACTATTTTGAGATGTGCAATGAGATCACTGACGTGGGCTTTGGCGTCTCTGTTGAGTCCTTCTCTCGGAACAAGGGATGTGTCAATGGGGAGATTAATCTCTTTACCAAACACAAGATGGTAAGGTGAAAGGTTGGATGACTGTGTGGATAGACTCATTCTGATGGCCATCATTACTCCTGGTAGTAACTTGTGCCAGTTTATTTGTTCTGGGTTGATGTAAGTTCGAAGGCACTGCGCAATTGTACTATTCATTCGTTCACAAGTAGAGTTTGTTTGTGGGTGGTAGGAGCTGGTGAAATGTCTGGTTACTTGAAATATTTCACAGACAGCTGTGACTAGTTTACTTAGAAAGTTTTGGCCGCGGTTGCTGACAATAACACATTGGGCTCCATAACGTGTAAAAATCTCAGAGAACAGTACATCTGCTATTTCCTTTGACTCCTGGGTCTTAAGTGGAAAGGCCTCTGGGAATTTGCTAAAGGAGTCAACTACGAGCAATATATATATATTATGACCTTTAGCTGAAGGAGTAAGTGGTCCGAGAATATCCATGTGTAACCGCATAAAGGTGTCTTCAACTGGCATGTTGACCAGGGGTGCTTTCGGAAGATTGGTATTTTTCTTGGCACGCTGGCAAGCATCACATGATCGCACATAGTCTGCCACATTTTGGTACATTTTAGGCCAGAAGTATTTTAGTTGGATGGCTCTGTAAGTTCTATCAAATCCAAGATGAGCACCTCCTGCAATACTATCATGGTAAAAGCGTAGGACATCTTCCCGTAAGCATCTAGGAATTGCAAGTTGTTTGAGAATAGGTTGAATGCGAGATACCTTTTTGGAACGAGGCTGATAGAAGTGATAGAGGGTGTTATCTAGGAAGATAAACTGATTGCTTTCTGAGACTAGTTTGTCTCGTTCTTGTTTCAATTCTGGCACTGTACCTTGAGCAAAGTACGCATGCATAGGACCAAAGTCTGGGCATTCACTTTGAAGTTCTCCTATGTTTTCTATGCTGAATACAGGACAAATGGTTTGTTGTTGAGAGAGTGTATTTTGTTTTTCGTGTGCATGGAAGAAGGTGGCTTGATTGTGTTCCTCAGTTGTTGTTAATGATGCAAGAGTTGTACTTGGAATAAGATCCTCTGGGTCAGGGGCATCTTTTGGGTGTTCTGGATATGTGCGTCGGGAAAGGGCATCTGCAACATCATTCTTTTTCCCTTTTTTGTGGATGACCGAGACCATCTAGCCAGACGACCTGTGTCATGTTTGACAGATTGAAGCCATTTGAGAGCAGAGTGATCCGTGAAAACAATGAAAGGTTTATCAGCAAGATAAACATGATACGATTTTATACCCTCAATGATAGCAAGGCACTCTCTCTCAGAAATAGAATAGTTTCTTTCAAATTTGTTCAATGACCGACCACCGAAAGCAATGACTCTTTCTTTACCCTTATCATCAAATTGACCTAAAACGAATCCTAATCCAGTACCAGAGGCATCTGTAGTTAGGGTGAAAGTTTTAGAGTTGTCGGGGTAGGCTAAGACAGGTGGGGATGTCAGTGCAATTTTCAGTTGATCAAATGCATATTGACAATCATCAGACCACTCAAATTTGATTTCCTTACGCAATAATGAAGTAAGAGGACTGATAATAGTGCTATAGTTTTTGATGAACTTACGATAATAGTTGCAAAGCCCCAAGAAAGATCTTACATCCTTTGTACATTTTGGTATAGGAAAGGACTTGACAGCATCTGTTTTTGTTACGTCAACTTGCACGCCATCTTTGGTAATTACATGACCTAAGTAATGAACTTTCTGGAGAGCAAAAGAGCACTTGCTAGGCTTCAGAGTAAGACCTGCATTTTCAAGGCGAGAAAAAAATTTGATGAAGATGATGAATATGCTGCTCAAATGAATTTGAAAAGACCAGAATATCATCTACATACACTAGACAAAACTTCCAGTTTAAACCTCTGAGTACCTGAGTCATAAGAGCTTGAAAACTAGCAGGTGCATTGACTAACCCAAAAGGCATTCTCTTCCACTGATAGACACCTGTGGGTGTAACAAATGCTGACTTGTGGGCCGTTTCTGGGTCCATTGGTATCTGCCAAAATCCTGATGCTAAGTCAAGGGTAGAGAAAATGTTGGCTTTGGAAATACCGATGGTATCAAACACATCCTCAAGCCGCGGTAATGGGAATGTATGTTGTTTGGTGACTGCATTTAATTTTCTATAATCAACAGCAAAGCGCAGTTGACCATTCTTTTTCTTGACCATAACAACAGGGCTCTGCCACTTGGAAGTTGATTCTTCAATAATGTCGGCTTCGAGCATTTCGTCTAGCTGACGATTCATCTCTGCATTGACCACTGGTGATTGTCGGTAAAAGCGCTGTCTGGTTGGAGGGGCATTGCCTGTTTCAATTCTATGAGGTTGAAGCGAACAATTACCAAGTTCTGAAAGTTCTTTAGCAAAAACTGATTTATATTTTTGAAGGAAAGTGAGGAGAGTTTGTTTCTGTTGGAGGTTTAAATCAGAGTTTGAGAGGTCGAATTCAAGAGGCTAATTTTTATCTTCAGATTTGGTTGTTTTGTTTTTGACAGGGGTGTCAAGAGATGTAACAGTTTCTGGACTGACACTACAATTGTGACCGCGTAGTTTTTACGGTGCTAGAGAAATTCTTCTGGAGCTGTATCCGCCGTGTGCAGTACGGACGGGGTGAGGGAATGTTGGCGTAAAGGGTGTAAGGTATAAGGTTGTGGCGCGTTGTAGGCCGTAAGGTAAAAACGAAGGGTAGGTTTGCCGTATTCCCGAAGGTCCATCCGTATACAGTTCCAGAGAAATAAACAGGCAATTGATGCAGGATTCACAATTTATTGGACGCGAATCAACGATGGCAACAGTTTAACAATTTAACAAGCAGACATATTACAAACAAGTCGGATATGGCCAGTAGTGGCCTCCGGACTCAAGACTCTGGGTGAGTCGGACGTGGCCGAGGCTAGCTGCCGTACTCCAGACTGCCGATTGACAATTGTACATAACTATTTATAAGAATCTGAACAATAAGTATAAATTGACAAGTGATGCCATAAGTAAGCTGAGTGAAAGGTTTACAGATATAGAATAATTAAATAAACTCAATGAGTCTTTGATGTCCAAGAAATGAAAAACTGATAATTGCACAATGTTGTTTTAAGAGATTAACAGTCCTTGAGACATGACACTCTGTCTCTTTGAAATCACATTAAGAGTCCGAAAAGTGTCAATCACTAAATAAATAACTTTGTAAGAAATAAACTGTGAGAAAATATTACGAAACAGATGTTGAATTTAAAAAGAAAAGTCCAAAATAAAGTTATAATTAAACAGTGAATTTTGCACGGTGATAGTTTCCCACCGCTCCGGGAAAAACACGTCCTCGTGTTTTGAATGGAATATCACATTTCTTCCTCTGTTCTTTGATTTTCTTCCACCGGTGACGGACGTTTGAGGACAGCTGAAGTTTCTACAGTTGACCGTTGTTTCCTGGTGATGAACAGAGAAAACTGTCTGCATAGTCCATGGCGGCTGGAACTTTTGTTGTCCATCGTTGTTACGTTGAGACTGAGTTGATGTTCAATGGGGAAAACTCGCTGGCTGAAGAGGTCCAGGATCTGACTACTGCAAAATATATGCAGCAGCCCCGGGCGTTGTTGTTACCCTTAGGATTCATCACCAATTGTGACCGCGTAGATTTTACGGTGCTAGAGAAATTCTTCTGGAGCTGTATCCGCCGTGTGAGTACGGACGGGGTGAGGGAATGTTGGCGTAAAGGGTGTAAGGTATAAGGTTGTGGCGCATTGTAGGCCGTAAGGTAAAAACGAAGGGTAGGTTTGCCGTATTCCCGAAGGTCCACCAGTATACAGTTCCAGAGAAATAAACAGGCAATTGATGCAGGATTCCGAATTTATTGGACGCGAATCAACGATGGCAACAGTATAACAATTTAACAAGCAGACATATTACAAACAAGTCGGATATGGCCAGTAGTGGCCTCCGGACTCAAGACTCTGGGTGAGTCGGACGTGGCCGAGGCTAGCTGCCGTACTCCAGACTGCCGATTGACAATTGTACATAACTATTTATAAGATTCCGAACAATAAGTATAAATTGACAAGTGATGACATAAGTAAGCTGAGTGAAAGGTTTACAGATATAGAATAATTAAATAAACTCAATGAGTCTTTGATGTCCAAGAAATGAAAAACTGATAATTGCACAATGTTGTTTTAAGAGATTAACAGTCCTTGAGACATGACACTCTGTCTCTTTGAAATCACATTAAGAGTCCGAAAAGTGTCAATCACTAAATAAATAACTTTGTAAGAAATAAACTGTGAGAAAATATTACGAAACAGATGTTGAATTTAAAAAGAAAAGTCCAAAATAAAGTTACAATTAAACAGTGAATTTTGCACGGTGCTAATTTTATCATATTTTTTTCTGCATGAACCCAAAGAATTTTTGTTTGGGTCATATTTAAAAACAGATTTTTTAATAAAAATGATATAAAATTCACAATCGGATAAAAACAGACATCTTAAAGTTGTAGGATATAGGGTCATTTTTGTAGGTTAGGTCGGGTTACCCTAAACACATAACTTTTTTTAGCCCTTATGTAGCAATATATCTTCATCACCTGCATATGGTGTTTTTGTTTCTCAGTTAATTCAATACACAAAGACATGCTCTTCATATGAACAGTTTCTAAGGCAAGGCAAGCTTCTGACAAACAAGTTGATAAAAACAGGACTATCAACAGTCTCGTTTGAAGTCAACTTTTCGTAAGTTCTAGGTTTGATTCAACGACCTTGTCAGCAATTACAATCTTTCACTGGGTCGCATGCTGACTGACGTTTTTCATAATTATTGTTAGACCATAATTAATCACCTAATTGTGTACGGACTTTTCCATTTTTTTCGATAAAGACAAAGAGCACACGGCGGGTGTGACCAGTCAGCAGAGGATGCTCACTCCTCCTAAGCACCTGATCCTACCTCTATCTTTTAGAGGTCCGTGTTGCACTGCTTTGAATTTGTATTTTTGAGATAGTTGACAGTATGTTATTGTCATTTTTCATGATATGAATACTATAAACTATTTTAATAAGGAACAATTGCTAATATTTAAGCTTTAGAATGTTAATGTTTTTCAACATCGTTATACAAATGCATAAGCTTCGAGCTCTTCTACGGTCAGACGAAATAGAAACAAAAACGTTGACTGTGTATATAAAAGAAAAAAAGCTAGATATTCATATTATAGTTTTAGTGATATAAAGAGAATCTTCAAACATTGTTTACAATATAATGGAATTGCATTAAACCCTTCATATAGGCACTATTTTTATATTTAATAATTCAAAAGCAATACCAATAAATCAAAATGGCTGACAGTGATATTTTACTGCTGAGCTTTACGATGAGTACTTGAATTGATCATTTTACTGTGCACGTAATAGACTAGAATATTATATATTATAAAACACTAATAAACGGGTATGTTAACAATCAAGGCTTAAAATCTGTAACTTTTCATAACATTTTTGAAACATTGCTTTTATAGATTTTGCCGATAAGAATAAATTTATTTTAATGTCAGCTTTTGGATTACAATCGCTCATGATCTTTGTAATGTAAATATGGTTCGCCATTGTTTTGAATCCAATAATGACATTTCCTTTAAAATGGACTTTTTTCTATTTGCAAGTTAATAATGAAAACAATTAAACAATTTGAATTTCTTCTCTCATAGCAAGCGTTTTTTTTTTTGGTTTTTTATTGGGTTTTTCATTTCACAACATATGTACATGTATAACATAATAATGAATTGAACATTTATATAAACATATTACATAATCTTTAGACTATTTCTACTTAATAGTACAGTTTTGTATATTTCATATGAAGTGAAGCATTAACTGCATTAACTGATTTTGCATTAACTGATTTTGAGAGAGAGAGAGAGAGAGAGAGAGAGAGAGAGAGAGAGAGATTATGCAGGTGGACTACAATACAAGTATAGACTATGCTATACTGAAAACAAATGAAATGATATGAGGGTTCACAACGATCAAAAAAACAAAAAACAGAAAAATTAAACTTATCTCTCTAACTACAATTTTTCACAGGTATTCTGACAGTGGCTTTCGTATTCCTTATAATTACATCTTTTCAACAGCAAATATTTTTCAGTTAAGATTCTTTCTGTTATGACCTTTTTCAAGGCATGTATATTTGGTGTCGGATTACTTTTATATTTACATGAAAAAATATATTGCTTCACAATAAGAGATATCAGGTTAAAAAATTTATAACTTTCTTTATTTTTATATTTTCCAAAAAGAACTGATTGAATATCAGATGTAATCGAGATTTCAAACTGTGTAAAAATCCACTCTTCAACATCACACCACAATTCTTTTACTATATTACATTCATAAAATAAATGACCAATACTTTCCTCATCTTTTTTACAAAAGGTGCAAACAGCAGATTCTGCTTTTTTTATATTAAAAAGATATTTATTTGTAGGGACAATCCTATGAAGTATTTGATATTGCAGCCAATGTAGTTTTGATTCCTGTGTACATTTAAAAGGGAGTTCAAAAATTCTATTTCAAGAAGTTTGTGAATAGTTGTAACCCTTTACTCTCCATTTTGATATCGATGTACATATTTCTCTTTTTTGTCTAATAGTATGTTGTACATGGGTTTACAACCTTTACAAGTATTAATAAACAATAGAATATGATTAGGGACAATTGGTCCATATTGTAATGTGTTCTGTAGGTTTGGTAAGTGTATATCTTGTGTATGCAGTCTGGTTGTAACTGCAGTTCTTAAACTTGCATACTCTATGAAATTTGTCTTTGGATTAATGTGTGTCAATTCATCAAAGTTTCTAAATGTTCCATCTATATTAAGCAGATCACTAACAAAAATAAATCCTTTCTTAACATAACTTTTGATAAATATTGATTTATTGTCTATGGTGATTTTGGAATTGTGCCATATATTATCATTTATAATTTGGGGTTTACTAAGTGGCGTTTGTTCAATTATTTTTAACCAGCTGAGGAGCACTTCTTTCCAAAAAGAATTTTCTAAATTTTTACATAGAAGGTACGAATAATCAGGATTATTATCCATATTTCAGAGATACTAATTTTCAAAATTGATTCTAAAAGCTTTACCCATTTTGTATCAGTTTTAATTAGTCTTCTCATCCAAGTAGCTTTGAGTGCTGTGATAAAATTTCCATTATGATAATCAACCATTTTGAGACCCCCATGATTATAATCTTGTATGATTGTACTTTTCTTTACTTTATGAACTTTACAGCCCCATAGGAAATGAAAAATATCATGTTCAAAAGTTTTTAGGTATTCAGTTTTTGGATTGGGTAATGCTAGTATCAAATGATTTAGCTTTGGTATTATTAGTGTCTTGATTATCGTAATTCGACCAATTGGTGTTAATTTTCTTAACTTCCACTGATTTATATGTCTCTCGAATTTGTCCAGGATAACCTTTATAATTTTTACCGCTAGCCGTCGATTTATGTTGACCGAAGACGAAATGTTCCGGAAAAAACGAACACGGAGGCATGATTTAATTAACGGTCAGTCAGAAAGAACCATCAGTTGTCATGGATGAAGAAGTCTCGATGTATCTGTGAAAATATATTTCCTTTTCCCCCAGGATTATTGATTCAGTTTATTGCATCATATTGCATTCTTTTCAGATCATTTTAGTTTTATGATCACATATAGATAATAGCTCAAGTTACAATCATCCATTATTTAAAAGAAATTTGAAGTTTCCAATATTGTTGAAGCATGTTTTATGAAATATTACCTTTTCAGAACAAATTTTATATGCATTATTCAGCTGCATATGTACTAAAGACCTCATCATTGGCATAAATTCTTTCCTACAGAATACTAAACAGTCAAGTAGCGACAATCGGCATCATGTCCTAAAGGTGTTAGGAAGTTGTGAAAGAGCGTCCCTGTCAGTTGGATAGGGACTTGTTCGTTTTATTTTTAAAGAGATACGATAAACTCTCAGGAGGAGAGGAACGTTTCTCCGATTTCCGAGTAAAGATTTCAAATTCGTAACTTGTGCTTACTCGACCTTTAAATCTGATCCTCTTTGTAATATTTACTCTTTCTTTTTATTGTTATTAGGTAATCTTTATGCTTATAAACTTACTATTTGTCTTAAAACAAAAGATAGATGACATACATAAACAAAAATATTTAAAACATAAATCCCTGAACGTTTCCTTTCCCTGTAGGCTATCAAATACAAACAATGCACGCAGTGCATAATATTGAGTCTACGAAGCTCCCCTTTCTAATGATAGTTTAGATATGGATAAAAAGGAAAAGATAATAATTTCACCAGAAGCAGAGAGGCATCATAAGCCAAAAATCAATAAGCCGTTGATAGCAGTTTTAATTCTAGGAAAACCTACCAAGGACAGGAGAGAGCATTTAAAGTACGGAAACCGAATTCATTTGGAATCTGAACACAATGACAAAATGACGCTTTTTCAACTAGTGCCTTACATCCGGGTCCTATTTCTCAGCATATGCTGGGGGACGGTCGGCGGGGCATATTTTCCAAATTTCGGTAAGTAGTTTAATATAAAAAAAATTTAAATGCAATTTTTAGGTTTTTCAAAAGTGTTTTTTCCAAAGACTTAAAATTTACAAAGTTGCAAAAAACCTTCAAAGACAGGAGTTGTTGCTTGGAGATTTTGCCGATAAGAATAAATATTTGAGCACCAGTTTGAAAACAAAAATCATAATTGCAGCAAATTGTTTCTGGTGATATTACAAAGTAACCAATTTTTGTTAGATTATTTTTCTAATTGAAATTATTTTGATTAAATTAATTCAAAGGATTTCGGAGTAGTTATCTGTCACTGTGTAGTTCAAAATATTAAATTGATTTTGTAGTTGATAAGAACTTTGTGAAAAATGATAAACTGTCTTAATATTTCAGTAAAAATACATGTATGTTACAAACCTAGTTATACCATGACAAAGTACAAATTCTAGACAAAGTAAACTTCAACGATTCATCTATATCTGAAGAAGTTCGACAAATTTTCCTTACAGTACGTTTAACTATAAGTCAGAGTCCCTTTATAAGTCGTTTTAATCAAAGGCACACAAATTTTGCACTTCTGTGTTAATCATTTTCATTGTAATTTGTCAGAAAAAAATGAAGCAAATATTCATATAAACTTTGTTTATTTATAATATACAAAGCCACCGTTAAAGCGATAATGGCGCAAATAGAGATAGTATAAATGTACTGGATGATCTATTGGAATTGCAAATCATAGCTTTCCTGAATAATCATTTTAACGATCAAAACGTTTTTGAAGGTGTGTTTAATAAGGCAAAGCAAACTTTATTGATTGATTGAATTTTTTAAAAGAGTTGATGAAAAAAGATAAATTTCAGTCAGTAGTACTTTTTATAAATATGTAGAATAAGGTTTTGGGATTTTCCTACCGATGGCCAATTCATCGCCGCCTTACCATATTCCCGAGACTCCTCTCGCATTTAATGCATTAGCTAAAAATCATTTTAAATAATGTATTACGGTGCCTTATAGATATACATAACATTTTTCGAATAATGCATATAGCAGTTATCAAAAATTAAAGAACGATTTTAGTGGTGTAGTGAATGGGATTGGGTTAAGACCCGAGGCTGTTTTAACTAGCATCAAAATTACCTTATCATGAGCTAGAGAAGTTGTTTATAGATGGGTTTAAAACCAGATGAAATGGATAGCACGATATTTATTATATTACTAGATGATACCCAGCGCAAGCGCGGGAATTAACACTTTACACATTATAATCATAAAATGCGTAAGATGTTGAACTATATTTTTGTTCCTTTTTGTTTATACTTTGTCCGATTTTTTTCCTTATCTTATTCAAAATTGAAATAAAAAACAAACTGACTGCTTTGTTGGATATTTCGAGGAGCGGGCAGGGATGAAAAATCAAAACTGAAATGGATAATATATACATTTATCTCATACGTGATGTGTATATTACCCGTGTGATAATTTTTGCTATATCAAACGGGTGATGCTTTATCAAATACTTCCGGTCCGAACTATTTTTTACACAACCCCTCGCTTCAACGCTTCAGTGACCTATTTTCTAAGATTTGCTAGTACTTTCAACATAACTATATCTACTACAAAAATTAATGTAAAATTGATTTTGTCAAAGATTTAAATTACAAATATGAAGGAAAACACATAACTGCGTAGCACAGGCGTCGACGTCGGAACCGGGGGCTATTGTGTGTGTGTGTGTGTGTGGGGGGGGGGGGGGTAGCCCGCCCCCCTTTTTTTCAAAGTTATTCATAACCGTTACACAAGACCCTTTTTTCTTGTTTGTCAAGATTTTTGATAAGTTTAGCCGACTTCCAATTTGCTTTTTGAAGTTTATAAAACTGCAAATTACGTTAACTATCAAGGAGTTCATCCTGACGACGCGATGAAAACAGAGCGCTTTGGTTGTGTTTATATACAAGAACTTACCGAAATAATGTTTCATAAGACTTTTATTCCACCACCAGTAAGTATCCTTATTCACTATTTTCAATTTCGAATCATAAGGCTAGCCTCGTGTTTGTTTTATTAAACATCAACAACTGTGTATGTAAACAAACTTGATTATTCAAGTCTTCTAATCGGAATTTCCATTTAATCAAGTGAATAAGCTCTAAGAAAAATTATTTAGAGCTAAAAAAATATTTTTAGGTTTATTTCAGTGAAACTTTACATTAAAACAGTTAGATTTATCTCAGGAATGACGTACTAAATTGTATTGCGCAAGGTCACAATAGCCGCATAACACAACGTTGCATCATCGTTTTTAATCTTTGAAAAAAAAAAATTCGGGTCACATAAGGGACTGTTTCAAAAGCTTCATGATATAAATCAAATTGTATGAGATAAATAGAACATCTATATTGTGTGATTTTATATTTGCTTTATCCAACTCGTTGAAATGGTTATATTCGCTCGGCAAGCCTCGCGAATATATACACCTTTTCAACTCGTTGGATAAAGCAAATATGAAATCACACAATATAGATATCCTCTATGTACGTGGCCTTTATCCTGTTTGTTGCAGCTGAATGAATTATTAACTTTCTGTATTAATGAAGGTCCGATCCAAGGTATCTGCCCGCGATGCATGATGAACTTGTCCTACACTTTTCGTTAATTAGTCAATCCGCGTTCTTGGAAACCCCGTTCTGGAAAGTTCTCAGGCAAATGTTTATCAAAACTAAGAGTGTCCACAAAAGAACAAAAATTGACTGATTTTATTTATTCAACATATGTCAAATATCAACTTCTATGTATGCTCTAAATAGGCTCACAGTAAATATATTCAATCTTTACGTAATCGTTCAGTATTATTTCATTGCAAGTATATATTTTGAAGCAAACTATCCCTGACTTGGATCCGCCAAAGCGTATCTACCACCTTACTCTCATTTTTGCTATTTCGGGCTTGTTTATAGAAAATAAGAGTAGGTTTCTAAATAGTTTCACAATAATAACTTATAAGTTAAAATTCAACAAGACTTAACGGACATCATCACGCATGTGTTGAAATACCAAAGGTGTTAGCAAGTACTCTGGTGCAGGCATTTTGTAGTTTATTTGCAAAATGCCTTAATTTATAAGTATAAATTATTTTAAATTTGTAAAACAAAAAACAGAGTCTTGTAATTGTTCTTGATTTTGAAACTTTTTGAAACTGCCTCCTCTATTTGTTTTCTCGCTGAATTTCTAATATTAAAGACACGCGTTATTGACTAGGGAGGCCAGGGAGTCGTCATTGTTTTATTAATATATCTTCTTTTAAGCAAAATTAAAGTTACGTGTGCATGTTAGCTGCATGTTTGTAGCTCTAAAGGAAAATCAGGGTTCTTAAAGCGTAGAGCTTCAGTTCTTCCTTTAAAAAAGCAACGTATGACAAACATGCAGAGAATTGATTGCGCTAGTTTTGGACTGACTAATATTCTTATTCCGACATATTATGTGGATTGGTTATTCCAGTGATGTTGTTATTCTAAGAAAGTCGCCAGTCAATTTACTTCTGATGTCATCGTCTTACTTGCCTCTCGACTTTCTTTCAAACATGCCAACTGACCTCAGAAAGTAAAAGACGTTAACTCAAGTGGATAACCACACAAGTTCACTTTGGGCAACTTGTAATGGTGTTCAAAGGGAATTTCGTAAGAAGGGTTAGGGTTAGGTTAAATTGGATAAGGAATTTTATGGTATTATTTATTATTTAAAGTAATAAGGTTAATTAGTCCAAAATGGTGCAGTGATCTGTAAAGAGTTTACCAGATGTGTACGGTAAAATGTAGCGTTACAGCATGTCAACCCGAATTTTCTCGTAGATTTACAGACCTTCGGCTAGCGTGTATATCATCTACAATAATTATAGAATAGGAACAGATTACAAGATAATGATTTTAGTTTTTGAATATTATGTTTTGAAATCTCAAACATGTTTTGGCAACGCCCCGTCTCTTTTTCCTGAATTTTTAATTAAAAAGATTCATTGTAGTACGGAATGTTTGCTGACGTGAGAAGGTTAAAGCACGGATTTCTTCTTTAAAACGAGAAAGAGTTTGTGATATTCATTACGTCTGAACATGTATATGGTGTGGTATTTATTCAATATTCGAACAGTTTGCAACGTGTTATCTTTACTTAAATCTTTCAATCTCCAATTTTTGGAGCAAGATTGAGATGATTTAAGCAATAATCATGCACTACTTAACTTTGTAAATAATTTGATTGCTAATGTTGAAAGTCAATCTTTATACTAATTAATTATGTATTCTGAAGGGCGGTTATGGTTCCATAAAATCAAATTATCGGACACCCGTGGTATAGGCTGGATATCGGATGTGTAGAATAACAATTACACTTATCAAATATATTAGTTTAGCGCAGGTTTGGTGTTTCTCAAAATTAATAATGTGAAATACTAACAAGAAGATTCATGTTCTCACTCTACACCTAAATGTAACAAGAAGTCCTTGTGAAGCAAATTTAATAATTGAAATGCGTTTTTTAAATTTGAAAAAAAAAATTAGAGCCAAATTGCACGATAAGCTTCGACTGAAAGTGAAATTGCTAAAAGTTGATTAAAAAATAAATAAAAAAACCCAAACTTCTAATTGGTTGGCAGTATCGATATTTTATAGATAATTGAACAGAACTTATCAGAGAAGGATAGATATAAAAGATAAAATGAATTTCCCTGTTGGTCGATAAGGCTATGAAGGGAGCAATCGTTACAGAAAAAATACTGGATGATAATATATTTATTTTCATATATATGGGCAGCGGAAAGGGCAAAAAATACATTTTTACATAATCAACGATAAACTAAATTCAGCAATCTAAGATAATATTATCAATGGCCATAGGTGCAAAACCAACAGTCTTCTTTGCACGGCTTGCTTTAAACGATGTCGAACAATATGTATATATATTTGAAAACGACATATTTTCCAAAAAAATACATTAACTTTATCGATTAATGCGTTACTTCCTCGTTCAGCAGCAAATGTTCACAATTTATGTTTATAATGTGAACAAAGTCGGTAACGTAGAAAAAATCAGCACACATAGAAAAAATATAACAATGACAAGCGTTTTGAAAATTATTTATCCCGACATCATTTATTTTCAAAACCATCGGAATAGGGGTATTACCTTTTCAAAAATTAATTTAAAAAATACCATGCAGTTAGTTTCGGTGATTATTCGGACATCCTGCGTAACCACTCGGCTATACTAGACACGATGAAGTTTGCTAAGATTTAAAACATCGTTTTTTAACTTCGGAGGTTTTTTTTCGAAGTTTAATCTTTAAAAATATGCCTCTTTGAAACAAAAATCGGATATGCCATGAAACCAGTCACATTTTTCAGTGAAACCATTTTACAATTTGTTTAATGCATGGGGGTCTTGAACGGGGGTGGGGTGGGTCGCGGGGAGGACCCCGCCCTTGAAAAATTCAAATTTCTTAAAATTTCCATGAAATTACCAAAATTTTGCCTCGGACCCACCTCCCCCCACCCCTTTGGCAAACTTCAGTATTCATCCCCCCCCCCCCCGAAATTTTTTTTTTGATCTGCGTATAAAAAATACATGCCCGGTGAGCTTAAATTTTATACAGTGGATGAAACAACCATAAAAAGAGGTTAAGACCAACCAATTTCTTTATTATTTCTTAAAAATCAAATTAGTTTTAAGAAAAATGAAAATTAATTTTTATTCATGTCTATGGATAAAAATCTGTCTATTCCTTTTGTGTTGGAGGCATTAATCAGCGAGGAGTAGCATCTACCTGGTACATTGAAACAAAGGTCTTTCAACTTTGATTTTAAAACGCTTGCTTCGTTTTTTGTAATTTCTTTTACTCTTAAATTAAAAGCATACTCTACTAATAATACATATAATACATTCGATTTTTCACACAAAACGGGGTTCAATGGTTGATATTATGATATCGATGTTAAAGGACAGATAAAAACTCTCTCTCTCTCTCTCTCTCTCTCTCTCTCTCCAAAACAAACGACAAGTTAACCAGGAAATGTGCATCGTCACAATGAACGCGGCATTTTTAAAAAAATAAAACTGGACCTCTTCCCCATTAAAACTTTTCAGCGAGAACCAGTTTACAACCTCATCATAAAGAGTTACGACTGCATATAAAGAAGTTACCACTCTATATAATGAAATGATCACATCATGTAAAGAACTGACCTCATAATATAATGACTCAACAATGGCATATTATAAAATTGTCACATCATATAAAAGATTTACAATTGCATGTAAAGCTTTCACCACAATACATAAAGGTTTTACCACCATACATAATGGTTTTAATACACCATAACATGATGTTAGTACTGCATATAATGAACTTATCACCTAATGTCAAGAAGTTGCACTGCATAAAAGGATTTTGCAACTGCACATGAAGAGTGTACCATATAACATAACGATTGAACAATAATTCATTATGAGTTTAGCTCTGTATGAAATGAGTTTATCATATCATATAAAGATTTCTTCATAAAGTATAATGAATAAACTACTGCACATAATGATCTTACGACATAAAGTAATGATGTTACCACTTCATATAAAGATTTTACCCCTGAATATAATGGCAAAATAAAGGTATATAATGATGTTACCACTGTAATTAATGATGTTAGCACTGCATGTAATGATGTTACCACTGCATATAATGATGTTAGCACTGCATATAATGATATAACTATTGCATAAAAAAATACCAGTTCAAATAATATGAAATTGACCTTAAGGCAGCTATGGCGTTCCATAGAAATAAATCAAACTTCGTTATAGAAAACATTGTACATGTATGCATTAATTAATGCATATTTTGATGATAAAAATTTATACAAAATGTTTACTTTAATACTTTCCGTTTCCGTCAGGCTAAGGCACATCTATATAGATAATTATAGCAAACCAAATTTTCACGCCTCTATTCACGTAATGTCAGTCATTCGTTGCATTTCGTATCACTTTAATTTTACTGGGTTGATGTAATGCAAACTATACAACTTGACATCTTTGTCAATTTTGTATTTACTGTCATCCGGTAAATTAAAAATTTACCAAATAAAAAAAAAGATTGGAATAGAAATAAAATTGTTAACGATAAGGTTTGATTTAGTTTGACTTTTGCTATAAGAATTTTAATTTTTTGATTAAAATATTAATTTTATAAGACTGGTAAAAATCGTAGTTAAATAGTGGATGCAGGGGAGGGGGGGGGGGGGGGGTAATGTAAAGTTCAAGCAGATAGTTTATGTAATTAAATAATGATCCCCAAAATAGAGCTATGCTAACTATATAATATTATACATTTGTAATTACATTAACATTCCCGCATTTTTCATAATAAAATACAGGTAATTCTCAAGTGAATGACAGGCTATAATTGTTACCACAAGACAATTCACACCTCTTGTGCTGAACGATATAAAACGACATGGCTTCATAAAATTAATAAATAAAAATCCTAATCAAGCAAGCACGCTGTCTTGGCCGTGCATGCATAAAAGCAAGTACTGTTTTGGTGGTTTTTTAAAACATATTTCAATTCTTGTATAGGTAATAATTAATTTCAGAGGAATAATAATACGAGAAAAGTATCTTAATACAGTAAGATGTTTCGCTCCGAGACAGTTGCGAAACATCTCAGGGCGAAACAGGATAGGTGCGAACCATCCCGGATTCCAATAATCGATGACGCATATTGCTTCCCAAAAAACGCCATCTGGCGTTTATTTGTGCGTCCGCTTGTTTCATGTTGATGTATGTTCGTTTTACATTTTTGTCTGTTGGTCTTACTTTTTGTGTTTGATTTGTATTTAGATATCTTTGGTTGATTTTATGTACATTTATTTTGCAAAGAAGACTGTTGGTTTTGCACTTATGGTCATTGATAATATTATTTTAGATTGCTGAATTTAGTTTATCGTTGATTTTGTAAAATTGTATTTTTTGCCCTTTCCGCTGCCCATACATATACCCCTCCCGAATATAAACGATTGAAGCAAATTAATCATCAGGAGACGATATTGTAGCTCTATAATTGGACAACTTCCAGCGTGTATCTAGCCAAAGTTCTTATCGTCTTATGAAGTATTAGGATAGTTCACCCTTAATCAGGAATACATCTCCCGCTACCACACAATCATTCGTACCCCTAGAGACTCTTACTTTATATCTGTAGTGTTCATGCACATTTCTCTCAGCGTCTCTCCGCATGCCCTCTGTGCACTGCTTGTGGCTGAGCCGCTCATTGTTTCTGTTTCTTCAGATCTAATCTTTAATATGCAATTTACACAGAATTGGTGACCATAACATTTTGGCTATATTTCGCGGTTATGCCAATAACATGTTAAATTAAGTTGTATTTTACACCGATTTTGAGCTTGGCGGGACATGAAATCTTATCGTTTATAAATCAATTGTTTGTTCGGTTGTGGTTGTTGGCATTTTTTTTTGGTAAGTTGATAACTGAGGTTACTTTGGTATTCTACAGTAAACTTGTAAAAGCGGTTACCTAAGAGATCAATGTTGTTAACAATCTATAAAAAAAAACCCACTTATATCTTTAAATATTTTTATTTTTTTTTTATTTTTTTTTTATTGGGTTTTTCATTTCACAACATATGTACATATGTAACATGATAATGATTGTAACATTTATATAAACATATTACATAGTCTTTATACTATTTCTACTTAATAGTACAGTTTTGTATATTTCATATGAAATGAAGCTGATTTTGAGAGAGAGAGAGAGAGAGAGAGTGAGAGAGAGAGAGAGAGAGAGATTATGCAGGTGGATTACAATACAAGTATAGACTATGCTATACTGAAAACAAATGAAATGATATGAGGGTTCACATCGATCAAAAAAACAAAAAACAGAAAAATTAAACTTATCTCTATAACTACAATTTTTCACAGATATTCTGCCAGTGGCTTTCGTATTCCTTATAATTACATCTTTTCAACAGCAAATATTTTTCAGTTAAGATTCTTTCTGTTATGACCTTTTTCAAGGCATGTATATTTGGTGTCGGATTACTTTTATATTTACATGAAAAAATATATTGCTTCACAATAAGAGCTATCAGGTTAAAAAATTTATAACTTTCTTTATTTTTGTATTTTCCAAAAAGAACTGATTGAATATTAGATGTAATCGAGATTTCAAACTGTGTAAAAATCCACTCTTCAACATCACACCACAATTCTTTTACTATATTACATTCATAAAATAAATGACCAATACTTTCTTCATCTTTTTTACAAAAGGTGCAAACAGCAGATTCTGCTTTTTTTTTATATTAAAAAGATATTTATTTGTAGGGACAATCCTATGAAGTATTTGAAATTGCAGCCAATGTAGTTTTGATTCCTGTGTACACTTAAAAGGGAGTTCAAAAATTCTACTCCAAGAAGTTTGTAAATAGTTATAACCCTTTTCTCTCCATTTTGATATCGATGTACATATTTCTCTTTTTTTGTCTAATAGTATGTTGTACATGGGTTTACAACCTTTACAAGTATTAATAAACAATAGAATATGATTAGGGACAATTGGTCCATATTGTAATGTGTTCTGTAGGTTTGGTAAGTGTATATCTTGTGTATGCAGTCTGGTTGTAACTGCAGTTCTTAAACTTGCATACTCTATGAAATTTGTCTTTGGATTAATATGTTTCAATTCATCAAAGTTTCTAAATGTTCCATCTATATTAAGCAGATCACTAACAAAAATAAATCCTTTATTAACATAACTTTTGATAAATATTGATTTATTGTCTATGGTGATTTTGGGATTGTGCCACATATTATCATTTATAATTTGGGGTCTACTAAGTGGCGTTTGTTCAATTATTTTTAACCAGCTGAGGAGCACTTCTTTCCAAAAAGAATTTTCTAATTTTTTACATAGAAGGTACGAATAATCAGGACCATTGTCCATATTTCAGAGATACTAATTTTCAAAATTGATTCTAAAAGCTTTACCCATTTTGTTTAATAAAAAATCTTTAAATAAATATTTTTATTCCTGCGATTGCGATTGAATCACAGTAAGGGCGTTGGCAACAAAGTGTTCCGAATTAAACCCGAACTTACATTTTTCAATTTTTTATATAGAATTGCTAAATTGCCGTTACCTTGCTTATTATTTTTACAATTGGGAGTAATTTTCCGTGACACAAACGCTTATATGTTGAAACGCTTATATTATGGTAAAGTTAATATAAAGGCACACTAACTAATAAACACAAACCAAGGCTAACTAGTAATGCTTTTAATTATGTTAAAGCCTTTAAGGTAACAAAATTACGGACGGTAAATCTAACATAGTAAATAGCCTTTTTAGGTACACGATTTAGCTATTTATTAAATTTTAAGTTGGATTTCATATGAAACAATCTATTTCGATTTATTTCTTTTTACAATAAAATCAATATTGTAAATTAATGCAAAACTATATTTTTGGATTTTTCAATAAAGAGGTAAAGATATGTCTTTTGTTGCAGTTGCCTATTTATATTTAGACAAATATGAATTCATTAAAGAACTTATAGGAAATATCGTATCAAAACCAGAAAAGTTGACAGTTTCTTTATCCAATAAAACGTTTTTTTAAATAATCTTTTTACCTATTCATATTGAGAAATGTTAACTTAAATTATAGTGTATATTGTGCTACATATATATATATATATATATATATATATATATATATATATATATATATATATATATATATATATATATATATATATATATATATATATATATATAGTTTTTCAATGTTTATACAGGGTTTGTTGGATGCTATCTGTACGACGGGTACATGAAGATGTTTTCAAATTTTATTCTAACTGAAGTGAACGTCTCTAATGGAAGCAATCCTGAACTCATTCTTTGTTTTAAAGAATGTATGAACAACCATACGTACGCTGGACTGAAACCTACACCAAATGTTTGTATACTCTTTTGTAACTATAAAGTATATCAAACCAATAGTTAAACAATATTTTCTGTCGCACTCAAAGTATTTGACCTTGTAAAGATATATTACCAGCAGGATACAAGCTCTAAAGCGTTTGATTTGGTCTGTTTGGTAATAATTTAGCTTAATTCTATTGAATTTTCAAATTAAAAAAACAAACAAACCATTTTTGGCTAAACAACCTAGTGTTATTAACATTACATCATTTTCTAGTTACTGTAGATTCCTAATTAAACGCGATCGAGGAATTAATATCTGCGTAAAATCGCGAGAAACACCATTCGCGGATTTTAAAATCTCGCCATTATTATCTGAGAGTTCAGAACTATAAGAAATAAGGGGAAAAATTCCACGTTCGCAATTTTATATTCTCGTGATTTGATACAAACAAGCGGGATCGCGGAATTAAGTACTCGCATAATATAGGGAATTAACAGTAGTAAAATAATATAACTGTCTCGAAATAAGCCCTCACGGTAAAGATTCTGTGGCAAGCTTAATTCATTGATTAATTAATTGATAAAAAATTTCACAAAAACAGACCAATATAGACTTTTAATTATTTTATATAATTTTATGATTTTTTGTCATTTTTTCGACAGAAACCAGGAAACTTGTTATGAATGCTAACATTATATTTTTTAACCATTTTCCCCCTTTTGATGTCATACACGTTATCTCTAAATATATGTCAAAGACAGCTCAATAACCTTTTAAATATGTTTTTATAAAAAACAATTTTAGAAAAATAAAAAAAAAATGTAGATATTGTTTTAAATCTATGGATAACATCTTCATTTTTATTTACACTTGTTACTGTCGTTCTGCTCCAATATGATGGGATCAAAGACCTGAATATGTTTTTTTGTTTGCAGGATGACAATTACTATCAATGTTTTTGTGGAGATGATTATAACCAAACCTTTGCAGTGGACGAGGCCATGTGCACCCACAAAAATCACACACTTATGAAGATCTATAACACAGGTATTGATTGGTTGTCTTTTACCTCTTGCTAAGATCTGTAACACAGGTATTGATTGGTTGTCTGTTACCTCTTGCTTAGATCTGTAACACAGGTATTGATTGGTTGTCTGTTACCTCTTGCTTAGATCTGTAACACAGGTATTGATTGGTTGTCTGTTACCTCTTGCTAAGATCTATAACACAGGTATTGATTGGTTGTCTGTTACCTCTTGCTAAGATCTATAACACAGGTATTGATTGGTTGTCTGTTACCTCTTGCTAAGATCTATAACACAGGTATTGATTGGTTGTCTGTTACCTCTTGCTAAGATCTATAACACAGGTATTGATTGGTTTTCTGTTACCTCTTGCTAAGATCTATAACACAGGTATTGATTGGTTGTCTGTTACCTCTTGCTAAGATCTATAACACAGGTATTGATTGGTTGTCTGTTACCTCTTGCTAAGATCTATAACACAGGTATTGATTGGTTGTCTGTTACCTCTTGCTAAGATCTATAACACAGGTATTGATTGGTTTTCTGTTACCTCTTGCTAAGATCTATAACACAGGTATTGATTGGTTGTCATTTACCTCTTGCTTGTTTACGCTTTTTGAGCACCAATGTTGTTTTTTAAAAGTGTTGATCAATGATTAATTAGAGTTTCTGTACTAAAAAAGAACCTTTTGAAAGCAAGAATTGTGTATTTGAAGCTTTTTCATGAAATGTAATATTGAAATAAATGATGATCTACAATAAATATGAGTTAAATCATACACAAATTATATAATGGAATGACATTTTTTAAGTTCTTTTAATCTCATAACATTCTCACCTAAAGTTAAAATTTGGAATATACATGTTCTTACAATTTCATAGACAAAAGCACAATTATCAATACTTGCTTTTTTGAAAAGAAAGGGAAATATCTTGAACGACTTAAGACTGAAATATAACTACATTCTGCTGTTTATCTTTATGTTTAATTGTATACATTTTTGAACCTGTTACAGATTATGACATTAAGCCTCTTCTGTCTGTTCCCGGAAGCCAGACAAATATATTCGAAATCTGGAACGCGACTAAAAGATATAAGGCTTTGTTTGTGAATGACGTCATGAGAAATCCCGCTATCGATTGGTGGAAAGACAAACGACTCTATCATACACCAGAATATGTGAGATTTTAATGCAGGTTAAATGGTCATCATGTTTATTGGCAAAGTCATCCAAGTGTTGGAATAAAAGTTTGAGATTTGGTATTCAAGTATAAACGGCTAATACATTTTACCAAAGAACACATTGTAATCTTATGTTTTTATAGATTAGAAATCTTTACCAAAAAGTTACTTTTGACTTTTGATGTTAATTATTAATGGATATTAAATACAATTTCAACCCTTATTTTTAAGAATGAAAAATGAATATAATTATATTCATTTCTTGTTCATGTATTTAGTTGACGTTTTAGAATTACGGATTTAAATAGATACCATCATTTTTACTTTAAACTACATATATATATATATATATATATATATATTTTCCTAGTGATAACGTATGAGCACACATCATGTAAATAGACCTTTCATTATATCATTCAATCTAGTATTTTGATGATTTTACTGTTGTTTTAATGTTTTTTCATATAAAAGTACACTTACTTAATCTTAAGTTTGCAAAGGTAAACTTTTTTTGTGATTATCTGAAACATATCACAGTGCTACGACACTTATGCATGAGGAGAGAATGATGATGTTTGAACATGCATGTCAAAATAATATTTCAATGTATTATCTTTCATATTTAGTTGCTATTGTTTAAATAAATACGTATTTAACAACTTGAATATTTGTAATTGAATGGTTTGTTATTTCATACATAATTTTAACCCCTCCAAATAAAATCACTGATTTATGTTTATCCATAATATATTGTGACACTTGCTAATTTGTATCTAGGAGATCAGAATTTCTTTTGTCCTAGCTAAAGCTCTGAACAGCTTCAACAATTCTATATTAATACTTAATTTACGCTGATTGACATAACTGTGAATAAATTTTCGTGCATACATGTCCTTTATTAATTAATCCAATAATCAATTTAGCAAAAGTTACTTATACATTAACAGTTAATTAGTTTTTGTTTGTAGGTTAAAGTATCAGCTATGAACAAGCATGGCCAGGAACTTTGGGCGATCGAGTTTTTCACCAATGAATCTTCGGCAGAATTAATTGATTGGCTGAACCCCGAAAACGCACTTAATCGGACAATATCGAATTCGACTAATATTCTCGTAGATAAAGGGTGAGAAACACTTTATACATTTTTTTAGTCTACAAAAAAGTTGAATTTGTTGTTTTTCATTATAAACATGTTATATTAATTTTTCTAAATGATTGTGTAACTGTCAATTTTATCATTTACAGGCAAATAGTTATCCAATCAAAAAACGAATCGACGAATAAATATTACTTCGTACATGGACCCATTAGAAGAAATGATTCACGAGTGACTGTTGTTACCAGAGACGGAACCCCTCAGTCAGGTAAATATACCATGTCCATTCGTTCACTGAAAAAACAGAGATCAATGAAATATTTACACCCTCTACATGTCTATACTTTATGACATAAAACAAATTAGTATATGATACACCATATGTGAACAATAAACCTCCATCGAGTAAATGATACAGGGGTTAAGCATTTGAACACGTCTACGGGAACGTGCGGAGCAACAAGTATGTTTTACTGTACCAAAATGTTGGTTATAAACTACGTGTAAGCAAACGTGTAAATGATTAGATTTAACAATTTTAACATGTTCAGTTTACTCTCACTGTTTATGAAATAATTTTATGAATTTGAGGAAACCAAACGTACAGTTGTTTGCCTAACATAAAACAACGTCTAATATTAAAAAAATTCTGTATTTCTTTTTAAAAATGCTACAAGTATTCACCTCCGTGTTCTTTTGATTCTACTTGGTTTTTTTTGTTTTGTTTTTTTTTTTTACATCGGAACGTACTTGTACACGTTCAAATGCTTCGCGGATTGTAAAGCGTAAACTGCCCCAATCCCGGTTATACTCTTATACGTTGGGTAGACATGGAGTTCATTAGAATTTTCTTAAATAACTAGCCGTAACAGTTGTTTATTTTGCTCTGGTTATCTTATCGTTATGTAAAGTTACTCGTCGGTACCATAAGTATCATGTAATAACTATTTGGTATAAACGTATTCGACGTATTTATACCTTTTCCTGCCGTTTATGCAATTGCATTTCTTAATGTCTTATTTTCAATGGGCGTTTTTTTAACTGCTTATTTTTATTCTCAAGGAACTTTTTTTTATATAAACATAGTCATATGATGTGTAAATGAGTCATGTCTAATCAATCCATGTTTTTCACATTGTTTGTTATAAGATTAATTAATTCTTTTTATCTTGATTCATTACAAAAAAGCATCAATCACTAATTGATAAACTTTAGCGCTTTCATTTAATTTCTTTAGACTTTTTAGATCCATGAAAATGATGCCGTAATTATATTATAATTTTAACGGATGTTTAACGTACGTGTTTGTCTGTATGTGTGTGTGTGTTTTGTTATAGCTCCTGCTGTATATGTTTTATAGACTTCCTTGTTGTATCGTTGATCATAATTATGTATGCATATCAAACCCTAAAACAGATAATTGTAAATGACAATATTTTGAACGAATTAAAAATTCTTTTTAGATCAAACTTTTGGTTTGGAAAGAGCTGCACTTGATGAAATAAATTCAAGTGAGGTAAATATATTGACTTTTACTATTAAGTTCACGAGAACTAATGGAGTTGATCAAAATGAGTTAAATTCGTCGGTTGTTGTCTTTACGTCTTTAATTTGCATTTTGCTCATTTCAATAAACAATTTGTCTATCTCGAACGAAGGGTTGTTAAGGTTTTTCAGAAAAAGAGAGAAATTACTGACAGAAAAAATGAACAAAAGTACTGTTTGCTTATTGATGCTTATCCTTTTTAATAAAACATTTTATGGACTAAGGATTAGAAAAGGTCACAATTTAGAACAAAGATTGAAATCTTTTAAAATTGGTACGAAAAATAATTTTCAAGCAAGTTTGCATTTATTTAAAAGAAAAATAAAATAAAATGGGTTTGTATTTTTTTCTCGGGAAACAGAAAAAAAATGAATTTAAAAGGATTAATATGGAAGAAAACTAGAAGTTTACTTAAACAATAAAATGCTTTCTTTGGTGATTCATTTGGAATATGAAGGAATGCGGGTTATGTAAATGTTTCCTGCAATGATCGCTACCTTCATAACCCGCATGAATCATCAAAGAAAGCATTTTATTATTCATATTAACATCTTTTTTTAACTAATTAATAAAATGATTATGAAAAGTTAGTAAAATTCACTAAATTACTGTTAATGTACAAAATTACGTTAGCTAAAAGAAACAGCCAAATCGTCTCCTGCGAGACTTTGAGTCTGGCATCGTCATGATTATTTCGTGCAGTCCGGGATTTTACTAAGGTCGCTGTAAGTTCAGACCAATCGATAAACAGGGCGTGTCAATTTCAGTCCTGTCACTTTCAGCCGCTGTAGATTTCGACCAATCGATAAACAGGGCGTGTAGATTTCAGTCTGGCTGTTTCTATAGAGCTATGAATTAACTGTAAGTTTCCGTAAGAAATAGAGGAAATTATGCTTGGTAGATGTAAATATAATTCATAGATTTCATGGTACATGTGTAAGAAAAGGGACAATGTTAGTAGTGTTTCTGCTTAATATGAAGATTATGACTGACAAAACGGATAAAAATGCAATTAGATACAAATAAATGTTTTTTAACGACTGACAAGAATAGTTTTAAAAATTGAATAAAACATTTTTGTGCATTTGAAATTGATTTAAAGTAAATATCCTTTGATTCAGAAGCATTTTTGAGAAATGTTGCTCTGCTGAGTGATGTGGCCTTAGGAATCTTGTTTTGTTTGAGTTCGAAGTATGCAGTTGTTTGGTCCGAAAAATAATCATAAAATGCACCTTTGTAATATTCATTTCCGGCAATACTTTTAATTTTATAAAGGAGCTTTAAAAAATATTAGCTTATGATCTTTTCCCTGATCGTAACGCGATTTTATATTGCAAAATAAAAAAGTTTTACTCTCTTCAGTTCATAAACTTTTGAAATTATAATTTATTGTATTTACACAATGTATTTGGTTATTGCTCTTTCCCCCCATTTTTTTTTTTAGCTCAGAACTGGCGCTCGTTATATTTGTGTTGTGGAAGTGACATTGGCAATACTAATAAACATAACAAAGGACTGCGATGGTGTAAGTAAGCTTACAATTATGATTGCAAAGATCATTATCATAAAGGAAATTTGAATGAGAGAGATTTGAATAATAATTTAAAAAAATATGAACTGTTTGAAAAAAATGGTACATGATATACCGTTTTATTTGTTATAAGTAAGTTCTATGTTAATCTATGTTAATATATTATTAGTAAAAGTGCGAAGTACGTTCTGAATCTCAAAAGTTAACAAAAAAGATCCAAGAAAGATCTACAATTCAGAATATATACATGGTTAAAATGATTAACATATTTTTGGGAAACACATGAAAAACTGTTTTATGTAATTGAAAACTCCGGTGTAGAATCGTCATCATCCGAAGGGGATGAATATGCAACCAAAGTACCGAAGAACTGACGGGAGTTGATTTTATCGATGTTTATTTATTTAAAATTCAATGATATGTTATTTTGCATGACAAGTGCAGGTAGTTTGTAATCTGTATTTGAATTACGCACATTCTTATAATATGAATTTTCGGATTTTTTCGATACAAGAATGTTGATAAAACCCCATATGAATTATGTTAAGTAATATTTAAAGATATAATTAATTTAATTCAATCAAACTATGTATCAGTGATAGATATATTTCTGGAAAATTTATGGATCCAAGCAATATTGAACTCTCGTCTCGTTCAACCAAACGCTCTGCTGCTCCGACAAGCAAGAGAGACTCTCTGCTTGTCGGAGATCTACGGAAACAGCCGAGCGTTTTGTTGAACGAGACTATATTGGACTCTGGCGTAAGAATACATACGACTACAAAAAATATCTAAATTGTTCGTACCATTTAAAATCTGGCTATTTTCAAAGTATTTATAAATAAGTTTCCTTGAAAAAAAAGCTTTAGCGTACATTATTTCGAATTTATCAACTATTTTCAAGAACTAAGTCTTGTCAGCGGCAATGATTTGTGCTTTGGTCCAAACACTGTTTCACTTTCGGTTTTTCGGAGTTACTGCATAGGAGAGTTGATTAAAATCAACTCCCCCAAAATAGAAACTGAAGTTGACATGAATACATATGAATTCGGTCGCCATTTTTTTTCAACCGCTTTTCAGCTGCTTCTGAAATGTATTCAATGATTGAGAAAGTTACGGTCGGTCGCTTTCCGATCAAGTCAATCAGGTTACATTAGTGCACTGGTTGTTATATTTCCTTCTAAACGCCTTTCAACAATTCTTTACGTCCAATGTAAATTGATGGGTGAGTAAAATACCTGATTGCGGTAAAGCATGCATGTATGGAGTGATTAAGGAAAAGCGTAACAACTTACTGTGGTTTCATATATATCAATGGTATCAATTTTCGTGTATAAAGTGAAAATCACATGTTAAAGGATACGTAAATTCGTGGCCAATGATCCTTTCGATACAAATTGATAGTAGAAATTTCACTTCAATGAACATTTTAATTTCATGGATAAACTTAAAAACGAAATCCACGAAAATTGATATTCAACGAATATTGATGATAAACTTAAAAACGAAATCCACGAAAATTGATATTCAACGAATATTGATGAAACCACAGTACATGGCTGTAGCCGGAGATGACGGGGAATTTTGCGTGTTTAAAACTTTATGTCAATTTTTAAGAACCCTTAATATATAGAGGATATCAATATTGTGTGAATTTATATTTGCTTTATCCAACGAGTTGAAATGGTGTATATATTCGCGAGGCTTGCCGAGCGAATATAACCAGTTCAACGAGTTGGATAAAGCAAATATAAAATCACACAATTATAGATGTTCTATTTATCTCATACAATTTGATTTATATTCTGAAGCCTTTGAGACAGTCCCTTATATGACCCGAATTTAAGTAATTGATTTTTTATCAAAGATTAAAAACGATGATGCAACGTTGTGTTATGCGGCTATTGTGACCTTGCGCAATACAATTTAGTACGTCATTCCTGAGATAAATCTAACTGTTTTAATGTAAAGTTTCACTGAAATAAACCTTGAAATGATTTTTTAGCTCTAAATAATTTTTCTTAGAGCTTATTCACTTGATTAAATGGAAATTCCGATTAGAAGACTTGATTAATCAAGTTTGTTGACAAACACGAAGTTGCGAATGCTCGTTAGTTTGAATTGACTCGAACGAGGAACAGTTGTTGATGTTCTATAAAACAAACACTAGCCTTATGATTCGAAATTAAAGTGAATAAGGATGCTTACTGGTGGTGGAATAAACTTCTTATGAAACATTATTTCGGTAAGTTCTTGTATATAAACACAACCAGAGCGCTCTGTTTTCATCGCGTCGTCAGGATGAACTTCTTGATAGTTAACGTAATTTGCAGTTTTATAAAAATCACAAAGCAAATTGAAAGTTGGAAGGGGGCTAAACTCATCAAAAATCTGTGGTTACAGTTGTGTATAACTTTCAAAATTGTGGTTACGGTTACGGTTATGTATAAGCCCCCCCCCCCCCCCCCGCCTTAATTCACAATACCCCCCCCCCCCCCGGTTCCGACGCCTATGCGACGCAGTTCTAAATGTGTTTTCCTTCATATTTGTAATTCAAATCTTTGACAAATCCCTTTTATATCAATTTTTGTAGTAAATATAGTTATGTTGAAAGTACTAGCAAATCTTCGTAAAAACATATATAGGTCACTGAAGCCCTGAAGCGAGGGGCTGTGGCAAAAATAGTTCGGACCGGAAGTATTTGATATAGCATCACCCGTGTGATATAGCAAAGGTTTATCACACGGGTAATATACACCACACGTATGAGATAAAACTTGTATTTTGTCAAAACGGTACTCAAAACTCATTTTTATTTCATTAGAATGATATATCAAGTCCCAGAACAGTTAACTTGAACATCACACATTTCCTTGATTCTTGTGTACTCGCCTCTGCGGTGGATCTTGCAGAATATAAATCAACAGAAGTGTTAGTTTGTGAATGTGGAAATAATTGTAAGTATTCTGTGGATTAATGTTTGCCATCGAATTAAATATGTTACAGGATACTGTGCATCATTATTAGTTTAAGATCACATGTTGTGTAATTCATTGTTGAGTAAATCCATAAAATGATCAATGAATAATAAAAGTAAGAAAGATAAGCTCACCTGAGCTGAAACCTTAGGAGCAGTGTCCAGGAATTATTTGCGTTTAGGTCTCAAGATATTTACGACCCAGCAGGTGACATTTGTACTTGGTTTGGCTAATAAAAAAACCAAGAATATAATTTAAAACGACCATAGAAACATGGTACATGAATAATTGATATTTTTAACACAGTCATAATGTAGTCCCTTATACAGGCGACAGAGATGGGGCGCCCCGATTGGGAAGCGGGGGGACCTGTACCAATAACACATAGAACCATTTATAAAAAGCAATGCATTATCTCTTGTAATTGATGGGGGTGTCTCGGAAATTTAAGTTTTATCCAGGGAGTCAATTAAATGCTGAAAAAATGAGGAGGGTGCAAAAAAAAAACATGGTTTGGTTCCTATAAAAATTACATTTTATACATTAACAAAATCAACTTTTGGAATATGATCTGAAATAGCCTACTGATGTGTTACAAGATTTTGGAAATTCGATTTTAACTTTGGAGGACAAAAGGTTGCCAAAAAATAATGTTATTACACAAAAACACGAAAGGCTTCATTCAACAACTAGACATTGATATGATGACAATGACAAAAATCTCGCATAACTAAAACTAACACATTGTTCTTATTTCATAATCCCAATATCAGAAAGGGCCGAAAATAATTAACTAAATCGAAATTCAACATTTTTATACCTACTCATACAGGGATTGCATACATGAAGCGTTTGGTGTATTAATTATTTACCCAAGAGTTTGATCCGAGTATTAAGTTGTAATCAAAACATGTTGACCGTCTTTCAAAACTGACCACCTAGAATACACAATTTGTAAACAAAGATCAACAATTATCTCAACAATGATCAATAAGTTATTAAACATTTGACTGTGCACTGGATTTAAGAAATAAGACATTGAAAATCAATGAACACTGTGAATTTGCAATCGAATATGAAAATAATACAACTATATCACAAAATGAGCGTCATATATTTCCGATAGTAAACTTTTCTTTACAAAGTCATAGGATAATTTTGTTATGTAAATACGTCATCAGAGTTTTATTCGATCAAACAATAAGTAACTTTTGATATTGTGATGTTATAGATATGATTTTGCGCTTTTTTAGTGACACAAGCTATTAAAATGTGATTGTTAACCATTTCACACAGCGTAATTTTGTAAATGAATGTATGGATAAAGACGAAAAGAGATTTCGTACGTCAGGTGTTCCAAGTAATTAAAAAAAAACCCGTCAGTTTTGGATATTGTCACTCAACGAAAATCGACTATCGGAAACATATGACTATCAGAAACACATCACGGCACCATAATATTTACTGGTGTCTTTTAATACTGCACTACTAGTACATGCATTATACATACCTATACTGTCAAAACATCGCGATGATTATCCAGTTATAGCGGAATTCCTTTCGCTGATTACCACAAAAGAAACGTTTATGCATGTAAATCAAACCTATTCTGCTTATCGGAAACACATATGTACACCATGTGAAACCCATTTAATCAATGTTACCTAACAGCGAAGCGCAATGGTTTTGATAGTTTACTATGTTTCTGTAAGTCAAGAGTTCGAATCCCGCTGGGATTTATATTTTTTGCCCTCCCAAAAAACTTTTTTGGGGCCAAATATTGTATAAATTGAAAAATAAAAAATGATGAAAATATATTTTGATTTTTATGTACTTTAACCCACATTCATATCTGCAGGTGTCCCATATCAATATAAATAATTATATCTTCTGTTCTGGCAGTTTCGCAGTTTTGCGCAATATATCATTAATGTTGTATTGTTTACAATCTTATTCGTTGCAACTACATGAACAGGAGTTTATTGTTATCAAAATAGTCTACTGTTTTTTTTTTCCTTTTGGGCAGTGGCGGCACATGCACGGATCAAAAAGTTTTAGTTTTTCAATTAGGGTGCAGTGGGGTGGGGAGAGTCAGAGAAATAATTGTGTTTGCAAGTATGAGAACATATTACCCCATCACCACCGACACCCTCCCTCAATCCGCGCACGATGATGTTGCCATATATAATAGCAAAGCCAGTGAGTGATCCCCCCTCCCCATCTGTTTAATTTTTTTGGAGGAGGCATAATTAAGTTTTGTTTGTTATGAATATAAAGGTCATATTTTAAATGACATGAAAATGTTGAGATTATTGATAAATATAAATTTAAAACAGTTCAACCGTAAATCGTACTTAAAGGGCCGCTGGTATGTATTATGTGATTAGATCTTAACCTTTATGTAAATTATACTTTTAAGATAGTACCAGATAGTAAATACTTTTGTGCGGGTATCATCGTCTTACAACAGCCTCTAGTTATATTTTTTGGGGGGCGGGGTGGGGGTGGCAGTTATTAGACACCAACACGCTTTTAGGTTCAGAACAAATTTTGATCAGACAAGTACTAGTCAATATAAAGTATGATAAGTATACAGAATCAACAAACTGGGGTTTTGTAGGTAATCCTCCTTGTGGAAGGAATAATTGTACATTGAAGAAGCTAATTTTCAATCCCCAGGTACGGTTTGTATTAATATCTCTCTCTCTCTCTCTCTCTCTCTCTCTCTCTCTCTCGTAAATAAGAAGTAATTGATACTTCACAGAGATGAAGGTGTTAATATTAAGAAAACGTTATGTTTAGAAAACATTCTATAACAGTTAAACAGGTATTTTAGTAGCTTTAGTTTTATCTTTGTAGATGAAGACCTAGATAATAATGTTCTAGGGTGGCCTTTTGGTGCTAGAACAATTTTAGCGTCATTATTGAGCTGTTAAATCTTTTTTCTCGTACCTAACGGTTTTAAAGACATTTTGTAAAAAATGAAACAATTTTTTGACACTTTATTAAACCACGAGAAAAGTAATGCCGATACCTGTAAATGACATAATTTTAAACAGATGTAAAGAGCTTGTTCAATTGGGGGGGGGGGGGGGGGTATTAGTCATTCTAGATATATTTCATTAGTCAAAAATGGACAAAACTCCTGACTTTGTTACTTATTTTCTTCACATTTCATTGAAATTGACAGTATAAAAACAATTTTATACATGTATACTAAAAATTTAAGCCCCGGTACTTTATCAAAGAAATCCATGGTTATGAAGCATCATTTAATGAATTTATATCTTAAATTTTATTAACCTAATAACCACCTTTCATTTACTAGATTTTGACCATAAGTAGATGCAATATGAGTCTTCCTTTAAATGATGGGGTCAAAACTTACCGTAATGGAGGAGAGACTAGTTTTATGGCAATATAGAACAATCAAAACAATCTATGATATGAATTTTTTTTTTCGAGAAATAGAAAAGTAAATAAGAAATCAATAACACGTTAAGTTTTAAAATTATTCTACACCTCAAAAGTAAAAAATCATGAAGACAAAGGTTATTTTTTTATATTGTATAAAAAGGTTGTTCACTGTAACATTTGACAATTTTTTTTCTATCTGCAGCCTTGATATATTGAATACGATTTTGACATCTTTTTATTTCCAAAAAAACCAAAACATTTAAATTGTAGATATTATTATTATTATTATTATTATTATATATTTAATGATATATTGTACATACTATATCAATCTTCTTTTTCTCACTTCAGCTCCGTGATACATATGCTTTTGGGATGGAATTTACAAAGAAATATTATTTGACAATTAAGAACCCCACCGGTGTGTCTGAGAAAATTGAGACTGTAAGTTTACATATGAATAACATAATAAAATGCTATTAAGAGGTATTATAAACCATATAAGGCCTTCTTGTTTTGAAGCACGCTATCGGTATTAAAGTTTGATGCAAATTAGTCATTTTCTATAAGTGTGAAAATTTGACAAGGTAGTGTAATATGCTTATATTTTATAGATCATGTCCATAGAATTCTCCACCAAATGTCATTACCAAAATTTATCGTAATATTGAAAGGAACACAAAAATATAGACCTATTTTTAGTAGAGTGGCCTAGTTAAAAAGAGAAGTAACGGTAATACATGTATCCTCGCATTCTCATAGTAAGCACTCGTACTATTCATACTAATCTTGTTACTCGGAACTGTCCGGAGTTAAAAGGCTGAGTTATTTCTTAAATCAGGGAATGTCCATTGCATCTAAATCAAGTCCAGGAATCCCCACGGCGGTACCTAAACTCACTCTTTCACGCGCATCTTTTACTCAAAGATTCAAATAGCAGAGTTAAGGAATAATAACATTCTCACGCGGGTGGCTCTGTGGTGGAAGGAATGACATAAATCATAAGCACCCCCTCCCAAAAAAAACCCCCCACACATATACTCTTTAACTTTGCCCACGGCCCTTGGGGAATTTGAAGAGAATGATTTTAATTTCCATACTTACGTCGACTCGATATATCCCAGTGAACTTGAAATAAAAGATACCACTGAGTCTGTGTCATCTGTTTCATATATGGATATTTTACTGAAAATGGTTACGTAACAACAAAACTTTATGATAAACGCGAGGACTTTAATTTTTATATAGTCAACTTTATGTAGCAATTTACATTCATTACCTGCATAAGATGTTTTTCTCTCTCAGTTAATTCGATACACAAGGGCATGCTCCTCGTATGAACAGTTTCTGAGGGGAGGCAAGCTACTGACAAACAAGTTGATAACACAGGACTATCAACAGTCTCGTTTGAAATCATCTATGGTCGATACAACGACCTTGTCAGCAAATACAATCTTCCACTGGGTCGCATGCTGACTGACGTTTTTCATACTAATTGTTAGACCATAATTAATCACTTAATTGTCTATGGACTTTTCCGTTTTTTCCGATTACGACAAATAGCACACGGCGGATGTGACCAGTCAGCAGAGGATACTCACTCCTCCTATGCACCTGATCCTACCTCTATCTTTTTAGAGGTCCGTGTTGCTCTGCTTTGAATTTGTTTTTCGTTTTATGAATTTTTGAGATGGTTGACGGTTATCATATTTTCACATAAAAGAAAAAAAACTTGTCATCTTAGAAATTGAGATTACAATGTGACATCTAAAATTACAAGGATGTTTATGGTATGAAAAACGAACTCGTTGTGTGGTTTCTATTTGCCTACGAATCTATATTTTGATGTTTTTATCTGTGATTTTTTAAATTTTGTTTAAATATAAGATAACATAATCTAATGATTTGCAGATATAATTTTAAGCAGAATCACCTACACATGCACAACGAAAATATGATGATAAAATCTTATCTTGGATGGTTTTTTTTTATCAAGAGGACCCCCTCCCTCCTAACAACAAGGTGAAAAAAATCTATGAAGATATATAATTCTGCATACATTTATTTTACGTGATATATATTGGCTTTTGTTACTAGATTGCTGAATTTTACGGTACGCATTACTTTGAAAAAGGTATGTGGATCAGGAATGTATCACCACCTCGTATTTCCAAAGAAAATGTATTCATATACACAGTGAAAGGTAATTAATTCAGGTATTTTTTCTCTTTGTGAGGTTTAATTGCTTTCCTGGGCTGGGTTTCACAAAACTATCGTAAGATTTCTGACGTATAACAACCATAAGATATATCAGTTCCGTTTCACAAAACTATCGTAAATGTTAAAAATCTTAAGACAGTTCTTAAGACAAACTTCATTTTTGAATATAACACAAAAAAGTAATTTGTACTATTACTGTACTTGCGTGAAAATCAGCATCAAATGACAGGGATGGGGAGTTGCTAAACTGAGTTGTCTAAAGTATGATACAATTTGATGACTGAAATATTGATATAAAATCTATTTATGAATAAAATTGTACATATATGTATAACTTACGAAATAAAAGTTATTTTATAACGTATATTGCAGTCCTATGTATATTTTATTTAATTTACCGCTACGAACAATGATGTTTGAATGCACGTAGTTGTGATTGTAAAGTGGGTAAGGACATGAAAGAGGACTCAGAAACATCCATTTGAAAATATCTACGATGTGTAGTGTCCAATTTAACAGACGCAGTTGGAATTTAGTTTCAAAGCAAAATGTCTCTTTTGCAAATGCGCTGACAAAAAAGACAGTGGACATGAAAAAGAAAGCATTGAGAATTGAGAGCGGTGCACTGAAGTTTTGAACTCAAACACGGTCGAAAATGCATTTCTATCATCTACAAATAAATTATTAGTTTTTGTATTTCTGTCCAAGGATTTTGTTTTTTCTTTCACATCACATATATGAAAACTATTGTAAAAAGTCCAAAACGGATAATTTTCAAAAATGTAGACCACCTGGCTAAAACTTTTATTATATCAACGTTATGTTTTTCAGCGCCCTTCATTTGGAGTAGTGCAATTTATTTTGCAATCATTAATAAATGCTGTCTTTAAAAGCTAGTACCACTTGAACATTTTACCATATTAATGTCTTAAATAAATTATTTTTAATATATAAATGTTACGGATAATGTTTATTTTGATTAAACACACAATACCAAAAAAAGTACTAGGTTGCACCAAGGGCAGCATGAAAATAAAAGACTGTTGGTTTTAAATAGACCTTTGTGATAAACTGGACCCTGGATATTAAGACATTGAATAATTCTTATTCAATTGCTTTGGCAGGGCATATGTCTCTGAAGTCACCGCATATCAATCTTTTCTTGTATGACCTTTGTGTCTTGATTTATTGACTATTTATTTATCAGAATGTATAACTAGGACATTTTATTGGCTAACAGTAACTAGGAAATTTTGAAGACAATTTCATGAGGTATTTAAATTGTAAATCTATAGGTAATAAAATGAAACCAATAACGATGAAACATGATTGATCACGTGATCCAAAAATTTTCCCAAAAAAATGCCCATGCTTCAGCAATGTTATTCCACAGAAAATATATGAAGAGTAGTGCAGATAGATGTAAGATGGCTCCATACGAAATACTTTTGATAAGTATATACAATATACAATATAAATGCTGTTAAGCCAAACTATCCTTAACGGATAGTAGTAATCGTCTCTTATGTTTGTTTCACTCTGACTTTTATATATTGCATACATATGGTTTTGATATGACATATGTTTACTAGTGTTTCATTTGATTTTTTAACGATGTAATTTCTCTGTTCCTTATAAAAATGTGCACATAAAACTTATATCTAGTTTAAACAATCTAACTTCTTAAAAAAGTGAAAAGAAAAACAAAATTGGCCTGTTTTAAGCTTATTTGCAGCCATTGTAAGTGGAGATTCAGACAATGTATTGGTTTGTTTCATTTTTATATGATACATTGTAGTTATATAATATGAAATACCTCAAATGTTTTGTTATTGTAATTCGCAATAGTTTAAAATAAAATGTTTAAAATTACAGTAGGGCATAATATCTTACCAGGACTGCAATGACGAATACAGTTAATCAACATAAATCTTTAAAACATACAGGTTTTTTATCGTTCAAGACAATGTAGAAAGTGCACTGGTAGATTACTGTAATGTATTTGACTGAAAGAGGCAATTCACACTTTTGTAGAACTTTTGCTTAAGAAATAAACATGCACACAAACACTCCAAATTAGCGCATTACACATAGACAGCCGTTATCAGTTTATAGTAAAGTTAAATTTCGTTGCAAATAGGGCGGCGCCAGGGAGCTGGTTATGGGTCATCAAATTCAAATTTTATTTTTCATGAATTTTTTTTTTGATAAACTTGTAATATTAAGCCTCCGTGTATGAACAGGGTAACAAACCAAGGTTGTAGCATAGAATTTCCCAGGGAAAAACATGCACGGGTTAGATCCCCCTCCCAGGCAAAAAAGCGCCTCATCATATTATTTCACCCCTCTGCGCAAAATCAGTATTTCACCTAGAGGAAAAAAATGCCCTGGTTTAGAATACCCCCATCTGTTTTCGGATTACATTACCATTACCATTATCTTCTTATGTCTTAAAGTTTTAAGATGTATCTTGTTTTTTGTGAATTTTTTTTTTACACAAAAGGAAAAGTATTCAATTTCAAAAAGAATTGTCAATTATTTAAATTGATTAATTGTTTAAAAAAATCTTTAAATATACAAGCAACCAGGTAACTGTCTTTTTATTAATTTCAGCACATTGTGTTTCAGCCCAATTCTTACACTGAACCTTTTTCTTGATCATGATTTACTTTTTATATTTTCAGATGATGCTTTGTTACTGGCAGATAGAGTGGTTGTTCTTGGTTACTATCGTAAGTATCAAATTAATTGAGAAAAGTTTCAACGAATTAGGAATCATTTACATGTTTTTCTAAACTTTAGATAGTAGGTAATGGACATACAAACGACGCTGAAGCTTCTATTCACGTAGATTTAAAGTTTTCTTGGGGGATTTGATTTAATTCTGAAATATAATCTGACGCTAAGTAATTTGCACATTTTTGAGCAATGAAAAATAGAAACCGCTATTTCTTATCTCAAATATTATTAATATGAATATAGATATATTTATAAGCTAGATTTTTCGCTTATAATAAGATAAAATATTTGTTTTAAGTTCAATCATTTTTATCATCTTTTCTCCTTCAAAGCTTCTATAATATTGTCCTCTGAGCTATATCAGTTTAATACCAAATTAATGTTTTTTAAATGCAAAAGACGTGGGAGGATTGTTCTAGTCTAGCATATCCATCAATCAGACGATTATGATAGGACCAAAGATCGAATTTATCAAACTATCTTATCCTAAAAATATTTTGTCCTTTTCGGACTGGTATACTAAAATGCTAAAAAGTTCGCTCATTTGTAGAAAATCAAATATCAGAGGCTAAATGTGAGTGAAATAAAAAAAAGGAAGAATTCCAAATTTTTCACATCTTTTCATTTTTGAAATAAAAAGCAGTGTTAAAAACTTCATCGGGATATAAACCATCCAAATGTACACCCCGGTGAACTTTTGATGTTGTGTTTTATTACTTATAAGTGAAATCATTCAGAATTATAAACATAACCGGGTTTTCGTGTTTTTGAAAATGCAATTGTCAAACCATATGCTCATTCATAATCTACGTGACGTCACATAATTTGATATTTTGACGTATTGAAAGGTTTACACTGAAATATTCATTGTTGCTCTCGTTTTAAAATGTGTGTCACCAATTAAACTCAAATTCAATTATTAAAATAATATGTATATTATACAACTTAAAAAAAATAAATATAAGATCTAAAACTATTTGCTGGGAAAAAACTAAAGACAAATAACATTGTGCAGAATTTTTAATTCAGATAACATATTTTAATGCCTAGTTTACGTTAGTTTTAGTTAGGGTGTTTGTGTAATGGACAGTTATCAGACTGAATAAGATTTATCTAACTTAATAGTTTTAGCTTATATAACATCACGATCGTTACATGTATCATGTATATACATTAGATTAACATCCCTGGAAACGGCGAAAAATTACAATCCCTGATAATGGTGACAAATTCTCTGCGTTGTATTTTTTTTAATGTGAGATATCTACCTGGTACTAGTATTTTGGAAGACTTACTGATAAAATAATTAGTTTTTGCATTATATTGCAGACAAAGAAGAACCAAAGGTGAGCAAATGGGAATTTCTGAACGATTTCTCCATTGAGGAAATTCATAATATCATGAGACCAGTGCTTCAGAAAGTCCAGAGTCAGGGGTCGGTGCCCGTCCGAAATTTATCCTCCAGCGTCCGGAAGAAGGAGAGTGCCACAGACATGCGCATGTCATCTCAAGGAATCGGAATTCTAGGAGGCTCTCTGTTAGGACTTGTCTTTTTGATCATCTTCGTGTCCGACCTTGTAATTATAAAAGTTCAACTTACAGCATTGTTCAAAAATCTCTCCCGTTTATGCAAAACTAACAATCCAAGACGCATCAATGATTTCGGGGAGAAATAGTTTATGTACTTCAGCCATTATATATATATATATATATATATATATATATATATATATATATATATATATATATATATATATATATATATATATAAATATATAGTTAAATACAAAAAATATCGCAGTGTCCGGTTTTATATAAAGAAAATTTGAAAAATGAAAGACTTTCATTTTTCAAATTTTCTTTATATAAAACCGGACACTGCGATATTTTTTGTATTTAACTCTATATATATATATATATATATATATATATATATATATATATATATATATATATATATATATAAAGCACTGAATAGAATCAACAACACTAGGCATCTTTAAAGCGTCGGATCTAATATATAGATACTAAACCAGTAAACTGAATATAAAAAGCACTAAAAATGGCTAACGACAATTTCTATTGTTTGTGTCGTTAGCCATTTTTTAGTGCTTTATATATATATATATATATATATATATATATATATATATATATATATATATATATATATATATATATATATATATATATATATTATACACACACAAATCCTCTTCGGGTCAATAACATATTTTTATTAGCATTGATTGTAAGGTATCATTACTTTATCTAGTTCAATGACTGTAGACACTATTTTCGGGAAGTTTATTTTCCCTGTTTTATTGCTAAAGGCTTTAATGAGAAAATTACGATTACATTTTATAAATTATTTTTTTAACATCTGCACATTATTTTTTACATTGTCATTATTATTATTTATAGCTAATTCTAAATCCCATTTTTGGGTGAAAAAGAGTTTATAACAATATCAAATATTGAAGACTCTTTAAGATATCTGACAATTCATCAAAGATTACAACGACAATATTAGATGTTTTCATTTTACTTAAACAATTTTCTAATTTTCTGGTTGCACGACTTTTTTTCTTATCATTTTAACATACAGATTTCAATAAAATACATGATAAACATCGACACTTTTAAAGCTATTTGTGGCGTATTTTAGTGAATAATAATAACAAAATCTGATTATTTGCTTCATATTCTTTTATTAAAGATAGGGCTTTCACACAAATTACGCTTTATAAGTCAATCGCATAACAAAGATATAAGAAATCAAAAACATATTTCTATATTTATACTGGCACGGTAGAAAATACAAAAAGTGTTGAATAAACCCCGCCTTAAATGTGTCACGCAACAACCATCTCGGTCCATCAGTTACAATGGCAACGACAAGAAAGATAGTTATATAGTTAAGTTTAACAGATTTGGCAATGAAAGAAAAAAGAGACAGACTGGCAAGGGTAGGAACAAAGGGAAGATTCTCATCGGAGACCATGTTGATTGATGCAATAGGAATTAAAGCAGAATAAAACTTAAGTTGCCATCAAGAAGTTGAGGGGTTTTGCTCGTGGGATTCGTGCTCCATATGTTCCATGTCTTTACTTTTTAAGTTATAAACCACAAGCGGATTTTCGTTTAGAGAAGTTTTGAAATATAGAATATATTAACACTGTCAGCACATGCATCCCTCAGGTAGAGTATACCGTGTCAATGATCCTTAAAGCATGTTTTCACCTTAAGTTTATTACACATAATTAACAATTTATATCGTTCTACATTAATTAATATTGGAATAATAATGCTTCGAGTATCATCTTTTATAAGAATTATCTAATCCAAGACATGAAAAACGTGATTCCAATTTGTAAACAAACTGTTTTTCCATCGTGTTTTCGATGCTAGGTCTTCCCGCACTCATGCGCTGTGGCGTTATAAAGAGTGGACCACATTAATAATCATCAGACGTGTAGCAAAGTCTAGAGACAAATAGCTAAAGACAGAACATGCTTTATGGGCCTAGAGTTTGCAAAACGTCTTATTATAGGAAGCATGATGTATATTTTTACTCAAACTCATGTCAAGAATTTTACTCCAAATACGCCACATATACCTTTAAAACAAATCATTACAAAATACATATATCTTTAAAAGTTTGTAAATTTTCGATCACTGAGATATAAAGTCATAGAAATATGGAGAACGCAAAGATTAGGAGGATCTAGTTGGAATAAAACAAAGTGATAGATATGTATTTAGGAGTAAGCTCTTAAAAAACTTGTTGTTTTACATATTTCTGTGATATTAACAACTGATATTTATACAGATTGATTTAACTACGAAATTGTATTATGTAGTCAGTGAAATTATATTTTGATTGTTTCATCGTTGTTTAGATTTTTTCATGAATAGTTATAGAAATAAACAAACTATATTAGATTCTGATTTAAACATAATCAGAAAATTCTTATTTTGCTTTATGTGGTTTTTATTAAAGTTAATAAAAAAAATGTCACAAATTTGCGTATATTGACACTAGTAACCGATTAAATGCTCAAAACGAGTTGTGGTAGACTGACTGACAATTTCGAATCAATTGTCAATCCTAGTGAAGATTTAAATCTTAAATAAAATGAGAAAAAGCTGCAACATATAATAAAAATAGGAATCCTTACTGCATAATGGCAGATATAAGTATTATTATTTCGTTAGTAGTTTAAAAATTCATATCCAACACAGAAGTACGATTTATTCGAGTGATGTCTCCTTGTTTTGTATGCAGATTTTTTACACACTGATTGGTGAAAATGTGACTGGGTTTGCTAACGCCATAATAACTGATTGTTTTAGTTTATCTTAATCGAACAAGTATTTTAAAGCAATATGATTGCTGAATTTGTTTCGTTATGTTCTACAGAAATTGCAAAAATATAATGGTTTTTAAATTTCTGTTGGCCTTTTTTAGTGGGAAAAGCCTTTAAGAAGCCTTAATTGAAGCAAAATTGAATTAATGTCGTCCTGTGCAAAAATTGATCTGCTATTATATATTCCTTAAAAGATAAATCTATCTTCTAACAAAATATTATGATTTATATCAAATCTTAAATATCATAAACGTTTAAGTTACATGCATACGTATCATACTACAGGTTTTTGCAGCAAAATGAAATTATAAAAAATACAGCTCATATTGCTTTAGATATTATAAATAAAAGTACCGAAACTTTGACTTTAAAAGAGCATGGTCAGGATTTATTTTTAAAAATGATTGATTTATATTTTTTATTGTTTATGATGCGTCACTGTAGTATTCACAATGGTCAGCTAAAATTAAATGTAAATACTAAGATATGAAAGCGATATATAACTCACATTTCCTTGGTAATATAAGTAAAGCTAGTTCTATGTTTTTGTGTTCCTTGGTTTTATATCTTATATTCATATAATATTTATCTCTATCTTTATTATCTAGTTTTTTTACTCATTCTTTTGTTTTTATCTTCAGCAAACCAGATGAAAACAAAATTATGACAAAAGCCTTTTTACGTGTCAAAGAATTTTAAACACTGTTTTTATCTGATAACTTGGCAACTAACAAAATTTTGACTGACCAATATGAATACCTTAGTAAAGTATTGTAAATATTGAAATTTAAAAACTAAAGTTCGACAAAATAAATCATAACTATGCCCTTTTAATTAACATTTTTGTATTTTTGATGTAATTTATTTATGAAATAAATGATTTATAATAACAACAAATTGGCGGATCAATGAATTTGAAAATTTGTTTGTTCGGCCGCTGATAGGGATTAAGAAGGATTGTCGTTCATAATATTAGTTTTTTGAATGGTTCGTGGATTTGCCTTTACATTCTTGTACTGAACTATTATTTGAAAGCCCAGAATGCTCCTTCGAGATTCGAAATTCGACATTCATTTGGTCAACTGTATCTTAGCGACACAATGTTGTTTTAAATAAGATCAACATTGCATGCCCTTATTTACTGTTAAATGCAATTTTATCTATAATTGATGAGTACTTGTATGACATTTCACAGAGTTGATATAATTTAGTATCATTTAATTAGTAAGAATACTGTGTTCTTTGCGAATCTAAGTTATTTTGCTCGACCTGAGTGTATTCCATCTTCGTAAGTTTTAAACCCGGCTGTATTTCACCCTAAATACATTTAATTGCACTTATTAAAATATGTTTATCTATCATCAGTCTGGTATCAGCCATGAATCTAAAGATTAATGTTTATTTTGTATACAAAACGTGCATGCATGAACTAATAATTGAAAATCAATCATATCTAGATTAAGTAATTTATACAAAAATTTTAATTATTCTGAACGTCAGAAATCGCATGTAAATAAACTTGCCTTACTGACCAAAGTGTTGGGAATAGCTCTATATAAGAAGTACTATAACGTATTTTCATAGATCAAATCGACATAAATTGAAAATCGTTTTAGTATATACATGCATGTAAACGGGCAACAAATTTAAAATTGATTTTAAAAACGTTTATTAATTAATAACAAACGGATATGATAAAAAATTGCATATTGAGTTGCCACAAATCTGTATGTGCAATACAGAAGTTATATATATTTTAACTGTATATAGCTCACCTGAGCTGAAAGCTCATGAGCTATTTTGATCATTTTGTCCGGCGTCCGTTTTTTTGTCTGGAAACTTTTTTGCTTTATCGACTTTCTCTCCAGAAGCACTGTGCCTATTTTTACCAAACTTGACACAAAGCAATCCTATGTAAAGGGGATTTAATGATTTAAATGAAGGGTCACGACTTCTTCCAAAGGGAAATGAAAATTATTGAAAAATCTTCTTCCCAATAACCATGTAGCCTGTAGCTGAAACTTGTGTTGAAGCACACTTAGGTATGGAATTTAAGTTTGTTCAAATCATGGTCCCCGGGGTACGGTAGGGCCACATTGTGGGGTTGAATTTTTACATAGGAATATATAAAGAAAATCTTTTTAAAAATCTTCTTCTCAAAAACCAATAAGACAGAGAAACTATAACTTAATTAAGTGCAATCACCCCAAGATAGTGCAGATTCAAATTTGTCAAAGCCATTATCTTCGGGGTTAATTAGTTTGAGCCCATATTGGAGGGTAGAATAACATAAAAATATCAAATTTTTTTTCAAAACTCTTTCACGTTTTACATGGCAATATAAAAAATTTTAAAATCTTTCTGTAAAGGATCTATGTGTTTATATTTTGTATATGATTCTACAAAGATGATTTTATTAGGGCTATTGTTGCTCAGATAAGCGATGTGACCCATGGGCCTCTTGAAATGCCATTATACAGGAAACAATTATGAAATTTAAAATGCCAAACAGGCAAATCGCTGAACAACAATGTGATCTGATACGTTTTGATACCATTCAATGCAATAGGTGATCAGCTGATACACAATCCCACTAATCTTTGATCTCGTAACAATTTTGTTACATCCTCAAATGAATGCATAACTACTGATTCCCTTAAAAGGAAATTCAACCGTGAATTAATATCCCTATGAATTTGGCAGCATTCAAACTGTAGGGAAACATTTGTCTTCAGAGTACTTCGTTACCACATTTAAACTGCATGACGAACAAAAGAGGAAATAGATGTTATTGAATCTATTATAAATTTGAAGGATAGTTAACTCATATTAGGTTATGTAGTAACTACCTAAATATCAATTGGAATATTTAATACGTGGAAAAATTGATTTATTACATAAAAGTTGAGAGAAAAGCAATGAAAACACCTGATTATATAGTCTTGTATAACCTCCTTGGTAATTATAAGAGTAATAGTGATCAGAGGTCACAAAACGTAGTCACTTAATTCAGAGAGAGAGAGAGAACGACACTACACCAGGTGTTTCTGTTCATTGGATAATAGGTAGGCATATGGCGTTATGTAATTGAATCAACATTAAAAAAATAAACATTTCCATTATATGGTAACAACATTATTAAAAAAACACTAAAATATGAAAGCACGTACTAAATAATATATAAAATAGAAGGAAAACAATAAGCACAAATAATCAATGGCACATGCGTAATTGTAATACATTATGCATCAACAAGAATAAATACATTAATTATCTAATACAATCAAATTTGTAAAACCTCAACAAAGCAGGTAAAAATGCATAGAACATGTATATACAGAGTAAATACGCAGGTAAAATTGGCAATATATGTGTAAGCATAATCTAACTAAATCCAAACATGAAGTAAATTAAAAACAGCTATCTGGCATAAGCCCACAGACATGTTTCTGGAATGTTATATAGTCTTAATCATATATGATTGATTTGATGATAAATATAAATATAATCTGTTACAATGAACAGAAACGAAAAATTGGGAGAACTCCTGGCTTGGGATGCAGTTCAAACACTTGATAAACTGTACGAACACAAACAATAACGATAACAGGCATGGCATGAAAGACTTTTGGAAGGAAAAGCTGCCATTTCTGTAGAGATAATTTATATACAAGGGTCATTAAAAAAGTTAAGAAGTGTGAAAGCATGCTATAAACGGAATAATAAATAAAAAAAAAAATACCACATATCAAGTGAATTCATGTCATGACTCAGTTTAAATGCAGAATAAAATAAAATATTCAGAACTTAAATATTCAGAACTTTAACGTAAACCGGGACATTCAGTCAAGTAAATTCTGATTGAAGGTGACTTAATGACATAGCTTTAGCCTTACCACCTTGTCACATTCAAAGACCATTCAATTATAGTTTATCCAAAAATATTTAGGCAGCACGTTTGGACGATTTTAAATTACAAATACACATACCTGTGAAAAAAGTGCAGTTGAAATCGATGAAAGGGAAAATTTCCAAGATATCTATATTGACTGATTATCATTTTTCACTCGAAAAAAATCACAAGAACGAAAACAGATTTCTTACAGAGAATGTTTACATCTTTTATCCATTCAGAAGTTACTCGGAATACCTCGCGCAATTTTTCAACGTTATCATCTGGGCTTGCTGCAATACAAAATTCCCTTAGATGTCACATTTTTAGCCGTGTATTGAAACCTTATAAGCTAAAGGGAACGTATTAACTGAGAAATATTGGAAAATGTTCATACTTTTGAATGAACAGGTTTGAACTCTGAGATATTTATAAATATCGAGGAAACAAGCAAAATGTGAATCGCAGATATCTTGGGACAGAGTATAGAGTTCACTTGACTGAATGCTCTTTGTTTATTTATATTCAACAGTTAATATAAATTGTCTAATCCTTTTAACTTGCAAACAATAACTATAAAAGATAAACGGCTACTCTGTGTCAGCCTCATATATATGATATACACAAAATAATCTTTTCTCCCCTACTATATACCTTACTAACTATCAATGATATGAAAGCGTTGTTTGCATAGAAATTATTTTCTGTGTTGATAATTTAAAACTGCTAATCTTTTTGTTCTCAAGAACTAGCTATGCCCTTTTTGAGCCTTGCACATATTCAAAATAGTATTAGACAACAATCTGTGAACCACAGAAGGAGGGACATATGTGTAATGATTTGTGAATTCGTTTTTGCTCTCCACATTTTGCCAGTGAATGTAATGAAGATTTCTCCATCTTGCTATTGCCCTAAAATGGGCGTTGTCGGATGACCAATATTTGGGGTAGATCTCTATGAGTCCTGCGTGTTTGGGCAGGAACAGTGCCAGTGTTAGGCCCGCCCCGTGCATGCCTATCAGAATGTCCGTGTTAACAATGGCAGATAGCTGGTCAGTCATACTCATATTTTCCGTCTGGAAACTTTCAATTAAATGATTGGGGTACAACTTAGCGACGGAATCTTCAATTTCTTTCTCGTTTTTGACTTTGCGACTCACAGTTCCTTTTGGATTTCTAGGATGAGCAACATAATCTCGTCTCCAAAGAAAACGAATCAATAATTTATCACAATTCAATATTTTGTTGTCTGGAATGTTGTGTTTTCCAAGAAAAAATATTCTAAATGGTTCAATGTGTGGAATTGATGGTAAATCGTGATGATACATGGGACTTTTATAACCTTGGATATTCCATATAAGAGTATCGAAGTGAAGTGCTTGCTGCAGCTGACCAGCTCGCACAACTCTTCCGAACAAAGTTGTCCAAACTGTGTCTAATCCTCCTAATGGATGGCTATCAACGAACAAAATATTGGCGCTTAGACTGCGAACATTGAAGAACACGAGCATAAGGAATGCATTATACCAGTCGGTCATTGTGTGATAGACATTGGCGTACTCGTATCGAGTCACGGCGATAGTCAACGTGTTGATGTACTCACGTGACGTAGTCTCTAAGGCAGGCCTCAGGACCGAGATCCACTTCACTAAGTGATCTCCTCTTTTAAACCTGTACTTGAATACTTCATCATCTTTACAGTTGATTTGGAAATATCCAATTTTTAGGACAAGGAACTCCTTCTCTTCTGGCTGATTAAGCACGCTTTCAATAGCCTCGCCTCCTAAACGACCCGAACTGAATGATGGATCAAGGTAAGCATTCCTTAAGTGAGCAAATAAATTATCATAGCCTATAAAATTATCGTCACAGAAGGAAGACTTTGCTTTTGACCATGCGGTAAAGGTTTTGTCTGGAGCGATTTTAAGACTCGAAAAGGAGATACTGCCAATGGCATTGACAGAATGGTGTCGGGTGTGTGGTAATGTCTGTTTAGGTGGTACGTGAGGATGTAGGCTAATCTGGTGATTTTGATGGTTATCATTTAGCTGTGCGACTCGTTCGTAGACATGAGAGTGAATATAATATATGCTGACTATGTACACCAGAAGGATCACAGTCAAAAAGTACTTCCAAGGAAATTTCATTCTGCATCCTGAAAAGAAACAACAAATTACTTATCAGAATTTGAATATTATATTAGTTGTTATTAGTAGAAGTAGTAGTAGTAGTAGAAGTAGTAGTAGTAGTAGTAGTAGTAGAATTGTTACACATTTGAAATAAGAGGCCCATGGACCATAACAGACGTGAACAACAGATTATGACTTTAACTCGGAACTAAAAAATTAAACGATGGTGTAATAAATATAACATGATAATACAAATGAGGATAACTGTATCTTAGTATCGTGCCTTAGTACCTCTTAGTTATTGTACATAAGTAGTAGACCCATCTCAATAGAATTTCTTATGACCTTTGAATTTCTTACACTATATGCAATCTCTATAAATCGATCGTAAACCTTGCACCACTGATTGACGTATTCAGAAGATGTTGTACAGAACATTCTATTGCCTTTTACATCCAGGGCGGTTAGCTTGCTGCATGTTTTGAATAAGTTAACAAACCATGTCGGTGAAGCAGACCAGAGAAAAGTTTGTCTTTTAAGCAAGTCATTTTTGTTTCTTTAGTTGTCAAACCTCGCCTGTTGATTACCTTTTCATCTCATTTACATTGATGTTTTACTTCATTTACAAACATACAGAGCCTCCTGTCAGTTTTTATATGAATGTATTGAGTAAATGTTTATTGTAATTATAATGTTCATCGTAATCTTTAATGATACATATAAAAGTGAAAAATCAGTACACAATATTACCCTCGAAAGGGCAGGACTAGCTAATTAAAACCCCCTAAAGATATGTAGTCATGGTCAGTTTAACTAAACAGCACCATCATGAAATTGTTGCTACTTCACACAACCCACCCTATTGTTTGGACCTCGTAAATTACATGTTCAGATTATCTCTTTTCAAAGGACAGGACTTTATAGGAGCATTATCTTTTTGTACAATCCCATTCAGATTATCTTCACCTTAGATACATTTTACAGAAAACAATCACATACGCGCTATTTGATGTCCATTCAACAATTTAACAACCTGTGGGAGATTTTTTCAGTAAGTCATTCCAGCAAAACAAAGAATTGTCTATACTCAATCACCAAACTTTAACTCGATTATCAAATTAAATCCATCGCAATGAGCGTTCAAAAATTTAATTAAATATTGGTTCTTGTTTAAATGTATCTTTTTTTGTCTGCAAGCCAGCTTTTAATTCGAAGTTAAAAGAGGTAAAAAAAAAGAGACCCAAATCAAATCGCCATGTTTAATAATGGACTAATACTCAGTCAGCATTTAAAAATGTTTTGTAGGAGTTATTGGGTTTTATTCCTTTTGATGCTTTGTAAAGCTAATTTTTTGGGGTGTTTCTTTAGTTATATCACACACAGTTTTTAGTCTTAGGGTGAAACTTAACAAACTAATTTTAAGAATAAATCGTTTAGCTCTTGTTTTAAGATAAATTGACTCCAATATTTTTGAGTGTTAGATGAAGCAAGGAGAATACCCCTAATTTTTCTAGTGAAACATACATTTGAAATCTTTTTATTTTAACGTTATATATCTTTATTTTCTTCTCAGTAATTGGCTTTTAAAGCGTATTTGAAAAATTATGCCCCCTTTCGACACCGTAAAAAGATGCTAGATGAAGAAGAAAATAATAATTCACTCTCGTAGCATTCAATAGCTCAGGCAACCTTACAAGAATTTTTCACCAAAATCGTGACTCGTTTGTTTTCTTAATTGTCGCTGCAAGTTGAAATCACTGATCTACGGATAATTAATCATTGATTCAGACGAGGTCACTTAAAGCCAAAGTACAATGAGTTCTGTTTCAAACGGAAATGCACTAGAGAACATAGACTATGAGAGTGAAGAAAGTCAATATTTTCCTTTCCGGTGTCAAAAACATCTTATTACTCATCACACATACTTAATATTAAAATAACAACAACAGCCACGTCAGAAAACAAACTGTAAGCGCATAATGAAAAGACATTTTTATTTTAAAATTGATGCTCTAGACGTCTGCAATCAACAGAAACATACCAGTTTGTAACATTAATTGGAAATACACAGTACAGAGAGAGAGAGAGAGGAGAGAGAGAGAGAGAGAGAGAGAGAGAGAGAGAGAGAGAGAGAAAGAGAGAGAGAGAGAGAGAGAGAGAGAGAGAGAGAGAGAAAGAGAGAGAGAGAGAGAGAGAGAGAGAGAGAGAGAGAGAGAGAGAGAGTCTGAACACACTTACTTCGTCTGGCACGGATCACCCCCTCATTCTCGTAACACGACGTGCTTGGTAAACAATAACATATTCTCTACAGACGTACTTGGTAATTACTGGCCCGCTTCCTGCACTTGATAAAATACGACACGAACCATTGTTTAAACTAAGTCTTAAATAAAAAGCATTGGCCGACTTCTTTGTTTAATAATTAATTTGATCCTGACTTTTGATAAGATTTGGGGGTAACATATCACAGCCTGTAACACCCTATCTTGTATGCAGTCAACTTACATACAGGGAAGATAGTGCTGGCAGAGCGTGTCCGTTGCCGACAGTCTAACTATAAATAGAGTACATTCATGCAACACTATTTTTTTCATTATGAAATGCAGCAACCATTGTATAAATTACACAATCTGCATGCAATTTCTCATTGCTATTCATTTCTGTATTTTCCTGTGTTTTCGCGAATTGAACATAAAGCGACGATACAAATCAACGGGTAGCATCGCTACAATGTAGCATTGCTTTGGGAAATTGTTTGACTATTGATCGATTTTTCTGTACATTATTCCGGCTCTGATAAAAATGCAATTAACATAATTGTTTTTCAATTCTGCAATACACAAACTTTCTCTCTCTCTCTCTCTCTCTCTCTCTCTCTCTCTCTCTCTCTCTCAATCGATCGATCAATAGATATATATTTTAAATTGCGACAAAAATGTTCATAATGCAAGTACAAATAGATTATTAACGTCTGTTATGATCGCCATATTTACATTATTTAACTTCCTTAAAAAAAGACAATAACTATTGCTACAGTTTGAAATTAAATTGAGTATGAAATCAAGGACTTTCTTTTTAAATGAATAGACTTTTGCTAGAAACACCTTTTTTTCAAATTAATTTTTCATGTTAGATGTATCTCATGGGAAGCCACCATATCATTTTTCATTTCATTTGGAAATGGAAAGTGATCTGGTTTTGACGATGGCAATTTAAAGTTGAGCAATATAGGAAGGGAATCTTAATTTTGATCGACTTCTCGATGTAAAATATTAAACAGAAACCTTATCGATTCACAGAGCCAATCCTTCTTACTCTTAAATGACCTGGATGGGAATCTGAGAAGCCAAAAGAAAGTTACTTTGTGTTCATATTCTAGTGTTTGCATGCATTTAATAAGGTGGATACTGGTTTTTAGCAAATTTTGATCAAGTTTACACTACCATATATTTCTACTTGAAGTCAAGAAAAATCCTTCATAAACTAACTTCTGTGTTAGTGTATAAGGCCTCCTCAAGCTTTAAATAGATTTTAGATTTTTTTCTTCTATTTCATCTCCTTGAGGATTAGAGCCTTGTAAGATACAGGAAAACGTTCAAGTTTCACGGCTAAATTGACAGATATTTTCTTCACTATATGATAGTATGTACGAGGGTTGATCCAAAAGTAATGTCACACAGTGCATTACGCTGATATTCAAAGTATGGTCTAGGAGCTATAGAGCTGAAACGAATACCATAAATCAGTATTCGAATATTCGTCAGTACTATTCGATTCGTATTCGAATATTCGTAGACGTCATAGACAATGTATTAAGCATATATGATAGTTTGTATTACGAAGTGGGTGTATGTGTAGACTGCTTAAATATGTCAGTTTGAAGTTGACACTTAATGCATGAGTATCAATTGAATTTGTTGCGCATTTAATTTTTAAGCAAATAATAATATACTGATATTTTAAAAATTTCCATCAACTACAATCAAAAGATTTATTACTTCTTTAATAATATACTGCAGTCCTGACTCCTGGATGAGACCGACACGTAACTTCGTAAGTCAGTCCAAATATTTCCGCCATGTTTGATATAGTATTAAACAGAAAACTGATAATGCTCATAACTCCGGAAATGTTCTGTTTATTAAAAAAAAAAACTAATTATATCGAGGTATCTTTTAAAAAAAACTTTCGATGTACCTTTCGATATTAACTCTCCGTAGCTCACACTCGTTCAAACAGTTAAGCAATTTTTTTCTTCGGCGTCTGACATGAATTGAAAAATCCAGAATGTTTGTCTCCGTTCGATGTAAACCCTGCTTTTACTTTCAAGGTAAACAAGAATGGCGGAAGAGTCTATTACTGGGTTAAGTAATAGACTCTACCAAGCATGGCAGTCATAGAAGGCTTTATATTTACTTTCTTTCCGAGTAAAATGAAATAACACGATGCTGCATAGTTTACAATGCTTGATATGGGTGTTTAACATGTGGTCGAATATTCGAATGCTAAATATACATTCGAATATTAGAAATTTACTATTCATTCGCGAATATTCGAACATTCGTTTCAGCACTAAGGAGCTACGTTATTGCAGGATGGCAAACCTTGTATATAGCATACAATTATACTTCTAACATTCTTTTAACATAATAAAAAATACTTTTTTATTCTTCTGAACAAGTTAACCGGTAACTTAGTCTAGGCAATCGCCAGTCCTGTTTTAATCCGCTGTGATTAGTAACTAAAACATCAGAAATTCCGGAATACGTTATTGATCGAGTGTTTAAAAAGAGTTGATTTCAAGTTTTGTAAACATTGATATGTTAATCAGATTAGAAGTAGATTCCGGATCAAACTAACCTGCCTGCAAATTAAGATTCTGTGATATTTTAAAATTCGTAATGGCTCATTTTTTTTCGGATTTCAAAGATACCCTTCATTTACGAATTTATATCCAAAATTGATAATGAGCCACAATCTCTGTTTAACAAAATACATTAAAGCGAATCTAGGAATTTTCATTCTTACGAAGATGTGGAAAAAAGATAATTTACGAAAATTTACGCATTTCAACATTATTATACCCCGGATGGTATTATTGCTACATATAGACACGTGGTAAAGATATATGGTTGAACAACAATTCAGCTGAAATATAAAACACAGGTCATCACAGATTTACAAAGCTCACCGAGACGAGGCATCACCTTTATGTGGCATCATCTTTATGAGACCCCCTTTATCATATTATATGAAAATCATTCTTTATGATCTTCGATATTCATTGATACTGTTTTGATACAAAATTGTATATCATATGTTAATTTTTGTTATAATAACCATATGTTAATTTTATACAGTATTATAAGATGCAATGTTTATCAATAAAATATTATAAAATATGATTTACTTACAAAATATATCATTTAATACAATATATCTTATACTTACATGTATAAAAAATATACCCTTTTCCGCTCTGTGCGATATAAACCAAAAATACGCCTAGGGTGTGATATAAACCTTAGGGGTGTGATATAAGATTTGTATCATATGATACAATGTTATACAATACAATATCATATCATACAATATCGTATCAATTAAACAATATTATATAAAACAATATTATATATAATATTGTATCATATGATACAATGGTATACAATACAAAATCATATTATACAATATCGTATCTTGTTTTCCCTTGGACTGAAATGTCACATTTTCATTGGTTTAAACATAGCACGTGATTGCCTCATATATCTCTATATTTGTTCTGTGAGAAATAATATTAGGCAATATGGCCGTCATTGGTCGACCCTTCGCTTACTCATTTCGACATTTCATAGTATTTAATACATAAACCGCATGCCGTAAGTTCTTAAAGTATTTGGAGTAGTTGCCCTTTGAAATTCTTTAAAATTAGAGTAGTTGCCCTTAGAATATTGACGTCACATTGTTTTGTCTGGAGCAGAACAAAATGACAGTGTCGAAATTTGCTCAAATCTCTGCAGAGGAAAGGGAGAAAACATTTAAAATTGAATAACAACAAAACATTGTAAGTAAACATGGGTGAAGCAAAGATTTTTAAAGAGAATTTGAAAGGTGAGTTTGAAAATTCTAAAGAATTTAAATGAGTTAAATTGGACGAGATGTTAGGAATCTTGTACATGGCTTTGCGTAGATCATCGCTATTTGTTAATAAATATGTCGCCTGATAGTCCTAGGGAAAACAAAACACTTATTAGGTTAGTTACTGACTCACTACGGAAATATATTGGGTTGATCAATCTCATAGACGGCTCGGCTTCGCCTCGCCATCTATGAGATTGATCAACCCAATATATTTCCGTAGTGAGTCAGTAACTAACCTAATAAGTAATAATATGAAACAATATTATATATTACAATATCATATAATACAATTTCATGTGCTATAAATAATGAAAATACATTATATAAACCAATATAAAATTTTACAATATCGTATCAAACGATATGATATTTTATAATATACAATATCGTATGAGATGATACAATATCATTAATTGCAATACAATGTGAAATAATATCATTCGATTAAATAATACATTATACAATATCATAACATACAATATTGTATGATGATATACAATACTGTAAATAATTATATCATAGTACATTATCATATCATAATGTACAAAAAAATTTATACAATATTACATTGTATTATATAACTTATTACAATATAATGTATAATATTAAAAATTGTATCATATGAAACAATCGTGTATCATATATAGAATACTATATTATAGGAACATGATATATGATTAACAACAAACACATTTATCAGGAAGGTCTGGGTGAGGTAGAAGATTTTTTTAGGATCATTGATAATGGAGATTAGGCTCTTCATCTGAAGCTACCTCTGCCATTAATTCATATTATAGTTAAATAGTTATGCAAGCTATTATTTTTTAAACATGAGACCAGCATCCGAAACCCATAGCTCAGATTCAGCATTTAGCATTAGTGTCATAAGACGCACCCTCCATGCAAGTTTGGTGAAGTTAGGACTAGTAACAACAAAAATATAATCATCACCTGCTCTAAGAACTTTAACCAGCTCTTTAAACCTTAACCTCCTCCAGCATCCGAAACCTATGGCTTAGATTCAGCATTCATGCCTGTCAGGTGCATCAGTATCATAAGACGCACCATCCATGCAAGTTTGATAAAGTTAGGGCCAGTAGTAACTTGAAAATTGCTATCAAAGGGCACCTGCAACGAAAACTTTAACCTGCTCCAGAAACCTTAACATCCTCTAGCATCTGAAATTCATGGCCAAGATTCACCGTCCAAGTCCTTCAAATCCATAGGTAGCATTCAAGTATTTCAAGTCCATAAGTAGGTCAAGATGTATCATCCATGCAAGTTTGATGAAGATAGGACAAGTAGTAACTGAGATATAGGACATGTATCAAAAACTTTAACCATGTCCGGACGCCGACGCCGGGGGTATAGCGTAAGCTTCCTCTTCGTCTCGGTGAGCTAAACAATCAAGAACATGACAGTAATGCATGCAGTACAGTCCGTATAACATTTCTTCTACCCATGAAACAACATATACACATCAAAGTAAAATCAATTACACGTGACGAAACCCAACAATAACTTGGTATTTCCAGAGTGTGCTTAATATAAATGACCATATTTTGCGAGTGATATTAGTCTTTTGTAACAGTTTTAAAAGTAAAACACTTAAAATGGGCAGAATGGCTATTGAGAAAAGAGCGGGAGGCGTTCAAATGTTGATGTCTTGATTCTCTCTTTTAAATTCACTTTAAATCTGCTGTTCATTTCGTCCTCGACATTCTTTTCAATATTGAACAATTCGAATGAAGGTTATTTTCACATATATTTTTTCTTCTATGAGTGCATCATCTCTTTCATCAGATCATGCATATGTGTGATAATTTTCAACGGATTCATTCTCTTTTTGTGATCGGCTTCGGCCAATCACTGTTGTGTCCATATGAGGTATCCGGCAAATGTTTCCACGTGCGCACACATTCCGCTTGCATAAGTAGTTAAAGGGGCATGGTCACGATTTTGGTTAAATCTTATTTTTCTGTTTTTATTATTTACAATGCTTTAGGAATGCATTTCTAATGACCAAATGAAATTTAGGTGCCAGTCGATGAGTTTTAAGCAAGTCATAAAGCTCACAATTCCTCGTCATGTAAACAAGGCTCGTGCCCTGTTTTTGTTTACATAGGTTCAATATACCAGTAAAAAATCTTTTTCAAGTTGATTTGTCTATCTTTTTATTCATTTTATGCATAAATAAACAGTTCCTAACGATTAACACATTCATTTGAGGTCTAAAACTGGAATTTTCACTTCAACATTCAAAATGTAAACAAAAGTTTTGTTTACATTGCGAAGAATTGTAAGCTCTATAACTTGCTTATAACTCAACAAATGACAATCAAATTGTGGTTGCCTATTAAAAATGTCTTACTGAAGCATTGTTAACATTAAAATCGAAAAAATAATTTTTGACCAAAATCGTGACCATGCCCCTTTAAGAGATGCAAACATACATTAAATACAGTTCAACCTGTTAATTCAAGAATGCACATTTTGTCTCACGCGTAAGAATTTCGATCGAAAGATTCATTCAGTAATGCAGTTGACCTCGATGAACTGACCTCAATCATAAGAAGATGCTCCATGAACTGACCTCGATCTATTGATGTTGCATAATAGTAGCTAGGAAGACGGCTTGATTTATAAACAAGGTTACGTTATAATGAGACCTCAATAGCAAGTTATGATGGCATTCAATGTTTTTCAGTCGCACTAAATTATTTTAATTCAACTCTTTCTTTGTATACGTGTTAATTAATGCTCTTTGAAGAGCCCTTCTCAGTATTCTGAAGAAGAAGATACATTAACATATAATAATTACGTTAAAAATATAAAACTAGACAGGAGTTTATGAACGGCTTTCCCATAATTTATTTCAAAATTAAATTTGTTAACGGTTTATAATGATGAAATTATGGTGTACAGATTCAAAATATTCTATATTTTGTAAAAATACAGTACTTTTTTAATTATTTTACATCAAACTGATCATGTTCATTGCTTCTAGCTATCAATATATCATTATTGCCGATCATTCCTTTAAAAGGAATACTTGTCTAATCTTCCCCCATCAACACACTTTCAATAATACCTGGGAAGCTGATTTATACTTGTACAATACACACTTTACCCCCCCCCCCAAAAAAAAAACCCAAAAAAACCCCCCAAAAAAACCCTGCTTTTAGGTGTTCGAGTTTGACCTTCAAAATGTTTGCATTTTGATTGCAAAAGCACGCAACCAATATCATGTTTAGCCACCCTGATGACGGTGTCTTTCATGCATGACCATAATGAATAAGTTATGGGCACAGCTTAGTTTACGGAATATCTATCAATGCATGTCCAAAGATGCTGATAGGTTAATCAGAAAACGTTATTTGATTTTGACCAACTTCCCGACAAATACTGTCGAAGTGAAACATTTACTTCAGAAGATGGAATTCAATTTGGTTTTGAACACGTGCTTAAATAAGTGTTCATTATTATTCATTAAAAACCGTGGGAATCAGGTGTATGTTTTGTATAAAGATTAAAACCGAGTTTGTGTTCAAAATAAGAAGCTGTGTTTAGATGATGAAACTCTTCAGTAAATCTTATTTATTGATTAATTCATATGGTTGTTTTCAACACACTTTTCTTATATTGTCAATTGCTTTCTAATATTTCTTTGGACGACTGTGACTTTTAAATAGAAAAAAAATACTTATAACGAAAGACTCTGGCATTTTAACAGCCACATGAATGACCAATCTTGAAAAATTCACTAATCTTATTAAATATTAAACATAAGATAGTGTCAACTCATCGACAAAGCTGTTGATGGGGCCTAAATATCTCTTCACCCATAGCATTTCTTTACATGACTTGTAGTGTAAGAGATACTAAAGAATTCTAAGCTCTGTAACTCGCTTAAAACTACAAATTATACTCAATTTTGACTGCCTATTAAAATTGCCGTAGTGAAGCAATGCAAACATTTAAATCGGAAAAATAACTTTTGACCAAAATCGTGACCATGTCCGTTTAACATCAATGTTTAAGTACGAGTTATATAGCATTATTATACTTTCATGTAAATACTGAAATCTGATTGGTTTAGACGCAGTTGGTAATCCGTTCTTTTACCCTCAGCGTTAGCAACACACTTGGCAACGGGTAACACAACAAAGTATTTCATGCGCGTAAATTATGCGCGTACGGTTCGCTGCAGAATTCACTTCATTTCTATATAAAAGCAGTAAAATTGTCTTTAACATCAAGACATTCAGTATAATAAAATAAATAGTGCCTATTTGGGAGAGTAACTGTTGAAATTGACACCCCGAGAAAACCATTGTCAACGGGGTGTCAATTTCAACAGTTACCCTCCCAAACAGGCACTATTTATATATTGCTACGTTTATAATAATGTACATATTGTGTTGTTATAGGGTACTATTCAGTACTGAGTACACATCCACCAATGAGTTTATGAAGCTGTTATTGAATTATGCCTTCTGCATTCCCTAAACACACCAAGCAGAAACAAATACATGTATGTTGGCAAGTCGCATTCTCCTCCCATTTCAAGTTTTTTCACACCAAATTATAGACCTAAAAAGTAATTTTTTCTTTCTTTCATACATGTTATTTTTTTTTCTTTTAAAACATCCCTTTGAATTTTAAAGAACTGCGCATATATATTTTGAATAGGTTAATGCAAAGGTTTGAAATGAGATTGATTAGACAAAAATCCGATATAAACGAGAGAAATTTATTCAACCGCAGAGCTTTTAACCGATAAAATATAAGCATATGTGTTTAGTGTATCAGAAATTTATTTTTCCCTATCCCAAACAACGTTCAAATGGAGATTATGTAAATATGTTACATAATCATACCTTTCATTTTTCCGGTATAGTTATCATTGCCCAGCTATCCTGACCTAAAACCATGAAAGATCTTAAACATAAGTCAACATTGAAACATTCTGAAATTTGTCCGAGACAGCTAAATGATGTCACATGATCATGACAAAATTTCGAATATCAGCTCACAGACTTAACGTTGAAATTGGTCCAAATATCCAAAATTACCCAAAGAAGATCGATCTGTACCATTTGTGACAAGAAAGATGTACAGGATGAAATTCATATTCTTGAATGTCCCCATTTAAATGCACAAAAACGTAAACTTATTGATCTGTGTATTAATAAATGTCTACACTTTCAGTCCCTTTCTTCTTGTAATATTTTTTTTGGATTCTAACAAATGAAGATTCTGAAATTATTAAATCACTTGCAAAATTCATTCAAAACTTTAATTAGTTTGTTACTTATCGTCAGACGATTTACGATTTATAAATTATTTGGCAATATTATGCCTGTTTATGTTTCTACCCGTGTACACACTTGTATGTTGTCAACATTATTTTATATACATGTGATTGTAAATCTTTGTTGCTCCTATGGGGGCCCAAATTGGTTCAATAGAAATATTGTTATCTTGTATACGGTTTATTTGAACAACAAAGCAAAATTTTCAAAATTAAGGTCAAGATCTAGTTAATGATTCCAGACTGTCTTTTTGGTGCTAATGAATCTTTTCCTGTATTTTAGGGCTTTAAAGAAATTGTGTAGTAAATAAAACAATATTTTGACATTCTATATTTAATCATGGGAAAAGTAATTCCGGTACCTATACTCAATTTGACATCATTTTAAAGAGGAGGTCAAGAGCTTATTTAACGTCTTTTTGAAAAGACTGTAGACATTCTAGATATATTTTATCAGTCAAAAATGGAAAAAAACTCCGAAATGTGTTTCATATTTTCTTCATATTTCATAGAGAACGGTTGATTAAAACATGATTTTACATTGTGTCTACCAAAAATATAAGCCCCAGTATACCCTATGAAACAAAAATATTGTTATGAAGCATCATTTAAAGTATTTATGTCTTGAATTTCATAAACTTGTAGGCACCTTTCATTTACTAGATCTTGACCAGACTTTTTTTAATGTTATTGTGCTCTAAACTGCATCCAAACATCATCATTATGCAATAATGCATCAAAGTATGTAAACTATTTAAAAAGAACAAGAAATATTTATCTGGATATTATAAACTAGTCTTTTATTGCTTCCTTTTGTGACTTATCAATGGTAAACTGGTATAAGCGATAGTTTTCCCCTTATTTCTGTCACACCTTAAATTAAAAAAAAGACCCAAATTTTCTAGAATTTCAAAATAAAAAATATGTCTAGAATCAGGTGAATGAATTTAGCAAAGCATTATACCATTCATTTGAAAAATTAGAAATCTGCAGGATACTTTTTCAACCTTGTTTTGGTATGGGTTAGGGGTAGGTGGTGGTTTTACTTTTATCAATTTTTGTGAAAATGTATTCTGTAATTTTTTTTCCGACTAACATGTACCGACCCATTTGTTGTTTTGGTTTTTTTTAAGTTTTTTAAAAACGACTATAAAAATTATGGCGTATATATGAAGAATATGGGTAATTTAATTCTAAATAGTTTTTCTTTGCACACTGAAACTTCTTCATTGTTTTGAATAGAACTAATTTCACTTTCGATTTGATTACTGCAAGCTTAAAATGGCCGAGGCTTTATATTTAGAATATAGTATCTGCTTTTACTTGTTAACTGTTCCTATCTATACATTATTGCATATTCATTATCGAACACAAACGCTAACCGTCATAATCAAAAGCGTAGATAATGGCCTAGAACTTGAAAACAATGTAAACCCTCTGCAAGCACATTATCTTTAAAACATAGGTACATTTTGAGCAGAAACTGAAAGATGTAAATAACAGCACAGCACACATTCTAAGTCTAAGGACAAGCAAGAATCCTTGTTCCAATGAGACAGACAACACAGAACAGACTTACCCCACTTGTTGCGCCTTTTCCTGTTATCCCAAAATGTCACAAAAGCTTGTCTAGACTACATTTTAACTTCATTTTATTGCGTTCTTTAGTTAAAGCAAAGCACTTTGAACAATCGGTCACAGCTTTTTCGCTTAAATAGCGGTAGTAGTATAATTTTCTTTTCATTTAGTTTCTTCAACTTGATTGTCCAAGTGGGTTGAATATGTTTCACTCAAACGATAATATACGAACCATGATAAACAGGCGGTTAACAGGAACCTGAGTGATGTAATCCTTACAGTTTTACTACCCCGCTACTTCAACAGAGCGCATACAGCGGGGAAACATTTAATTAAATGCAGAAATAACCTACTTGTAAATGCACAACATGCCACGGTCTTACGATAAGATCATTTCTAACAAATTTTAAAAGCTTTTTGAAAAAATATGCACACTTGTATCTCTCTCTCTCTTTCTCTCTCTCCAAATTTAAAAATAGCTTTTTTATATTAAAACAATAACAGAAACTCTATGTGAAGATAAAGTCTGTCATCCGTTTTTTTAAGAAAAAAAAGGAGCATTGGTTGACAACATATACAGAGTGACTCCACACCGCCTGCATACAGTAAGGAATAAGGAATCATTCTTTGAGTATTATGAGGTCGGGGCGTGATCAAATCCAATAAAGCCAAAAGGGCTGTATGATAGATTTGATCACGCCCCGACCGAAATTATCACCTTATAATATTTTAAGAATGAATCTTTTTTACTTATATTTGTACAATTTTAAGCCATCGTACGATTAAATATGTAAATATAAATAAGCAAACCCCGCTGGCGCCTTAATTTGGCGTCATTTGAAGTTATAGGTTATATAGCACAAAATCGATACATAGTGTTATCACAAGCAGAGACACTGGAAATGTATTTCTCAAAGGTATGATGACAAGTGTGTCTATCGAACACGTGTTTTTGTTTATTTATATTATACCGGAAATCAAATCTGATTGCTTTCTATGATAAGTTTTCCACCTGTTATTCGGGTATTTAAATTAGAGAGGTGAGACTGAGTGAGTGAAGAATTTAGTGCCATTCGAAGGCTCTCTCTTCGTGCAGTTAGACGTGTCCCCCTACCACCCACCCGATCATACTCGTTTTCATGTATCATTTTATTGTTATTAACAATTTTCTCAGTATTGTAAAGAACTGAGGATTTACAAGAAGATATTTTTGTAATCTTATATATGTAATAAACTGCACTCTTGAGACCGCTTCTGTACCTACACACTGTGTTTATTTATTTTTTAAATTATTTATGTTCGGTTGAGTGTAACGAATTTAAACATTAGAACATAAATGTTTAGCATGTGAACTAGTTTTAGCAATTTTGCGGCTGGGAGTCCCCTATTGTTTTTTACTATCCAATTTGTTTTCTAGTCAAATGTTCGGGGATCTTCCAGCCGCTTTTGTTTATGTTTATATGTTCTATAATTTTGCGTCATTTTTAAATAAATGACAAAATTTTAACAATCAAGAGGTGTTACTGTTTTTATTCAAATGGAAACAAACAAGCGTCAATGTTGCCTTGAAAAGTAAAGAAGGGGTTTAACATAAATGTAAATGTAATGGGCTGACGACCTGTAAAGAGATAAAAATAATGAACAGGTCGTCTTATTCCGGGTGTAGATTTCGGCTTCCAATGTTCTTGGTATTGAAAAAATAAGAATACTATAACCTTGAAAATGATTTAATGTAAATATTTGGTTACAACCGAGCAAACCCAAAATCCACATATCAAAGCAAACAAAAAAAAACTTTTTATGACGGAAGCAGTGTGCATAAGATCTCAGCAAGCGGTTTATCCTCGTTTATTTCATACAAGCCCTGGGCTGGATTTTACAAAAGAACTTACGACAAAGTCGTAAATATTTACAACCTCGTAAAATGATCTTTAATGAACAAAATATTGACATAAAACCATTTGTTTACAAATATTTCAATTCCCATTATTATATTTTTTATCCATAAGAATAAATCATTGATTAGTTGGTGATTAATTAGCATTCATTAATTTGGTGGTAAGTCTTATCTTCTTTTGTAAAACGCAGCCTTTGTATGAAATAAATGAGGATAAACCGCTTGCTGAGGCAGATGTAGTGTTTCGTCAAACATACAGATATATAAACACCCATTGTAATTCTGTTTGATATTATTGTTTACAAAATTTGAGGAGTAGTATAACCTCAGTAAACATATCACAAGATTGCATCCTTAATTAATATAATTCCTCACCCGACATTTCTGAATCTTAATTTTATTCAATTTCTGTATTAGATATATCATTATATGAGCCTAATAAAAACAAAATTATTCATCTCTGCATGAACTTTTTAAAGTGTCGAAAAGTTATATTTTTCAAATCACAAGGTCAGCTTCTTAGCTGACCCATTTACTATTATATAAATAAAATCAATTTATACTTAAATTTTTAATCAGTGGAAAGATTTCATTTTTGCAGATTCACGCAACAGCGGTTCATATCGCTCTACATCGTATGGTTTTAAAGAAATGCCTCGAAATTCTGGCATGTCGATTTTGGAATTTCGCAGCCTTGACCTCATTATCGCCTCATCATTGCTTTGATTTTTGCGTGTCGGCAAACAAGATACCCATTTAATACTTAATTTCCATATTGATTATGGCCGGAATATGCATAAATAAATGATCAACGCTGACATTAATGATGTTGTTTAGTGTTTTTAAAAAATGCGTGACAGAGGATAGTTAGACCCTGTAGAGATTTCAGCGTAAAGTAAAGTGGTGGAAGCAAAAACTCGGGACAGAGAAAAGACACCCGTTGTTCAGTGCATCAACGTCCCTATTGCAACTATTTTAGCTTACGAAGAAGTAATGAATTATTCAAGGTTTGACTGCACATGACGCACAAGAACAAAAACGATGTATGTTTCTGCGAAACCTGATCCATTAAACTTTAAAAGATCCGGGTTATGTAACTGATATACTCTTCATATCATTTGGGTTACTTTAATATAGAAAAACAGCGAATCGAGTGGTGAAAAGTCAACCATAAACACGCAGTCTCTGTGCTATAACAAAAGATCTAGATCTAGGTCTAGAACGCTCTTATAAAAAAAACCACAACTCTGAGAATTTGACACAATGAGTAAGAAATTTAGAACACACTATTAAAGTGGCCAAGTTATAAGGACAATTGTAAAGTCATTAATGAATAACAACACGTGTAACACGTGTAACACAGGCCATATTCCCGTTTTTTAGAGCTCTAATTTTTCGAAAAGCCTCAAAAGTAGTTTACAGTTTAAGAACAGGCCAAGAGTGACATAGTGGATTAGTATACAAATGTTTTCTCGTCATCATTTAGTTCTATTGGCTAAATTCTGATTGCAGGCTGATAAAAAATAGAAACATCTAGTTATCTCAATGTTATTTAGTGCTATAGAGAGTAAAATTAAAACGATATTGAATCAGGCTTATTAAGTACTTGATTGAATGTCTAATTCAATCTTATTCTAATTCCCTTAGCGTTTACGTCAGGCAATAAAAATAGAACAATTTAAGTGAGATGCGATAGCCAATACCGCAACATGCATGTAAGTGTTGCTCCCCTTAGATTATCTTTTTAAGACATCATGGGAGGCAGTTTTAAATAAACATTCAAATAACCATAGCTTTAAATTTTTCGGAGATGTATAATTAATCTTTTTGAATCTTAACATATACAGAGAGCTCCGTTCACGGGGGTGGACGGAGACAATATCAGAATTTTATTCATTAAATAAAAATTTAGTATTATTTAAAAAAACAAAAAAAACCAATTAATATACCTAAGATTGATTGTTTTGGGGGGGGGGGGGAATGGTAACCGTTTAAACTGATTTTATTTTATATAGGTTACGTTCCCTTTGTTCTATAGGATGAATTCTAACAGCATTGCTATGTGCGTGTAATCTTTTATAATTAACTTGCTGTGACCAGTGTATATACCATACAGTTGTAAAAAGCTTGTAGTTAAATAGAAAGTACTGTAGGGTTAGTGTTCATATGCTTTAATGTACTGGTATATCTGCAAAATCGATAAAGAAAACATTTAAGCCATCAAATTATATAAAAGCCCGTGAATTCACATTGAGTCCATATTGTGACGAATATTTAACTGTTCTCGATAATTTTATTAAATATATATTTTCAACATCACTAACAAGCAATACGCATTTGATGTAATAATTTTGTAATCATATAAACTTATTATATGACTGTTGACAGTTGATATACAATTAGCACTTACTGTAAAATGAAAAATTTATACCATACAACCGTCGCTTATTGTTACATTGCTGTAAACACTTACATTTTTATATATGGTAGATTTATTCACCTATTTTACCATAGCTGTATAAACACAATATATTGCTTTGTATACATATGGATTATCTAGCAATAGATTAAATCACTAATTGTTATATTGCTATACAAACATAAAATAAATTTTATCACTTATTGTAATATTGCTGTATAAACATACAACTTCATCTAGCAAAAGATTTATTCACTAATTATAATAATACAATATGAACATAAAAATAGATTAAAAACTTATTGTAATTTTGCTTTATAGACATACAGCTTTTTTTTCAAGCTGCTGTTGTACTTAACATTAAAGTACCAAAATTACACATGTAGCAGTTTCAACAGCGCACATGATAAATACGTTATTATACGGAGATTACACTGAACATATTGAATTTCTTTGGCTACTAAATTAAACAGAACTAATTATTAACCTCAACCTGCAAAGTTACTCATAATGTGTAAAATACATGAGACAAATATACGGTCTCGATATATCTATCATAGATCAAAAACAAATCCACTTACTAAGTAGTATTAACGTAACTCATAAATGAGATAAAATGGCAACTTACAAATGAAACCAGTGGTAAATTCATGTAGTACATCGATCGTCCATTTGATTTTAATGTAATATACTGCTTTTTAAGCCAATGTTGATAAAACAGATGTTTTATCCTCTAACAAATCGCATGTTCCCTTTTGACATCCGCTTCATGCATAAAATATTGATTTTTACAATTTGATATTATTTATAAATGCAACAGCACGCATCGATTCATCTTTAAAAATACATTGTAAACTGATATTTTAACAAGAAATCATCTTGACGCAAGCGTCAAATGGGCCGCAAAAAATATAATTGTTGTATGAGTCATTGGTTGTTTACATTAAAACACACCACAAAATAGAAAATAAAATTTGGTTGTACTAATTTTTATGGTAAATTTTAATATAATTTCAGCAACTTGTTTTGAAGTTTAACTTTTTACTATTATCACAAAGAATCGAGTTCGTTACTGTAAGCATTTCTAACGGTAATTGTTTGATCATTGCCATAGTATGAAGTAATGGAAAACACATTGATTTGTACAATTCAAAGGTCAACTCATCATTTTTCTCTTGGAGATTATGTATTTCAAACCAATTTGTTTTTTTTTTGTTGCATCGTATTGAATGAAAACTTAATGCATTAGTTTATATGAATTTAAGAGATCACATGATAAAATAGAAATTGATTAGTTTAAATTTTCCAGTCAATTCAAATTTTCATTTCTGTCATATTTTTGCGTAAATAATTGAAATTGATGTCATTTCATGATATTTTCTACCACATTTTACATGGAAATATAATAAATACACACACAAAGTCATTTTATTTGACACGGCACACAGAAATTCAAATATATCATTTATAAAAAATTTAATGACATTCAGGTCTTTAGTATTTTAGGTCTTTAGTATGTACCGCATACCGATCCCGATGCATTGTTTTGAAAAGAATGTAAAAACTCCGAAGTTTTCCGAATAGATTATAGTCTCGATAAAAACGCGCCAAACACGACAATCTATTAAGTATGACCTACTAGTATTTTTCAATTACGAGTAAAACAAAAAATATGTGATATTTTTTAAAAGGTACATCACATATTTACTTTTAATTCATAAAAAGTATGCATAGTATTAATTCTATTAAAAAGAACTATCCCGCAGAAACGCTGTAACAATATTTAAATGTGTATCAAATAACGGACCGCCTTCCGGCGGCCCGTAAAAAAGGAATTGCGGACAATGCATCTTTTTACTTTCAGACGTAGGACCTATCTGAAAACTTTCTCCCTTTCTTTTGTACTGTTAATATATACATGGAAAAGAATAAATAAGTATTCAATATTCCTTATCTCAGTTTCACGGACATGTATCAATCATGTAAAAGACTCATTAGTAAGAATATCATACCTTTATATGGGTAGCTGTAAGAGGGCTATCTATGACAGACTCAGTAGAAAGAATATCATACCTTTCAGTAGCTGTAAGAGGGCTATCTATGACAGACTCAGTAGTAAGAATATCATACCTTTATATCAGTTGCTGTAGTAGCTCTACCTATGGCAGACTCAGTAGTAAGAATAGCATACCTTTATATCAGTAGCTGTAGTAGCTCTACCTATGGCAGACTCAGTAGTAAGAATATCATACCTTTATATCAGTAGCTGTAAGAGGGCTATCTATGGCAGACTCAGTAGTAAGAATATTATACCTTTATATGAGTCTACCTATAATAGACACAGAAGTAGGTATGGTATACCTTCATATAAGTAGCTGGATAGATCTAACTATAGCAGACGTAGAAATAGGAACAATATAGTTTGATCAGAATAGCCCGCTTATCGATAGGTTTAAAATCTACAACAGATGAAGTTGACAGGGAACTGAGAGGACTGAAATTTACAAACCCTGTTATCTATTGGTCGCAACCTACAGCGACCCAAGAAATCACACTGGCGGCTGAGTTTTACAAACTTTTCATAATCAATTTATTTCTTTGTTAAAAGAAAGAGCTAAAATATAAACAGACAAATGTTCTCTTTAATGATTCATGGGGGTCATGATGGTAGCGATCATTGCAGAAAAAACGCGGGTTATTCTTCTTTTCTGCAATGTCACCACCTTCATATCCAGCATGAATCACCAAAAAAGCAGTTTCAATGAATCTCATGATTGCGATTTTATTTATAAAGTTGAGAAAAAAGCATGCATTAATTCAAGAAAAAGGAAGGCTATTGTGTATTCAGATGGGATAAAAGCAGTTATGTTTTATAGCGTCATTAAAAAGTGCAGCACTTCAAGGCATTACTCGTGGTGGCTCAATTTACATGTAATTCTTGGGTACCTCCCATCCATGAATTAGGGTTATACAGTATTTCCTTTGGGAAATAAAATTATAAAAGAATACACGAGGTGCGAGCCCACAAACCTGTAAAATTCACGCAATCCATTGAAATTGGCTCCCGAGAGTTTTAGTAATTCCACAGTATAAGTACTGCTGATATCACTTATGGCTACACATTTCTTTTTTTCTGTCGCTGATTCGGTAAAATATTCCAACTAGTCAATTAAATAATTTGTTCTTACATCTGTCAATTACCTGTTTATATGCATATCTAGACATACAGCTGTTGTTAGTCCTAGGGTTAGTGTAAATGATAAATACTGGCATTGATTGAAAAATGTAACAGAACTCTATGGATCAAACTACTCCCAGTTATTGAAACAGTATTGCAAATTACTGTTATAATTACTAGTATTGTGTATGATACAGCACTGTCATTGATTATAAAAGTACTATGAATCATCTACCGCCATAAACTATTGTACGTGTACTGTATAAATACAACTAAACTTGTCGTAACAGTGTTGTATGAAAACAAAACACACTGTTTATAATTGTAATTTATAGGTGTTACTATATAGTAATAGTACTGTATATAATATACAGATGCCTCTAGATGTAACAGTACAGTTTATGATATACTAATTGCACTGAATGTAGAAGTACTGTATACCAATGTGCTTTTAACAATGATGCTTAGATAGTCGAAGGAAGGGACTATACAATTAAGTCATAAAATAAGGAAAATAAAATTATCTCACCTCAGAAGGATAAACATAATGTATCTAATTTTCAAATTTTAGAGTTATCAGGTTGTCATATATAAACCAAGATTTTTAGATTAGTTGAAATAAATAAAAATTCATTAAGTTGGAAGGAAACAATCATAACATAACACAAATAAGATTCATTCACTTAGAAACTAACATAACATATAAAGTATTCTAACATATAAAGTATTTCTACTTACATGTTACAGCAAGATATGATCCATGCCGTTCACCGTTAAACCCATTGATTTGTAGACCTGGCTTGTAAGCTAAAATGAATAACTTAGTATCCATACCTTGGAGCCAATTTCACACAACATTTGCGAAACACATTTGGTATAAATTGTGTTCTTTGATGTAAACTTATTAAGAAATACGAAAACGCACAACATATGCAGCCATTTATACATTTTAGAACGTTCCATTACTAGATTACTAGATTGCATTAGATTTTGACTTCCTGTTCATTGAAGCATTAAACAGTCATGAAGCTGTTAGTTCCATAATTTCCTTTGGTGGCAATGATTTTCTGTAGTGTGGCTTTACTTAATAACAATGCATATGAAACATAATCATTTTGCCTAGCAGGAGGGACTGAAATGTTATGTAATTCCAAAAAAGGTCAGATTCTTTTTTTTTCAAAACTATTATAAAAGAAGCAAAAAGTAGGACACAGTCATGATATATAGCTGAAAAATATTTTCCTTATATTTTATTGTTGCATTTAATAGCATAACAGACAGTGTTTACCGGTTACATAATAACCTTAAACATCTACTCATTGATTTCGCCACTGTATAATGTAAGCCTTCAAACTTCAGTTATCTCCTGGAGATGCTACTCAAGCTCAGTAACCACGAAGTCTAGTAGTTCTTTCACAAGCGGTTTTATTTAAGCGTGATCGTATAGTCAAAGTTACAACAATTAAAAGCAACCCAAATCAAAGAATCTGCTCAACATAATTTTACATGGGTATATATAAGATTTTACTTATGATGGACAGTTTTGACTAGTTCGGCCAATTTACGACGATTATGAGTGAACATTTAGTGTTTAAAATTAAATTTAATATTTTATTTCTAAATAAAGTAACAAAACAGTCAAAAACTGCCAATCAAAGGTATGGATGCATGATTTGAGTCTCCGAGTCCTGAGTCTCGGAGTCCCCCACCTAGGTATTAGGAATCACTTACTCATACATGGCATAAAAGGTTACAAAGGTTAATATATAGAATATACAATACATGACTCAATATAGAGTAACAGAGCTATCGTTGCAGACACAGAATCGCCAACTATGACACTTGTTTTTAAACTCTCAATTTGATATTATTATGCCGGTATTATTCACCTGGTTTCATAACATCATTTAGGAATACTATGCAGTGCTACCAGAGTTACAGAAGTTAGTTTTCATTACCACCATTCAGTGCGCAGTACCTAGGTACACATAAGTGTCATAGTGACCAATATGTAATACTAGCAATTCAAGGTCATAGCATGGCTATCTATTTACAATAGTTTGAAACTATTAAATACATACTTGTAAATTAAATAATTAATTTTTAAATCGGTATTTTTACATCTGCAATAGTGTAAACAAACTGGGTAATTAGCGTAAGTGACTAATGTGAACAATTTAACACTCACGATGCAGTCATGAGATAACACATTTTCAAAGAAAAGCTATCCTTTTAATGCTCATTTTTCAACTAGTGTTAAACATTGCTATGCTTATATTACTCATATTCCACCTGCCAGGGTTTATATTTACAGTAATGAAAAAAATATGACAATAACAAACCGTCAACCTATAAAAAATCCATAAAACGAAATACAAATTCAAAGCAGAACAACACGGACCTCCAAAATGATAGAGGAAAAATACAAAGAGGAGCAGAGCAAACTCGGACCTCTACAAAGATAGAGGTAGGATCAGGTGCCATGTAGGAGTGAGCATCCTCTGCTGACCGGTCACACTCGCCGTGTGCTCTTTGTCGTAATCGGGAAAAAAACCCGGAGAAGTCCGTAGACAATTAGGTGATTAATTATGGTCTAAAAATTAGTATGAAAAATGTCAGTCAGTGATGTTACGTTCAGCAGGAATAGTTATGCTTATGATATTCCTACCTATGTAAACATGGCTATATATGCTTACATTACTCATATTCCACCTGCCAGGGTTTATTTTTACAGTATTGTTACTTTCAGCAGGAATACTTATAGCTGTAGACATGTATATGAGGTTTGATTTAACAGTTGTAGATATACAGTACTGATAGAGTGTATTATTCTTACATTGCTTGAACGATTAGTGACAACAGTGTATTAGTTTTATACCGTACGGTAATGTAATCATACAGCCAGTAGAGATATTATCAGTTGCAGTGATATGGTTTTAATACAATCATCATGGGCGACAAATGTACCCTATTGTACCTTTGTACCCTATATTAACAAGAAACCAAATTGAAAACATTAGTATATATTGCACAGCATAATCACTATATCGGCAATTTTTTTATATAACATTGTATATGCGGTACTGTTTGGTTTTGTTATTCTGGGTGAGGGGTCACATTAATTTCGGTTACTCATAATCCATTGTTTATAAAAGACTAACAAAGGATAAATGTCTATTTCCATGATTATTTTTATCTTTAGACCATCACAAATTTACTCGCCGAGTAAGCCAGTGTTCTGTTAGATTTCTTCTATACAACGAAATGAATACTATGATCCATTTGTTGTTCTTTAGACTTTTTAAATCATACGGCAGTTCATGTTTAATGATATAAAAGTATTGAGTGTTTCTCAATCAAATCATAAGCTCATACAAGTATATAAAATAAGCAATTGTCAATATAACTTTACTCACCACAGTTCATACATGACTTACAATAAAAGTTCATTGTTAACGTTAATTACAATTAATAGTCTTAATCTTTTCTATCCGTTGACCGTTGTCAAAAGACCAGTTTTAATCTTCCTGGTCATTTCGGTGACAACATGAATCCAATCAATGTCACTTATCTTTTACGGTCAATGACCTTACGAACTTTAACACTGTTTACTAGTATCTCTTTTTACATGCGTATCGCATCGTCATTTGCACTAATATCTTTAAGTACCGAGTGATTAATAAGCAAATGATTAATTATCGGAAAGAAAAATACAATCATGAAAATTATGTTTTACACATTGCTTTCTGGTTACATTACGTTTTAAAGTTGTTTTATTTTAATATATAAATGGTGTTATTTGACTTGACACTGTGTAACGATTTTTTTCTTCAAAATTATAACTTTAACTTTTTTATCGTGGAAATCTCAGTCTTTAACGTGGGTTAACTTTCTTCAAGTGTATAAAATGAAAATTTATTGACGATAAATTATTGTTTTACTAAGGTACCAAACAATGTGTATACTACACTAATCATTTTCTAATTATTAGTACAAATGTTTCCTATAAATAACATTTACAACTAGTGGCACTGGTACATTGTATGTTAACAGTACTAAATCAAATGTTGTCAGTAGTATATCATAATTAATTCTGGTACTATTACTGACAAATAAGTTTTACACTAGGTACAATAGCAATCAATGGCAGTAGTATACTATACCCAGTACCATTACAATAAGTGATGGTGATGTACCATATCATACTTATTGTTAGATCATAATTAATCACCTAACTGTTTACGGACTTTTCCGTTTTTCACGACTACAACAAAGAGCACACAGCGGGTGTAACCAGTCAGCAGAGGATGCTCACTCCTCCTAAGCACATGGTTATACCACTAACTTTTTTAGAGTTCTATATTTGCTCTGCTCCTGTTTTGTATTTTTCCTTTGGACTTTTGATTTTGAACACTGTTCGTTATCACCACATGTCATTAAAAATCTGATGTTATTTGTAACTGTTTTATATAATACACTGTTGTAAAGAGATCTCAGTTGTGTAAATAAAGCAAAATAGTGTTACAATAAGACATAATTGCACACGGTATATTTACAATCAGTAGAAAATGGAACATTATATACTCTTCTGGTAATAATAATGTCCTTTATTAATACACGATAGCACAAAAACTAGTTCACATTGTGGTCCTGAAAACGTATTTACAGACAGCAACTATATACAGAAACTGATAGAATATACAAAATATTTGATGAGAGATCGATAAATGTACATCAATGTGATTTTTACTACATGTATACTTGCCTAAAATAGAGCCAAACATTATCAAAACCTTTAATGAAAATAAAACACATGCTATTACTGCAACGCCGAATGAAAATATTCTCTGAGGTAAGCATATTTAAAAGATTCTAAAGTTGGGTGACATGTTAAAAATGAGATAAATCATTCCATAAAAGCATGCTGTAAACTGTAAAAGATCGTCTAAAAAATTCTGTCTTTGCCCTAGGAATGCATAATGCATTACTATGGCTTAATCTGATTGATCTTGTATTCATTTCATTTACATATTTAAAAAAGTCAAGCTAAGTTGGAGTTTAATCATGTAGAACTTTAAAAACAAGAATAATTGTTCTGTACGCAAAGTAATCTACAAGCGGCATCCAATTCAATTGTTGTAGCATTTCTGACAAAGATGAGTAAAAATGTTTGTTTAAAATAACCTTAGCGGCTCGATCGCTTTTGAAGTTTACACAATATATCAGACCATTTTTGTTCTTCATGTTTCCCCAGACAGAGCAGCAGTAATTAAAATGTGGAAAAACAATTGTATTAAAAATTTTCAACAATAATTCTGATGACATAAACGAACGCAATTTACTGAATACATCTATTTAACTTGCATGTTTTCTTATCTTACTTATACAATCAATAAAGTATTTATAAAACAACGAAAAAATAGAGCTAAATTAATCACTATAAACAAAATGCGAATATCTTAGTACCTATTAATATACAAATACATTGTACCTTATACAAGAGGCAGTGTTCTAAGCTACACCGCTAGGAACTCTCTTTATTATTCTGTACTAACATTTAGATTAGAACTATTTAATAAATCATTTATTCCTCATACTGTCAGAAGATGAAATGCCCTAAGTAATAATACAAGAGAGGCAACCTCTATTAAAATATCATTAAAATATCTAAAGCTGCATTGTCCGATTTGTTTGCTATAACAGTATCACATTTTTCCATGGAAACTAATTATCTTAGAAAGTCAAAGACCCATTTACACTTGCAGAATCGGCTACCTTTCAAGGTTAAATATATTTAAAGTAAACAGAAAATACTCTTTATGGACATAAAAACAAATCAAAATGCAAGGAAATATGAACAAAAGGGAACTGTTTGATTTTGTCCTCGGAATGTTTTGGTTTAAACAACCGGGATGTTATGCATCGATTGTAAACATAAACTTCAGACATAAAAGTGAACAAAATATACACAGGTTTATTTATGATTTGCCAGAACACTACTCATATTTAGACTCTATTAAAAGCGATGTCAAAGTCGTAATATAATCATCCTCGCCTCGGCGTCAGGGGTGAATTTCATTTCATTTAAATATGACTTAAGTGACCGGGAAAGCTACTGCACTGACTATTAATATGCACATATAGCATAACCATAATTTGATTAACCATAATCACAAAATTTGATTTAAAAAAATAGGACCAAGCAGTTTTAAAAATTTTTTATTCGATGTTATGGTAAAGCCTCAGAAATATCTTTCATTTGGAAAAAGAAATTTTAACACAGCTCACATTCGATTGAGACACAATTGTTTTTTTAAATTCTGACTTATTCCGCTTTTAATAGCCAGTACAACCTGTTCATGTGGCTTTCTAGAAGATCCATTTGTTTTTTGTCTGTAAAAAGTATATAATAGCTCGGAATTCTTTAATGAATAAACTATTGACATTACGTTATATACACATTATAGATGCACATTTACTGCTATGGATGATGATTCTTTAACAAATGCATAAAACACTGAAAGTTTCAAGACTGTACAAATTTTCATGAATGTGATCCCATTTCAAAAAATAACTAAATTTACAATGTAATGTATGTAATGTATAATGTTGATATATATTACTGGCAAAATTTATAAAATTCATTATTAGGAGAAGACTACTTTAGTTATTTAGAACTTGGGTCTAATCAATTTGATTTAATCAATAAAATATGTTTAATTCAATTCAATTAAGTATTTTATAACTGTACTTGGACTTATGGGGGGTGCGATATAAAAATGCCATGACCTAGTCATGATTTTTATTTTAAAAAATATCAAAGAAACAATAAAACCCGTCATGTGATGAAGAATTTCTTTTAACAAATCGCTAGGTGTCTTTATAATTGTCTTTGAAAATCGTTCCTGTCAATTTACTCCAATGAATATTGAAAAGGGATGTGTAATTACAACTGAAATTAGCCGAAAAGGGGTATGTGATAATTTTATTACCCTACCAAGTGTTTATGGTATACGAGTAGGTGAATGTTTGGTTTATATTGGAAAGTGCAGGAACAAAAAAGATATTTTATAAGTATACGATATAATTTTACAATCAATGATAGTGATGTGTATAAATGTTTAATTATGGAGACCTTTTGTAATTTGACCTGATTTAGAAGAAAAATTTAAAAGACATTAGGAATACAATCAATTGCAAACATTTTAAATATATCAGGCTCACAGTTACGGTATTGAAATTTTACATTTAAAGGGACTTGGACACGATTTTATATCAAAATTTTATTTTTCATTTTTTACAAATAAAATGGTTTACTTACGCATTTAGAATGATTGACCAAAATTTTAATGTTAGAATTCAAGTTATAAGAGGGATGCAGAGGTAAGAATTCACTGCCATGGAACAAAGCTCGAGTCTTATATTTGTTTACAAATAATGTAAAGTATGGAATTACCATTTCTTTGACAAATGACTCGTGGAAAAAAGGTTAACTTATTCAATGTGTTTATAGATGATATTATCAACAGAAGAAAGCAACATTAAATTGAGACTTATACCAATAAAACACATCTGTAAACAATAACAAGTCCCGACCTTTGTTTACAAAACAAAGAATTTCAAGCCCTGTATCTTGCTTATAACTCAATATTTGACTTTCAAAATTTGACAAAGCATTACAAATAACCATGTTAACCATTATTTACATTATAAATGGAAAACTAAAATTAAAAATGTTGATCTCAAATCTTGTCTTAGTCCCTAAGTGATAAGTAAGGACAGTAGTGTGCATACATGTTGTATTTATAATTTTCAGATTTAGGTATACAATAAACATTTTTACAGTTATGACAATTTTTGTGATGACACGATTAGAGCTAAAAAAAAATTAAAATATCATTAGTCGTTTTTAATGTCTCGAATGGGTAATGTGAGTTTTTGTAATGGTTTGTCAACATTTAGATGTCAAATTACACCATCTAGTCCGAGGCAAAACAAAGATGTATGTCTGGTTCAAGTAAATGTTCTATCAAGCATCTTCCTTTACTCCTTGGTAAAATTCTTACAGCAGTAAAGAAAAAAATTCAGGAGTGCTGTATAACCATATACTCCAGAAGCGGTGTTAATTAGATATTGATACTTAAAAACTTTAAGGAGTTATTCAAGTTCACAAAATCATACCAAAATCAGTAACATCAAAACATACGATTTACCAACGGTTTATACAACCATTCTCCATAACAAATTAAGATGTAGGCTTTTTGTATCATCGACAAATGTTTTTTTTTGTGTTTTTGTTTTTTGTTTTTTTGTTTGGTCTTCTTTTAAAAGAAACACGTAAGTGTTTGTACCTTGTCATTGGAAATCTACAAAGTTATTTTGTTCAAAACCATTCTGATTGCACACACAAGTACTCTAAAGTTGACATGAAAAAGATGCTTGGATTTCTGATAGTAAACACCTATGTAGTTTTTGGAAAATATACTAGACTTCCAACAGTCTGTTGGAATTCCCATGGGCGCAAATTGTGCTCCACTATGCTGACTTTATTCTATATTCATTAGAAGCTGAATTCATTCAAAAGCTTGTGCAGAAAAAATAAAACATCAACTCGACATTTAGATATAATGAAGCTGTTTTATCCATTAACAACAGTTAATTTTACTCTTATGTTAAATCAATGTAACATAGTGAGCATGGAATAAAAGTTATCACAGATTCTGAAAATTTCTTTTATATTCGGATATCTTACTAGAAAGAGACGTTAACATTAACCGAACAACAAACTCTAAGTTAAACGTGATGATTTTAATTTTTCCATCGTCAAATTATCTTACTTTTTTAGCAATATACCATCATCACTGCGGTACATCTCGTGTTTACTTTATGCATTAGTTGGTTTACTGATAACTGACTGTTTAAAGTTCTTTTAATATGTATATGAGGTATTTTGGTATACTTCAAGAAGTAAAATACAATAGTAACACAAGAATTAATCGTATACCCAGGTATGTTGATAAACATAATGAGGAAAATTATATACTATACCGAAACCTTAAAATATTAATAATTTCTGCGAATAACAATGGCCCACCTCAAAAAGTAGGAAAATCAGTTATGTTGCACAGCATGTATTTTATTTGTGCAGTTAATCTTCAAAATATTATTTCGACACAGAATTGTGTATTATCAATAAGAATAAGCTCCATTGAGACGGCCTGTTTTGGATAGCTTAGCGATTTAAATAAGGACGAAAGATATGTAATGTTTTTTCTCTAACAAATGGTTTAGAATTTAATATAAATATGTTTCAATTTTTTTATGAAATGTTGCAAGAACTTACCGATCATTACCTGTTGCAAGGACTTATCGATAATTATCTTAAAGTTTCTTGAAAAGATTGACCTGATCAATCATGTGTCAATGGTATTGTGTTTTCCTGAAGCTCTTTGTAAAACCTTGTACAGGAGAGGGGCACCCTTTTTTGCAGCAGATCGTTGTCTGAAAAGCATTCAATTCCTTTAAGATATTTAAAATGTCTTCTTTGGCTCGTTCTCGAAGAAGTTTGTTTGCTTACTCCACATTTGCACATGATTTACACGGTCAATCACTGACACTGAGTTAAATTGCAGACAACTTCACAAGTTCTATCATGTTTCTTAGCGTCTTCGAAAAATTAAAAACGTAATTAGTTCACCGAGTTTGGTCAGATTTAAAATATACGAAGTTTGGTGCGATGTCGAAAGTTTTCTATCTCATGTTTTGAAAAAAACTAGGAACGGGAAGTGCTTTTAATGAGGATAAATAATGTTGCTTCCAACATCCTACGAATTATATAATTTGGAAGATTCAAAGGAACTTGGCAGTAGTTTACATACGTAATGCCATTTATTGGAGAAGAATTTATTTCAAGACAGCTGATACTATCCATACAGAATGGACGGATTTGAACAACACACCACAGACTTCAGTTTTGAGGGGGTACGGTATCCTCTATTGTTCAGTTTGTTTGTTAAAACAAAGTTTGTTCAGTATATCATTTTAAAACGCCATTTTATTGAAAAATAACATCCAGTATTAAAATGCGTTTATGAAACTATAAAAAGCTTAGTATCTTTTCTATATGAATGTTTTTTTCGGCATTGTAGTTTATTGCCTTAATATGAACTTCTCAACAATTGATCTCTAAAGCGACCCATCTATAATATATTAAACAATACCCAATTATCTTTTTTGGGGGCATATCTCTATCTATCCAATCATCCATACCTGTATTGAGACAACTGGTTACCTGTGTACGTTTTGAATTGTCTGTCTATCGAATGTTAAACAAATCTTTCTAATGAAAATTAAAACTAGTTCTTAGATGTACTTGGATCGAAAATTCTACAAAGCGATAATTTGTTTAGTTTTCGCCACTGTTTCCATGGCCTTTCTACCGTTAATTCGTTATGGTATATCTGAAGAAAAAAACCTGTATTGATTTTTTGTCAAACTGGAAGTATTTTAAACGTCGTTGTGGTTGGGAATAAATATGTCAAAGCACAAAGACTTCGATCATTATCAATGCTCGGTTCGCCGTGTAATTAGGCTGACATTGAATGAACTGTCCAAATGTTCCGCTGAACCCCCGTTATTCTTTTTCTGAAGGTATTGTATGTGGCACATTTATTGGATTGAAAGTTGAGAACGGTGTGCAATGAATTAAATATATTCATTATCTGTTAAATAATAAGGCAAACTAGTTGACTTATGTAAATGTACAGCAATATACAATTAAAAGAACATTATTAAGGTCATCAATAAAGAGATTTATAAATGCAGTTGGACGAGATTTTAATATATATTTTTTAAATTTTGTTTTAATGTTTGATCAAATTATATTAAAAAAATATTTACTTATAGATCAATATCACATGAAACAAGTTGTTGTAAATATACTAGAAGTCTGAATTACGACGTTTACATTAAAATAGTCTGTTTTGACTTGAAGATGAAAAAATCTTATACTTAATCTTGATGAGCAATTTAATCATGCAAAGCATTAAAGGGCTATTTTCTTGATTTTTGTATGGTGAGCCTAAAATGTCGGTATACGTTAATCTTTCACCGACACGGTCAATAGTGTTTGAATTTTTTAAACCAGATTGAATCGCACGATAAATTAAACGCGAACACTGTAATTAAGAGTATACTATTGAATTTTTTGTGGTGTAGAATAACTTTACCCACTAATCTTTAAGGATTCACGGTTTTTGTCATTTGTTTCCCCATATTCTAATGTCCACAATGCTTAAATAAGGCATAAATAATAGGCAACCAAAATTTGAGTGTCATTCGTTGAGTTATAAGAGGGTTATAGAGCTTACAATGTTTTACTATCCAAACAAAGCTTCTTTTTTTTTACATTTTGTGCATGTCGAAGTTTTTCTCCTCTGAATATTTAATTTAATGCTGAATTGCTTAATTCATGGTGCAAAACAATAGCTTATTTTTTGTTCAGAATAACGTTCCGTTTGTTTTATATTTAGAACATTCAAGGGAGTTTTCAGCCCTATTCAAAATGTTGTCTTTGATTTAATATAATCAAAGATGTTTTTATGTTTTTTAAATTACCGTATTATTTGTTTTATTTTCCAGGTAAACCCCCGATACCATAACCAATCCTATATCAATGGGGACAGGTGGTCCTCTACCAACACTTCCGAATTTCCTCCTATTAATCGTCCACGCCTGGTTAAGATAGTCAGTTTCTGGCTTACCCTGCTTCTGGTTGGTCTTATTTGTGCCATTATCTACTTGGCACATATTCGAGGTAAACATTTAAATTTCAAACAAAATCTCAAAGTTGTCTAATTCGTATTTCTAATAATGTTAACATGCGTCTCAATAACTCAATATAAATGTAATTGTATTTCATGTTATCAATTCTTTAAGTCAAAGAAATTACACTTAAAAATAAATACCCAGTCAAATGCTTTTTTACACATTCAACTATTTTAAAGATTTGGCAAACCGGCTGATTTCATTTTAACTCAACCTCAACTAAAGAATTATACTTGATGTATAATATGCTGCAAAGATTTCAATTTTCTCAAATTACATATACCGTAGTAGAACTTCTTCATCAAGGATATTTCTCACAATCTCGGGTATTTTTTATGTCACATTTTGTATGCTCAAAAATTAGAATTAGAATATCCAATATTTGTCTTTCAGAACCCAAGACTCGCTATTGTAAGTAAAACTTCTCATTCTCATAAACAGAGGCAAAACTTCTTTATAACTTGATAACCAAACGTATTGTTTGTTTAGTTGCTTATCAACAGGTCAAATTTAACGATTTTACATTGATAAGGAAATAATGCAACAGGTCTTATTTTATATTAATTATGTATCCTTGAAAAGAAAAATTGAGGTAATGTTCATATAAATTTTGCTTACATATATAACTGCGATTGTTCTTTAAAAAACGATCGTAAAAATAAGTAATTAGAAGAGTTGGTCTGGTAAAAAAAAAACTAAAATATTTGAAGTAAAAAAACATTATGCTGAACTATTGTGTTTTATCAATATAGACATTGATTAATTTTCTTTTATGTTTTAATGAATCAGTCTATAATAATTTGTATTTATAGATATTTCACATGGAAAGCTGGCTATTCTACAGGAGTATTCAACAGCTCTTGGTAACAAGGAATCGATGGAATATAAATCACTAACTGCCAGTTTTTGCAGTGAGGTATTACAATGAAGTACATGTAATATCAAGTTAAAATATATGTTAATACTAATGCAAATAATTGTATGCTTTACAGGAGATGCAGTGGTATTCTGATTAAATCTTTTGAAGCGTATTCTTAAATTTGAATAATTTTTGTTAACTCGGATAATGGAAGGTTCAAACTTGATCCAAAGATACCAGTTTACTGGTATAAATCACTGGATAAGGCTTACTACCATGACGCATATTTTGTTTTTTAAAAATTTAAATTATTAAAGCGTAATTATTAAGGAATGAATTCAATATTTATTAGTTCTATACAATATAAAATGGTTTCAATAAATTCAATATTATTTGAATTTATACGATATAAAATGGTTTGGGTAGTTAATGCTTTATAAACCGCGATAAAAAGCGTAAATTATTCCAAATCATTTTATATCGAACAACACCTAATGAATATCGAATTCATTGCTTTTTGGTATTAATTAACCCCTTCACGGTAACTGCAGTACTGCTCTTTTGCAGGGCTAAATAACATGGTTTGGTGAAATATGACGTAACGTCAATTGTTTCATTTACGTCATTTAATTATCTACCTACTGAAATTTCGGCAAACTGTATCATTTTTCCCTGCAAGAGAGAAGTACCACAGTTATCGTGAAGGGGTCTATTATAGATTAAGGTCAATATCTAGTCAATGAAAGATGTCTACAGGTTTCTAATATCAGGTTATAATTTCTTTCAATGATTTTCTCACAGCTTTGTTTGATAGGGTGTACCGGGCCTTTAATTTCTGTAAACACAACGGAAAATCATGTTTAACAGTCAATTTCTATGTAATATGAAGGACAAAAGTAACAAATCTCGGAGCTATGTCCATTTTTGACCAGTTTTTGTCCATTTTTGACCAATGAAATATATCAAGAGTACCTACAGTCTCTTTAAACGACATTAAACACGCTATTGGCCTCCTCTCTGAAATGAAGTCAAATTTAAAATGATATTCAAACGTAACATAAAGCGGAATGATGATGTGTTTGTATTATGTTAGTCTTATTATTACGGAGCAATATTCTTTAAATGATACAAAAAGATATTTAAGCCAATCAAAAAGCAGTTACGACTAAAATAAAACTACTTTTTGTTATTCAGCAAATGAATTAAAATATCTTATAATTTTTAATCGTATTGATTTCTACGTTTCTACGATATCATTTCTAATAATTTATAGCATGAAAAATTACTGATACAACATTTTATACCCTAAATATGCTGATAAAAATATTTCATTGTATACCAATTTTAGATGGATAAGTCATTCAGGAGCAGTCGTTTACATACAAACACCTATCGGATGTGCATTGTTACGAATCTAAGGTATGTGAAGGAAGTCATAATTTGCTTATGTATAAAATTGTTCAGATCTGAAGCTAAATTCCCCCATGGTAGTTTGATGTAGAATTTTGCAACAAAAAAAACAACCGCTTAATTGATGAAGCATTAATGACAATTTCCATTTATCTAAAAGTATAAATAAAGATATGCAAGTTTCCATTCTTTAAATTTACATTCGTATATTTTTACGTTAGTGATTTCCTTCTGACAATTCTCTCATTTTATATCCGTTTGTGTCGCTGATAAATATAGAGATTTATTTTATAAAAATAGTAAATATTTATGAAAACAAGGATAAATCAAAGTACTGAAAGTACTGAAAAGCGCTAACCTAGCTTGGTTCTAAGAAAATTTACTGTGTGCAAGCGTAGGCGGAAATGAGCCTTATTGAAATTTTGGTTTATGTTTAATGAATATCAATTAAAAGTATCGAAGGCCAGATTTCTTTAAATATATGTTACTTTCTGAAGATGATGTGAATTAAAGCTGAACACGACTTGTATATGGATACTTGCCTGAAAAAAGATATGTTAAAATCACAAATTATACCTTTTGAACAGTAATTTATCACAGTTTTTGACATTTTCTTGCAAAAATCGATTTTATTTTTCTATATTTTAGCTTCTGAATACGCACTATATTTTTTCATCACTGCATAGCATCCCGTGCTGATGTACGTAAGCCCCGCAAACCAATCGTATCTACTCGGCCATTTCCGTCACCCAGATAACTGGTTCCCTATACCTCTTACCAGTTTAAATTATGTATATTTCTGCTCATAGAGGGCAGTTATTCCTTGCACCGGAAATAGAAGTCTAACGACAATAAAGCGCTGAGCTATGCTTAGCGCTTTAAAAATCAATATGACCTTTATTGCTAATATAAATATTAAGAGACAAACTTCTTACCAGAGATAACTTGACTAGAATGGTATCATAAATTTGTTTGATGGACCTGTAATTTCTGTTTCAGGCCAGGTAGTGTGATTGTGACTTTTACCTTATACTTTGACGCTACAGTCGATTTGTCGGATACGGAAGTGATAAAGACCATCAATAATTCCGTACAGCATATCGGCTCCAGAAACATGCTAGGGAACTATCCCATCGACATAAATGGAATCTCTATTACTACCACATTAACACTTTATGAACAGGACCCGATACCATTTCTAGAACCTAACAGTGATTTTATTATACCACCAACAACTAAGCAAACTACTCCATCGACAGCAGTGACGTCAACATCAACTATTCCAGCAACAGTAACAACAGCTATATCTCCAGCAGACACAACCGAGACAAAAAAGACGACAACGTCGTCAACAGAAACAACAAAAGTAACAACGGTGATGACTCAGCCAATCACGAAGACAACTAAATCAACAACGACTATGCCAATGACAACAACTGCTGAAACAACAACTTATTCCCATACAGAAGCAATTACTACTTTGTTAACCTCGACAACAGAACCAAAAACAACGACGACGTTGCCTTCCACAGTAACAACTAAACTGACGACAACTATACCGCTTACGACAACAACTGAAGGTACAACGTCATCACATACGTCTCCTACCACAACAATAACGTCGTCATTGGCACCAACAGTAACAACAAAACCGACAACTACCATTGAATTACCCACATCCACTCAGGATACAAAAGCAACTACTTTTGTTCCAACCATAACCACTGAAGCAACCACGTCAACGAATTTGCCACCATCATCAACTACGAAGGCGACAACTCTTACTCCATTTACTTCATCAACTGAAGCCAAAACAACAACGATAATGTCACTTATCACAACAGAAGCTACGGCCTCTCTGTCACCAACAACTGAAACGAAAACTACAACAACAGAAGCGAAAACAACAACGACTTTTTCACCTTCAACAGGAACCGAACAAACAACGCCAACAGTAACATCTGAAGTAACAACAACGGCGACAGGTTCGCCAGTCGTAACAACTGAAGGTAAGATAATAATGAATACGATAATACATTCTATAGCAAAAACTAAATTAAAACAGGTATACATAAAAACAACGACAATGATTTGTATAACCAGAATCAAGAGAAGAATTAACAACAATATCGCCAGCTAAACTAAATGAAACAACAGTATCAGCAACATTGCCAACAACTAAAGCAGCTATAACTATCTCAACTAATATAACTAGCAATACGTCAACTACTAAACCAGTTAATGAAACTACAGAAACATTGACGACGTTACCACCCACTAAAACAACTGAAGCAAAAATGTCAACAACATTACCTACAACTGTGAAAACTAGAGAAGAAACAAGTATGCCATCTACATTAACGGGTAATTCCACAACTATTTCATTTGATGAATCAACAGGGACAACGACAGATATGCCCCCACCAGAAACAACAGACGTTTTGACGACAATAACACCAATTAAAACGACTAAAACAACAGTATCAAATACATCGCCAACAACAAAAGAAGATACAACTATCTCAACTAATACAACTAGTAATATGTCAACAACTATACCAGTAAAAGAAACAACAGAAGCTAAAACAACAGTATCAAATACATCGCCAACAACGAAAGAAGATATAACTATCTCAACTAATACAACTAGTAATATGTCAACAACTATACCAGTAAAAGAAACAACAGAAGCTAAAACAACAGTATCAAATACATCTCCAACAACAAAAGAAGATACAACTATCTCAACTGGTACAACTAGTAATATGTCAACAACTATACCAGTAAAAGAAACAACAGAAGCTAAAACAACAGTATCAAATACATCGCCATCAAGGAAAGAAGACACAACAATCTCAACTGATACAACTAGTAATATGTCAACAACTATAACAGTAAAAGAAATAACAGAAGCGTTGACTACGATGCCACCAACTACAAAAACTGAAGCAACAATATCAGCAGCGTTGCAAACAACGAAAGAAACAACATCTATGTTGTCTACTACAACGAGTAAAACGACTTTTGCGTTAGAAAAAACAACAGAAGCATTGACGACGATGCCAATAACTGAAACAACTGAGGCAGAAGTGCAATCAACATTGCCAACAATAGAGACATCTGTAGTAACAACAAGTATTCCATCTACATTAACGGGTGGTGCAACAACAACTTTGTCACTGATGGAGACAACAGGAACATCGACATTATCAACAATCTTTATGTCAACCGAATCACATGGGGCATCAACAATGAGTGAGATTATAACAACAGTGCCGTCAGGTGCGATGTCAACCAACACAGATATTTCAGTCGAAACACCCTTAGGGTCAACATCAGTATCATTTAAAAATAATACATTAAGCAGCAATGACACGACTGTGCCAACAGTTAGTTCAACTGAGAGTTCATTTGACTCCACAACCACTGTTAAGACTTCTTCAATTATTTCCCGTACAGTTTCAGATAATGCAACAGCTGAACCTACAGTTCTGCCAATGTCGGATATTTCAACACTCATATCAACTGAAGGTGAATCTCTTCAATTGACTTTCTTAACTCCGTCAACCAAATTTTCTTTTTACTAATTTCCAAAGAATAACATGATTAACCACAGAACGTATGGTGGATGATATTACTCTCGAAGCATCTACTGATTATACAGACAAGACAAAACAAAGAGATAAAATATATTCACCAATCATCTAATTAACAAGCACATAAAAATGAATTTCTAGTAAGAATTTACAGTTTAAAATATTACTTTCATGAAAAGGCAAACACTAAAGCCTTATCACGCCAAGACTTTTGCGCGTAATAAGTCAGATACAGGAAAGCGTGGTTTAGTAAAAAAAATTATATAGAGGTACATTTACTTTCTTTACAAGAACATCGTCTACAGATGACAATGTTTCTTAAAGCAAAAGCGACAAGTAATGAAATAATGCCAATCCAGTATCTACAAACGCAAAAATGATATTTATGTTCAAGAAAACAAGCATTTGCAGCTATTTTGTACAATCACAAAAAATCTTCAAAAAAACGAAAACGTAATTTTACTCTCTCGAAAATGGGGAAACAAGATGAATGTTTGATAATAAAATAACATACGCAACGTCAATGAGTCCATTTTACCAAAGTACGCAAAACCTACCTTGAATGCAATAAAAAAACTTAACCGAAAAGTATAAAGTTTGCAAATGGCTATTTTACTGAACCACTTATATAATTTATGAGACACCAATAAATGCATACCTGACTGACACAAAGGTTTAAAAATACATGTAGCTTTTTTTTGGTGAAACGTAGACTCATTGATTTAGTACGAAAACCAAAGATAATGAAAGTATCAAGACAATTATAAATAATCTAAAAAAACACAAGGTTTATTTTACTGAATAAGTTTTGTATGAACACGAAATCTACAGTTACAACATATATAGATAAAAACAGGAACTTAAAAAACAAATTGACATCATAATCTAAGAGGTATTTTCGCATTTCTTTAATCACCAGGATTTCGGTAATGATTTTTTTTTCATTTCAAAAATACTGACATATTTACAAGATTATATATTGCTAACATTACAATGTCAATTTCAGAAACAACCCTGACGAACACAACAAGAGAGGCCACAACCAGCATAGATACCACTGAGGCAACTGTTACAAACACAACCAGCGAGGATACAACTAGTGAAGTCACGACAGAAGCAACCACAACAAGTACAACCGCTGCAGCAGATACAGACACCACAAGAGAGGACATAACGACAGCATTGGTTACAAACACAACTAAAGACGTCACAACAGAAAATACTATTACAAGGACAACTAGCGAGTTTACGACTAATGTAACTCTAAACACAACAACAGAATACACAACTGAGCCAGCCGTTACAATCACAACTAAAGAATACACAACTGAGCCAACCGTTACAAACACAACTAAAGAATACACAACTGAGCCAACCGTTACAATCACAACTAAAGAATACACAACTGAGCCAACCGTTTCAAACACAACTAAAGAATACACAACTGAGCCTACATTTACAAATACAACTAAAGAAGATACAACCGTTGTTAATTCAAGCGGGGACACGACTGGAACATCCAGTATTGCTACAACGGTTTCCCCATTCACTGCCGGTGAGTATTCTTCCACATATTTTATAGAATTTGATCAAAGTAAAACAACAACTATATGAACATGTTCTTTTATAAACATATTTTGGATTTGCATTCCTTACACTGAAGTTTTTTTTTAAACAATTTAAATCAGCATAAACAAATCAATTCTGAAAACATTTATGACAATTTCTGTTGATTTCTACATTTTAAAACACACAAAGGTAGGTTTTTATCAGTATTATATAAATTTGGTCAAGTGCACTTTTGTCCTCTGAACGCCTTTAATGCTGAAGAAGAATATTTCGCGTTTATAATTTCTTAAACTGATCAGTTGCTATGAACAAACGTTTATTTTCGTGTGAGAAATTTTCACGAGGTTTGCGAGAGCATCGTCGACACGAATATTTTTCGCCGCGAACCAGAGGCGTGTTCAACAGAGCGAGCGCTCGCGATCGCTCGCCAAAATTTGTGTTGCAGGTATAGGGAATTTTGGCGAGCGCTCGCGAGCACTCGCTCTGTTGAACAGGCATCAGGCGTCGTATGGTTGTTATGATAACAACATCAGTCCTGACAAGGCTTAATTGCTAATATAGTCGTCGCAAACTAGTTTATCGGACGCAAACTAATTTATCGGATGTAAGTTGCGAAATAAAGTCGTCTCAAATAGAATTTATTTAACAGTATATACAATGCAGTATCATTTTCCCTCTTTTTTGGATATCGTATTTCTAGTATTTGCTTAGGTAGAAGGTTTTGTAATTTCAGATGTAATGTTCCCGAGCAAAAACATCCTTGCCAGGGAAGATACAACGTTAGAATGCGTTATTACAGTTACAGATCAATGGGAGAAAGTAACTATCAATCAAGAAACGGAGACAGACTTTGTATTTCTAGCTGAGTTTTACAATAATGGTTCTGTGTTTTCCCAAGTTACAACTGAATTCCTGTCTGTGGTTTTCAAACAAGATAACGAAACGATTGAAACCATTATACATATAAACATTCAAAACTCGAGTTCATGTCCGTCATTACTTCATTTTGGCTGTGGAATAATAATGGAGGATGCATTTAAATCTGTTATAACAAAAACTAGCATATTGTCCATCACAGGTAAGCTATTTTTTCGACATTTTTCAAAAACCAAATTTTAAAGATATCATGACAAATGCTAAACTTGAATTGCAAAGAGTGGTTTGAAGTAGGATGTAGTATTAACCTCTGTACAATGTAGAATACAATAATGAATAAGTTACTCTCTCTTGTAGCACCTCTTCACAATGTTACTCTGGATATGACTAATATATACTACAGTGGGGAAAGATTAGAGCTGATCTGCCGGACGATCACAGACTTTGAATATGGAGACGTTGCTTTGGAGGTCCGGTCTCCGAACGGTTTAGTTTTCAGAGAACCTGCTCCGAGAACCAAGTATGCATCAACAAGGAACAGTGGTTGTTCCGTGAACTTTGAGTGGAAGTTTAAAAGTGTAATTTCTTTGGAATCATCTCTGAATGGATCGACAGTGTGGTGCATTGCATCTAACAGACTCTTAAACACGTCTGTCTCCACGTCACAATTGATCACCGTTTTGGTGTCAGGTTTGTTTGCAATTCAAAAGAATATGACTTACAACTTGTTGAGATAGTAGTTTTTATATTACTTTATAATTGATGTTTTCTTTTTTTCAGATGTGTCGTTTTCCGAATATTATGTGCCGGGTTCAGTAGGAAAACAGGTGATGATTGAATGTAAAACGACCACTCTGACATCAAACATTGCCAAAATGGCTGTATATAAAACCTTAAATGGCACAAATGAGACGATTGCTTTATATTCTAGTGGGAATACAAATAGTCGCTCCGATATTTCAGTTACATTCCAGGATGGAATGTTAACCTTAACGTTCTTAAGTTTAAAGTGTAGTGACGAAGGACTATACATTTGTGTTGTAACAACTGGAAGTTCAGAAGTGTCTACCCCTCTTTCCCTTACTTTGCAACCAACAGGTCAGTATCTATTCATTGGGACTTTAGCGTAAGCAATTTAAAATGTGTTGTGATTACAACATTTACACTTTCACTTACACATTTAATTTGGACTCGAAAAGAAAGCATATTTGTTAAAAGATATTTACTTATGGAATGGTTTATTCTTGTCGATCGCATCTTCGTGTGTTAAAGAAAATTCAACTTATTTTCAGTAGTACACTTAACAAAACATTGCTAATTTGAGAAAATAGGTATTATATGGTTGATTTTTAAAAATGCATTTCTAAAGCATTGTAAACATAAATAGGGAGAGAAAAATAAAGTTTGACGGAAATTGTGACCATACCCCTTTAATTTATAAGGAATGAGTTTTATATCTACCATAATTATACTCATATAAACTAGGTTGGAACAGTTTACGCTTTTTTTTAAACCGCTTCCCGTGTATAAACAGCCTCAACCCAATTTATACCTTTATGAATTAGGTAGCTATTGAATTCATTCCTTAATTATTGTTTTAGTTTTAGCTGGGTCTGCACAAGTTTCATTATCTCTAAACACTGACATTGTTGAGAACTATTATCGTTACACCTCCGAACACTCCTGCATCGGGGAGATAGGATACCCGGATGCTGGTTTTCTGTCCCTGACCGCCATTCATCCAACCAGTGGAGAAACTGTCGTTTACAACGAAGAGGTCGTTACGGATGCAATGAAAGTTAAAAGTACAGTTGGATTAGGAATTTATGATTACGGTGTGACTCTCGCAGATGATTTTGGGATTCTAATTAGGGAAGATCAAAAAGTGCAGGAAAACTGTTCTACCATACACAAAATGAGATTTTTTCTCAACGTTTCACGAGAGTGGAGCAGGGGAAGATTCAGATGTGAGATTCGTACAAAGGAAGGATGGATACCTACTAGCTTACAAGAGGAACAATTTTATGTTATTCCTAGTAAGATCGTTATATATTTTTAAACTATGAAGTATTATGTTAATGCAAGAATTTTGAACTTATCTGAATTCAAGCTACCATTTTAGCTATGCAGGAAAATTAGCCTAGCAGATTTTAAGATATAGTTCAGATATACACAATAAGTTAGTCAGCATATTCTTATTTTTGACGTTTTCAAATTGTCACATATAATGTGTAGAAAGATTTGATATAAAAAGTTTTACACATTTTGCCCCTGAGCTTATGTTTTTATGCATACAAATCAATTATCACAAAAGAAGTAGGAAGAAAGTTAAATGAGTTTCTGACACACGAACTATATTTCAGTTAATTAAGCTTTATAAAAGACCCTTATGTTGGACTCCTTTTCTCAAACATAATTTGTTGAAGGATTTGATACAAAAAACTATAGACATTTGAATCTCAGGATGTATAAGTGCTTGCAAAAAAAATTATTTGTCAAGAGAGACACTTCATTAATTCCTTAATCAACATTTATTTGGCAAGAGAGGCTTTTCATAAATTCTTGGGATAAATGAAACATGTTAATAAGATTATCTAAATAAATTGCAATCCATGGTTATTTATAGGCGATGTTTGTGATGCATACAACAAAACAAAACAAGTGTTCATTGATCATGAGAAAAACGACAACTGTAATACTTACATCCAATGTGGAGACGAAGCACCTTATGGGAAAAAATGTTCTAACCCAAAACATTGTGTGTTCATTGGGAAAGACTACTGTGACGAGTGTGTGCGTGCAATTTGTACAGAAATCCCGACAACTACAGGTACATATCAATATATTAACAGATTTTGGCTCTCTATGTGAAGTTACCGACAACTACAGGTACATATAAACTATATTAACAGTTTTTGGCTCTCTATGTGAAGTTACCGACAACTACAGGTACATATCAATATATTAACCGTTTTGGCTCTCTATGTGAAGTTACCGTTATGATTATCAGTTTATCATGGTGTTCATTTAAAGCTACAAGGTCCAATTGTTTGGCTACAAGGGTATCAATTAATTTTTCTTAGAAACAAATTATCTTAGAAAGTTGTAGACTTTTGCCTATTTACACCTGCAGATTCAGGTTTCCTTTCAATGATCAAAAAAGTGAACATGTTTTAAAAAAGGGAACCGTTTGATTTGTCCCCCAATTGAGTGTGTTTATTCAACACGCATCGATTTTAAACAAATTAAACTTATGGAAGATAATTGAAAAAAACGCATGTTTATTTTTTATTTCCGAAAACATTATGACCTTTATTCATAGTGATGTCAAAGTCTTAATACAATCATACCCGCCTCAAGTTTTTGTATGCGGCGAAACATTTTATGAACAATTGTTGTACACCACTTTCTCATTGAAATATGGCTTAACTGACCGGGAAAACTACTGCAAAGTCCATTATTATATACATTCTCAGTATAACCATCCCTAAAAAACGCAAGAAATCAATATAAAATCGGACCAAGCAGCATTAAATGTTTCAAAAATAATGAATTATACAAATTTTGGTTAGTTAACAAAATCATTTTCGAAAGAACACTTTTTAAACGCGAACATACGATGTGTAATTGTGTTTGTTTTAGAAAGGGGTAATGCGGATTAAAAAAACTAAAGTTTAGAAATCTGGTAAATTTGATCACCATCTGTAAAATTAGCAAAAAGAGAGGAAATCTAATTGGTCATTAGATAAGTCGGAAACAGAAAACTAAGAGCCACGAGTAAAATTATATCTCAAGTGATCACTTCAATAAACCGATCTAGACTTTCTGTACTATCAAGGTTAAAAAATGTTAAAATATAAAGAAATTTGAATTGTTGGAGATTTATCTAAATATTTTGAATTAGTTTTTAGTTTTGATAGTTATATATATATATAGTTAATGATAGTGAATTGGTTGTTTATCTATTTATGATCTATTACCGGTATATTTTTTATTAAGTAGATGCATCCTTGTTGAAAAACTCAATTTATGCACGTTGAATAGAAGTTTATTTATTACAAATCTTCACAAGGACAATTCATTTTTACATCTAACAATGTTTTAGCTCGCCCGGTTCCTACAACAGAGGCTGCAAGAGGGTTTTCATGTAAGTCGATAAACTTTATTTCCCATTGTGCATCTAATTTTAGATACAAAGGCTAAATAGTTTAATATTCTTATTCATTCCCGGTTTGTTGGTAGATTTTCTGTAATTATTGCATTTCCACTATTTTTACGCATCTTAAATAAAAGATAAGCAAAGCAACTAAGATGAATCTATTCGTATGATTTTCTTTCAAAAATCTTTTATTGTTTGTAAATTACCTTTAGATTTGGACTGTAACTCATCGTCAGTTTCCGAAGGAGAATCGGCAAGCATCGGATGTCATTTGAATTCATCGTCGTTTGTTTCTCTCAACATTTTGAGATCAGAGTTTACCATTGCTTCCATACAAGTAGATGGAAGCGTAGTGATCTCGCCTAATTACCAAGGGAAATTATCCGCCATACTTGATCTACCGTCCTTACTTCTTGACGTCACCATCAACACTGTGACGTGTTCCGACGATGGAATATACAATGTTACATTACAATTGGACTCAGGAAATGTAACCTCCACAACGTTTAAAGTTAATATGAAAGGTTAGAATTCTTAAAATTCTTAATTTTTTTCTGAGATTTTAGCTTTTTTGATAAAACAGAAAAATATTTGCATGTCTTTATCAAAGCTCTATAACTGTCATTCAGTTTATTGTTAATCAATCATTGTCTGAAAAATATCACTGAATTTTATTTCAGGGAAGAGCGCTCAAATAGCATCGCTTTTCCTGTCTCAAACTTAACCATGAAAGCATTCTGATTACTAAAAAAACTATCAAAAATTGTCTTGAAATGTGCAAAATGCAGCATTCTGTTTTCAATAAAGCAGAAGTGAGAACAGAACTAGACAGATTGCACGATCAGTATGTACTGGTCCCTGATAAGGCAAGTAACAACATTGTCGTTGTTTGTAAGGCACATTATATTAATTGCATTTTCAAAGAACTAGGTTTTGATTATACACATGGTAAGCCTACTTACACCCATAAGCAGGAAATACTTCAAAATCATAAATCTGTAATGGATATCTTTAATATCCCCAATACCCAAAATGAATTTGATTAACCTTATTTGTACTGGATCCCAAAGCTTCACAAAAGTCCTTAGAAACAGAGATATATAGCAGGTTCCAGTAAATGTTCTACCAAACCTCTCTCTTTACTCCTTACTAAAATTCTTACAGTAGTGAAGGAGAAACTTCGAGAGTATTGCACAACAATATACTCCAGAAGTGGTGTGAATCAGATGTGGATATTCTAAAGAATTATTAGAAACTTTGAGGTCACAAAATCTTACCAAAATCAATAGCATCAAAACGTACGATTTTTCAACGCTTTATACAACCATTTTCCATGACAAATAAAAATCTAGGTTTTTTGATATCATCGACAGTTGTTTCTTCATTTAAAATGGACGTCGTAAAAATGCTTACCTTGTCATTGGAAATCTAAAAAATATTTTGTTAAAAACCATTCTGATTGCACACACAAGTACTCTGAAGTTGACATTAAAAAGATGCTAAAGTTTCTTAAAGACAACATTTATGTAATTTTTAGAAATCAAGTCTTCCAACAATATGCTGGATTTCCCATGGGTACCAATTGTGCCCCATTGTTAGCAGATCTATTTTTGTATTCTTATGAAGCGGAATTTATTCCAAAAAACTTGTACGTGAAAAAAGTAAATCACTCGCTGTGACCTTCAACTCAACATTCAGTTATATCGACGACGTATTATCAATTAACAATTGTTATTTCCATACTCTGCTTGGAATTTGTATTTCGTTTTTTTTTTCAGATGGTTCACGGTTTTTATTGCCATTTTTTGATTGGAACGCATTAAAAACTTTTTTTTTAAATAAAATCTTTATTTTTCAAAATCTACATCGCTATTATTTAAGGAATGAATTTAATTTCTACCTATATTATACAATATAACATAACTTGGGGCAGTTTACGCCTTATAAACCGCGAAGCAAAAACATGCTGAAACAATGAAGATTATAACTTGTTTAAACTATACCTATACATATGAAACGTATCAAAAAAAAATAAAGGGAGCAAAGTTCATTATATGGAACTACGGGTCTGATTGGCTTATTGTTTCTGTTTTGATCTGGATCTAATTTTACATACTTTGTTCACGTACAGATAAGCCGAAGAACCCAACGCTTTCACTTAATCCTAGCCTGGTAGATGGAGAGAATTCTTTGTCGCATAGCTGCACTGGAAATGTGGGAAACCCACCAGGATCTCTGCAAATCCAAATTAGGCGTTCTGCAGATTCCAACTT